>NC_048576.1:33894562-34254562 GCF_013265735.2 Oncorhynchus mykiss
AAGGTGTGTTTTTTATGACTGTGTTTTTTTTTTCTGCTTGCCTTTAGTATTTATATTGAGTGTGTGTTTTATGTCATTTAGGGCTCATCTGTAAAATAGACCTTGGTCTCAGTATGACTCCCTGATAAAATAAAGGTAAAAAATAAAATACAAAAAAGTTTAGCTCAACGTTACTGATAGCAACGTTCACCCAAACCCGAAATGAATCAGTCAATCAATCCACCTGTCCCATGTAGCCTGCTAGCTAGATTTAATTTGCATAGGACACAAATTAATGAGAAAATACAGGAATAAGACGGAATAAATAAGTACATTTTTACATTTTCTCTCCTCCCTAACCCAGTCTGTTCCCTGGAGATCTACTATACATTGTGGAATTCACCATCCTGGTCTCAGAGGTCTACAGTGTATGCTGGACTTCACCCAGCTGAGCATATGTGACAATGTTAGTCCTGGTTTGTGTTCAAACCTGAGCCTTTGTCTGTGTGTTGTGTTTGGTTGGCTGCATTAGGTAGACTGTGTGCACTGTGACAGTGACAGTGTGTCTTTGGGACTGGGTTGGGTCCTGAGACTGAACCATCATGCTAGCTGTCCCCTGGGTTTAGTAGGTCTCCTGTGGCCCCAAGGGGGATGGAGTGTGAATAATATGTCAGATGTGAACAGGACATCACATCGCTTCCCTCCCCAACGCAGTCAAGCTAAGCTGCATGTGAGGTAAACTCTCTCTCAGGAAACATGCATGTGTACTCAGCACTGGAGGCTGCTGAGGGGAGGACTGCTCATAATAATGGCTGGAATGGAGTGAATGAAATGTTGGATACCATTCCATTAATTCCGTTCCAGCCATTACTATGGACCTGTCCTCCCCAATTAAGATGCCACCGGCTGACTGTGGTACTCAGCTATAACCTACACCACACTGATCTTTGTAGGTAACCTCAACATGAAACATGCATGTGTACTCAGCCATACCTTGGCAGCCATACTAGCCTATACAGGTAATCTCAATGTGAGGTAAACTCACTGTGCCAGGCACTCAACATGAAACATGTTCATATTGTGAGCAGCATATTTGTTATGGCACAGGGCCAATGCAGATGTCTGCTTTTGTTTCATCGGATGTGTTTGTCTGCACTATAGACCTCCTGGTGTATACAGAACGTCCTTCATATTAAAAAAAGGAGACTGTTTTCAAATAGACTCATTGTACTCCCTGACGAAGGCTATACCGAAACACTGAGTGAGGAATTTGTTCTGTTGAACATCCCCCTGGGCACAGACATCAGATCAGTATCTATTTTTGATTTCTATTTGGTTGAGTTGTCGACTAAAGTTCATTCAATGTGAAATTAACAAAAAATGTCACCATGTCATTGGATTTAGGTTAAATGTGTGAAAAAAAGACAGAATTCTCATATGTTGATGACAATTTTGCAAAGCCAATCACATATAATTTTTTTGTTGAAATGACGTGGAAACATTGTTGATTCAACTAGTTTTTGCCCAGGGGGATGCCATCATAATAAATGTATGTAGACTATCTGCGTCCTCTTTGTCTTTGAATACTTTCAGTGCTATTCACTGTTGGCACCATCGACATGATATACAGTATACATCCTTGAAATCAAAAAGGATATTTTCAAATAGGTTTTCGGTCTTATTCACTGGCTCAATAAAAGCTCAATAGAAAAGGTGGGATTGAGAATCAGTTATATCATCAGGAATCCCAGTAATATAGTCCATCCAGTATCATGTTGTGAAGAACAAAGAGACTGTTTCTATTGGCTACTCTCAGCAGCAGAGGAGACAAAAGAGGAAGATCAGGAGAGGCACCTGAGCGCAGTAACTAGGTGTGAGCTCCCATTAATCAGTCTGCCCCAAGAAGTGTGTGTGTGCCTGCATGTGTGTGTTAACTTATTGCATATGTGTGTGAAACTATGTAGCAGGCATGGTGTAGACCTAGCCGGGGGCAGCGTAATGAATTCCTCCAGGAGACAGGGGGCCCCGCCGTGCTGCTGTAATGAAGCAGGGACCCACGGTGACTGGCATTAAAGTGAAATGAAAACCATTACCTTCAGCCTACACCTCACCACCACGTCTGGAGGGGGCCTGGGGTTACTGAGGGGGGAGAGGTGTGGAGGACTGGAGGGAGGGGGGGGCTGAAGATGGAACAGTACGGGGCTAGACTGGACCAAACATAAATAACATCTCTCTCAACTCACTAACTGCAGACACTGGAGGTACTGTATGTCTGTGTCTGCCTGTTGGGTCTCATAGAGCTACAGGGCAGGATAGAAAGGCTATAGGGAATAAATACCTTCAATGTGTCTCCTAGACAGGGGTGGAATGAACTTTAGTCGCTTCACCCTGTCCCTGTGTGACACGGATAATGGCAGTTGCACATGCAGACACAGGCTAGACATGTACACACACACCAACACACACTGCTATGGAAACCACAGAAGTGTGGATTTTTGGAGATTTTATGTTTCTTCTCTGTCACGTTCCAGATGAGGAGTTTAAAACCCCCTGGGATTCTAACAGCCTCTTTACATAAAAGTGTGTGTGTGTGTGTGTGTGTGCGTGCGTGCGTGCGTGTGCACTTGCTTGAAAACATTGATGTCTGTGCCAGAGTGCCTACTCTCCACTCTGCCTGCCTTTATGCATCCTGTTGACAAGAGGAGCATCCGCCTTTGTTCTGGGTTTCCAACAGAGTAAACAAACAAGCAACTCTGATGTGTGTGTGTGTGTGTGTGTGTGTGTGTGTGTGTGTGTGTGTGTGTGTGTGTGTGTGTGTGTGTGTGTGTGTGCGTATACTTGTGCATGTACATACATGTTTATGGCCATCCTTGTATCATTTTCCACACAGAAGGACTTAGTAAGATAAAGGACTGCAACAAGGACATTGTTCAGAAGTCTTTACACACAGTTCACATAGACACAGAAAACAAAGGGAAACTTTATTCTCTGATTAAGAGGTTCTTAAAGACACAGTACATTTATAAAGGAGGATGTGTAGACTGATACAGTGGCTGTACTAGCCCTCTCCTCTCTCCTTCCTGCTCCACTGTTCATTGGTGTCATGCCTGCTCCAGCTCTCCCTCTCTGGAGCTCAAGGGCACCAGGCTTCCCTTCCTTACACACAACTGTCACCATCATTACGCACAGCAGCGCTCATTGGACTTACCTGGACTCCTTCCCTTTGTTGATTGCCCTGTCTATAACTGCCTGATCCCCCGTTTGTTCCCTGTGTCTGCATTAATGTCGTTATGTGTTCATGTCCAGATGCTGTCCTGTTCTATGTCCGTTGATATTAAATGTTCACACACATAAAATGTTCACTGTACCTGCTTCTCGTTTCTACCAGCGTACACCCTTACAATTGGTTTCCTAAATTGGATACACCCTGGATTGTGCTCTTTTAACCACTACATCTATGGTCCCAGTGTAACGATGTGCGCTGAGAGTTGGGAAACAAGTTGAGGGAGTGAGTGTTTTAATAAACAAACGGAACATAATACAAAACAAGAAACATTAACAGCACACAGACATGAAACTGAAACAGAAACAATGATGCCTGGGGAAGGAACCAAAGAGAGTGACATATATAGGGAAGGTAATCAGGGAAGTGATGGAGTCCAGGTGAGTCTGATGACGGAAGGTGACAGGTGCGCGCCATAACAAGCAGCCTGGTGACCTAGAGGCCGGAGAGGGAGCACACGTGACAGTACCCCCTCCCCGACGTGTGGCTCCAGCCACAGGACGCCAACCAAAATGACGATCCCGGGGATCAGGAGCAGACCAGTCACCTCTGCTGAGGTGCAGGAAACCTGTCAGTCCAGCTGAAACGTGGGAGCATGGCGACCTAGAGTGCCGGAGAGAGCATACGTGACGGTACACCCTCCTCAGCGTGTTCGGCTCCAGCCGCAGGACGCCAACCAAAGGGACGATCCCGGGGATCAGGAGCGGACCGTCACCCCTGCTGATGCGCGGGAACCTGTCGCTGGCTGGGGCGTGGGAACCTGACAGACCGGCTGAGGCAGGGAAGCTGACGATCCGGCTGAGGCATGAGAGCCTGACGAGCAGGCTGAGGCATGAGAGCCTGACGAGCAGGCTGTAGCAGGGGAGCCTGGCGATCCGGCTGAGGCATGAGAGCCTGACGAGCAGGCTGTAGCAGGGGAGCCTGGCGATCCGGCTGAGGCATGAGAGCCTGATGAGCAGGCTGTAGCAGGGGAGCCTGGCGATCCGGCTGAGGCATGAGAGCCTGACAAACCGGCGGAGGCAGGGGAGCCTGACGATCTGTCTGAGGCATGAGAGCCTGTAGTGGCTCCCGGAGCCGACGTCATTCCCACTGAAACAAAAAAAACTCCCTGATGCTAGGTGAGGCGTCAATCTGTAACGATGTGCGCTGAGAGTCGGGAAGCAAGTTCAGGGAGTGAGTGTTTTAATAAAATAATCAGAACATAATACAAAACAAGAAACACTAACAGCACACAGACATGAAACTGAAACAGAAACAATGATGCTTGGGGAAGAAACCAAAGGGAGTGATATACAGTTCAAGTCAGAAGTTTACATACACCTTAGCCAAATGCATTTAAACTCAGTTTTTCCCAATTCCTGACATTTAATCCTACCAAAAAGTCCCTGTCTTAGGTCAGTTAGGATCACCACTTTATTTTAAGAATGTGAAATGTCAGAATAATAGTTGAGAATGATTTATTTCAGCTTTTATTTCTTTCATCATATTCCCAGTTGGTCAGAAGTTTACATACACTCAATTAGTATTTGGTAGCACTGCCTTTAAATTGTTTAACTTGGATCAAACGTTTCGAGGAGCCTTCCACAAGCTTTCCACAATAAGTTGGGTGAATTCTGGCCCATTCCTCCTGACAGAGCTGGTGTAACTGCGTCAAGTTTGTAAGCCTCCTTGCATGCACATGCTTTTCAGTTCTGCCCACAAATGTTCTATGGGATTGAGGTCAGGGCTTTGTGATGGCTACTCCAATACATTGAGTTTGTTGTCCTTAAGCCATCTTGCCACAACTTTGGAAGTATGCTTGGGGTCATTGTCCATTTGGAAGACCCATTTGCGACCAAGCTTTAACTTCCTGACTGATATCTTGAGATGTTGCTTCAATATATCCACATAATTTTCCTACCTCATGATGCCATCTATTTTGTGAAGTGCACCAGTCCCTCCTGCAGCAAAGCATCCCCACAACATGATGCTGCCACCCCTGTGCTTCACGGTTGAGATGGTGTTCTTCGGCTTGCAAGCCTCTCCCTTTTTCCTCCAAACATAACAATGATCATTATGGCCAAACAGTTCTATTTTTGTTTCATCAGACCAGAGGACATTTCTCCAAAAAGTACGATCTTTGTCCCCATGTGCAGTTGCAAACCTTAGTCTGGCTTTTTTATGGCGGTTTTGGAGCAGTGGCTTCTTCCTTGCTGAGCGGCCATTCAGGTTATGTCGATATAGGACTTGATTTACCGTAGATATAGATACTTTTGTACCTGTTTCCTCCAGCATCTTCACAAGGTATTTTGCTGTTGTTCTGGGATTGATGTGCACTTTTCGCACCAAAGTACGTTCATCTCTAGGAGACAGAACACGTCTCCTTCCTGAGCGGTATGACAGCTACGTGCTCCCATGGTGTTTATACTTCCGTACTATTGTTTGTACAGATGAACATGGTACCTTCAGGCGTTTGGAAATTGCTCTGAGGATGAACCAGACTTGTGGAGGTCTCCAATTTTTTTTCTGAGGTCTTGGCTGATTTCCTTTGATTTTTCCATGATGTCAAAGCAAAGAGGCACTGCGTTTGAAGGTAGGCCTTGGAATACATCCACAGGTACACCTCCAATTGACTCAAATGATGTCAATGAACCTATCAGAAGCTTCTAAGCCATGACATCATTTTCTGGAACTTTCCAAGCTGTTTAAAGGCATAGTCAACTTAGTGTATGTAAACTTCTGACCCACTGGAATTGTGAAACAGTTAATTATAAGTGAAATAATAGTCTGTAAAAAAGAGTTGGAAAAATTACTTGTGTCATGCACAAAGTAGATGTCCTAACCGACTTGCCAAAACTATAGTTTGTTATCAAGACATTTGCGGAGTTGTTGAAAAATGAGTTTTAATGACTCCAACCTAAGTGTATGTAAACTTCTGACTTCAACTGTATATAGGGAAGGTAATCAGGGAGGTGATGAAGTCCAGGTGAGTCTGATGACGCTCAGGTGCACGTAACGATGGTGACAGGTGTGCGCCATAACGAGCAGCTTGGTGCCCTAGAGGCCGGAGAGGGAGCACACGTAATACCCAGCCCAATCAAATTAAATGAAATGTTATTTGTCCCTTGCTTTGTAAACAACAGGTGTAGACCAACAGTGAAATGCTTACTTTACGGGCCCTTCCCAACAATGTCAAGATTTTTGGGGGGGAAATAGTAGAATAAAAAAAATAATAATAAAAGCATGAGGAATAAATAGAAAATAGAATAACGCAAGGAATAAATACACAATGATTAATGATAGCCTGGCTATGTACACAGGGTACTAGTACTGAGTCGATGTACAGGGGTATGAGGTCATTGAGGTAGATATGTACATATAGGTAGGGATAAAGTGACTAGGCAACAGGATAGATAATAAAAAGTAACAGCAGCATATGTGATGAGTCAAAAGAGTTAGTGCAAAAAAGGTCAATGCAGATATTCTGGGTAGCTATTGGTTAACTATTTAACATACTATTTAGCAGTCTTATAGCTTGGGGGTAGAAGCTGTTCAGGGTCCTGTTGGTTCCAGACTTGATGCATCAGTACCGCTTGCCGTGCAGTAGCAGAGAGAACAGTTTATGACTTGGGTGGCTGGAGTGTTTGACACCGCCTGGTATGTAGGCCCTGGATAGCAGGGAGCTCGGACCCAGTGATGTATTGGGCCATATGCACTACCCTCTGTAGCGTCTTGTGATCAGATGGCAAGCAGTTGCCATACCAAGCAGTGATGCAGCCAGTCGAGGTGCTCTCAATAGTGCAGCTGTTGAACTTTTTGAGGATCTGGGGCCCATGAAGAATCTTTTCAGCCTCCTGAGGGGGAAGAGGCGTTGTCGTGTTCTCTTCACGACTGTGTTGATGTGTGTGGACCATGATAGTTCCTTTGTGATGTGGACACCAATGAACTTGAAGCTCTCAACCTGCTCCACAACAGCCCTGTCGATGTGGATGGGAGTGTGCTCGGTCCTCCGTTTCCTGTAGTCCATGATCAGCTCCGTTGTCTTGCTGACGTTGAGGAAGAGGTTGTATTCCACACTGCCAGGTCTCGGTCATAACTCTCCTGTGACGATCTGAAGGATCAGGGTACAGTGGGTCTGCTGTACAGCTTGCTCTCTCTCGTAGAGGGGGAGAGCGGGTGGTCGGCTGTTTTATGATCGGTCATACAATACGCTGCACTTATGCTCTGTGGTGTTCGAGTTTGGAATGTAAACTGTGGAACACAGAGAGACACTCGGGCATCAAAAGTTTGAATAATTAAACAATATTTATATTTTTGAGAATGTGGGAGTGGTCTGAGGACACTTAACGGACAGTCATGACGAGTGGGTTTCATTTGGTGATCTTATGAAGGACAGGATGTCACGACTTCCGCCGAAGTTGGTGCCTCTCCTTGTTCGGGCGGCGTTCTGCGGTCGACGTCACCGGCTTTCTAGCCACACCTGGTTTCCATTACGTTACAATTTATTCCCTATTTAACCCTCTGGTTCCCACCTGGTTTTGTGTGTGTTTGTTCTTAGTTAAGTTGTCATTCTGTTGTGTCGAGCTGGAATATTTTTCCCTGTATGGAATTTGTTTGTGATTTTCCGGGTAAAGTACATTGTTACATAGTTCTGTGTCCTGCGCCTGACTTTGTCCTACCTGCTGCACACTGACTCTTGACAGAAACACGCAACACAATATGGAGTCAGCAGGTACACCCGGTCCTCAGTTACCAGTGGAGGAGCACATCCAGCAGCACGCGACGATGCTCCAAAATCTTGGCACAGCCGTGGATCGCGTGCTGCACACCATGGAGCGATGGGAGAGAAGGGTTTTTCCCACACCCCCGTCCATTTCACCCAAACCCACACCGCTGTCCACTCCTCCGTCACCTGAACCCAGTGGGATTCGGCTCTCGCTCCCGAGGGCATATGATGGGACGGCTGCCGGGGGCCAGGGGTTCCTGCTCCAGTTGGAGCTTTACCTGGCGACCGTCCACCCGGCTCCCTCGGGACACGAGAGTGTGTCCGCCCTCATCTCCTGTTTGTTGGGGAGAGCACTTGAGTGGGCCAATGCCGTATGGGGGAGTGAAGGTGCAGCATTGGTCCACTATGAGGATTTCACCCGCCGTTTCCGGGCGGTATTCGATCATCCACCGGAGGGGAGAGCGGCGGTGGAACGGTTGTTCCATATTCGACAGGGGATGAGGAGCGCAAAGGACTTTGCACTGGACTTCAGGACTCTGGCAGCCAGCGAAGGATGGAATGAAAGGGCCCTGATTACCGGTGCAGTCTACGTGAGGACGTTCGTCGGGAGCTGGCTTGCAGGGACACCACCCTTACCCTCGACCAACTAGTGGATTTATCCATTCCGGCTGGATAACCTGTTGGCCACCCGCGGACGTCTGGATCGGGGCCCGTCCATTCCATCCCCCAGCACCTCCGACTCTACACCTATGGAGCTCGGAGGTGCTACTCTGAGGGTGACCGGAGCTGTTGGCTGTTGTCAAGGCTCTGAAGGCGTGGAGGCATTGGCTTGAGGGAGCTAAACACCCTTTCTTCATTTGGACTGACCACCACAATCTAGAGTACATCCGGGCAGCAAGGAGACTGATTCCATGTTTTTCACCCGTTTTGTTTTCACCCTTTCTTACAGACCAAGCTCCCAGAACGCTAAGGCAGATGGACTGTCCCTGATGTATGACACAGAGGAGCGGTCCACGGATCCCACTCCCATACTTTCGGCTTCTTGCCTTGTGGCATCGGTGGTATGGGAGGTGCACGCGGACATCGAGCGGGCATTACGTACAGAGCCCACTCCCACCCAGTGTCCAGTGGGACGTCTGTACGTTCCGTCTGATGTCCGCGATCGTTTGATCTGTTGGAACCACACGTCACCCTCCTCTGGTCATCCTGGCATCGGTCGGACAGTGTGCTGTCTTAGTGGGAAGTACTGGTGGCCCACTATAGCTAAGGCCGTGAGGGTTTATGTTTCCTCCTGCTCGGTGTGCGCCCAGTGCAAGGCACCTAGACACCTGCCCAGAGGGAAATTACAACCCCTACCCGTTCCACAACGGTCGTGGTCACACCTATCGGTGGATTTCGTGACGGATCTTCCTCCGACACAAGGAAACACCACGATCCTGGTCGTTGTGGATCGGTTTTCTAAGTCCTGCCATCTCCTTCCTTTGCCCGGTCTCTCTACGGCTCTACAGACTGCGGAGGCCCAGTTCATCCACGTCTTCCGACACTACGGGGTGCCTGAGGATAAAGTTTCTGATTGGGGTCCCTAGTTCACGTCTAGAGTCTGGAGGGCGTTTATGGAACGCCTGGGGATCTCGGTCAGCCTCACCTCAGGTGCCTCGGTCAGCCTGCCTCGAGGCACCTGCTGTGGCTGAATGGTTTCGGCGCTCGGAGGAGACATGGGATGCTGCCCATGTGCGCCTGCAATGGTCCATCATGCGGCAGAAGGCGAGCGCCGACCGTCACCGCAGTGAGGCACCGGTGTTTGCACCGGGGGACCGACCCGAAACCTGCCCCTCCGCCTGCCCTGCCGGAATCTGGGTCCGTGGTATGTGAGGCCATTCAAAGTCCTGAGGAGACTGAACGAGGTATGCTACAGAATACAGCTTCCTCCAGATTACCGTATTAATCCCTCGTTCCATGTGTCTCTCCTCAGGCCAGTGGTGGCTGGTCCACTCCAGGAATCTGAGGTGCGGGAGGTTCCTCCGGCCCCTCTGGACATCGAGGGGGCCCAGCGTATGCTGTTCGAGCCACCCTGGACTCGATGCATGGGGGAGGGGCCTTCAGTACCACGTGGAGTGGTACTTCCACCATCTCCACCCGGATCGCCATGCACCTCGTCCTCCGGGTTGTCCCTGAGGTCGGTGTCGGCGCGCTGCTCAGGGGGGGGGTGTACTGTCACAACTTCCGCCAAAGTCGGTCCCTCTCCTTGTTTGGGCGGTGTTCGGCGGTCGACGTCACAGGCCTTCTAGCCATCGCCGATCCACTTTTCATTTTCTATTTGTTGTGTCTTTGTTTTACACACCTGGTTTCAATCCCCCAATTACTTGTTCATTATTTAACCCTCTGTTCCCCCATGTTTTTTTGTGAGTGATTGTTTGTATGTAGGAAGGTCCGTTAACCTGTTGAGTGTAGGGGGCAGTATTTTGATGTTTGGATGAAAAACGTACCCAAATAAAACTGCCTATTTCTCAGGCCCAGAAGCTAGAATATGCATATCATTGTCAGATTATGATAGAAAACACTCTAAAGTTTCCAAAACTGTCAAAATACTGTCTGTGAGTATAACAGAACTGATATTGCAGGCGAAAACCTGAGGAAAATCCAACTAGGAAGTGCCTCTTATTTTGAAAGCTCCATGTTCCATTGCATGCCTTCCCTCCATTTAAAGGGATATCAACCAGATTCCTTTCCCTATGGCTTCCACATGGTGTGAACAGTCTTTAGACATAGTTTCAAGCCTTTTATTCTGAAAAATGAGCGAGAATGATCACATCGCGTCAGTGGATGGCTGAGGGCCAGCAGAGTTTTGCATGTGCAACAGCTTGGAGCAGACATTTTCTCTCTCTCTCTCCTATTGAAAAAGCTACGGTCCAGTTGAAATACTATTGATTATTTATTGTAAAAACAACCTGAGGATTGATTATAAAAAGTGTTTGACATGTTTCGAGCCTGTGAATTTCTGAACAAAACGCCCCAACCCAATGGAGGTATTTTGGATGTAAAAATAATCCACTTGAGTGGGTTGAGTCACTGATGTGATCTTCCTGTCTGGGTTGGCGCCCCCCCCCTTGGGTTGTGCCGAGGCGGAGATCTTTGTGGGCTATACTCGGCCTTGTCTCAGGATGGTATTTCCAGTATTTATGCTGCAGTAGTTTATGTGTCGGGGGGCTAGGGTCAGTTTGTTATATCTGGAGTACTTCTCCTGTCCCATCCGGTGTGCTGTGTGAATTTAAGTATGCTCTCTCTAATTCTCTCTCTCTCTTTCCTTCTCTCTCTCGGAGGACCTGAGCCCTAGGACCATGCCTCAGGACTACCTGACATGATGACTCCTTGCTGTCCCCAGTCCACCTGGCCGTGCTGCTGCTCCAGTTTCAACCTGTTCTGCCTGTGATTATTATTATTTGACCATGCTGGTAATTTATGAACATCTTGACCATGTTCTGTTATAATCTCCACCCGGCACAGCCAGAAGAGGACTGGCCACCCCACATAGCCTGGTTCCTCTCTAGGTTTCTTCCTAGGTTTTGGCCTTTCTATGGAGTTTTTCCAAGCCACCGTGCTTCTACACCTGCATTGCTTGCTGTTTGGGGTTTTAGGCTGGGTTTCTGTACAGCACTTTGAGATATCAGCTGATGTACGAAGGGCTATATAAATACATTTGATTTGATTTGATGATATGGAACAAAAGGAACATTTATTGTGTAACTGGGAGTCTCGTGAGTGCAAACATCCGAAGATCATCAAAGATAAGCAATTCATTTTATTGCTTTTCTGACTTTCGTGACCAATCTACTTTGCTGCTCGATGTTTGTAATGTTTTGTCTGCTGAGAGAGATGTCCTTACATAAACGCTTGGTTTGCTTTAGCTGTAAAGCTTTTTTGAAATCTGATACGCCAGGTGAATTAACAACAAGCTAAACTGTGTTTTGCTATATTGCACTTGTGATTTCATGAAAATTAAATATTTGTAGTAATTTAATTTGAATTTGGCGCTCTGCAATTCAGCGGATATTGACGAAAATGATCCCTCTCTGTTTTTGTATTGCATTTATTTATGTTGAGTAAAATCCGTTTATTTACTCATATCTGCTGTCCTGCTACACACAGGCTTACTTACAGCTAGGGACTTTTTTGTATCATGTAGTAACCCAAATATCTCCAGTTTGTTTGTTATGTATTTCTGTGATTATTTTGTTAGTTAGTAAATAAATAATTAAGCCAATTTGTATATTGCTGATTCATCATTTAGGCTAGGGTTCGTGTAGATATCCAAGGGTTTGCGATGTTCAGTAAAGAGAACTGATGAGCTAATAATAATTAATTAATAAGCGACTGTTTTGATAAGATATGAAAATATCTGAAGAGTCGATTTGGGAAATAGAGACTCTATAAACATTTTCCCGTGGTGCCCTGACTGCCTAGTGAATTAAAGTTTACATGATTAGTTTAATTACGTAATAATTATTATACATTGAGAATTGATTTGATAAAATAAGTCTTCACATTTAATGATAGTCACAGACACGGCATCTCTAACCTCCTTCCTGTAGGCTGTCTCATTGTCGTCAGTGATCAGGCCTACCACCGTTGTGTCGTCAGCAAACTTTTGTTGGAGTTGTGCATAGCCACGCAGTCTGGGTGAACAGGGAGTACAGGAGCGGACTACGTACGCACACCTGAGGGCCCCCCGTGTTGAGGGTTAGCGTGGCGGATGTGTTGTTGCCAACCATCACCACCTGAGGGCGACCTGTCTGGCCCTGCGTCCTTGTGAGTGTTAACCTGGACTTAAAGGACATACTGACATCGGCTACGGACAGCGTGATCACACAGTTGTCCGGAACAGCTGGTACTCTCATGCATAGTTCAGTGTGTTGCCAGCCTCGAAAAGTGCATTATAATACAGACAGGTGCAACTATCTACTAAAGAGAGAGAGAGATCATGCCTGCAGACAACCTCCTCTCCTCTCCCACTCTCCTCTCCTCTCCCCTTCTCCCCTGGTTAACAGCTGTTAGTGAACAGAAGAAAATGTATGTCTTTGATGAGCCTCTCCCTCCCGCCTTCTCCTCTCCCACCTTCTATCACCTCTGCATATGGTGGCCTGTGTGCTGATGAGCATGGTGACACACACAAGTCCACACGCACGCACGCACGCACACACGCACACACACACACACACACAGCTATGGAAACCACAGAAGTGGGAATTTTAAAGATTTTATGTTTCTTCTCTGTCACATTCCGGATGAGGAGTTTAAAATCCCCCTGGGATTCTAACAGCCTCTTTACATACATGCTTGAAGACCTTGATGTCTGTGCCAGAGTGCCTACTCTCCACTCTGCCTGCCTTTATGCATCCTGTTGACAAGAGAGGAGCATCCTCCTTTGTTCTGGGTTTCCAACAGAGTAAACAAACAAAGCAGCTCCTTTGGTGTGTGTGTATGTATGAATGTATGAGTGTGTGTGCACATACATGTTTATGGCCATCCTTGTATCATTTTCCACACAGAAGGACTTAGTAAGATAAAGGACTGCAATAAGGCCATTGTTCAGAAGTCTTTATACACAGTTCACATAGAGACAGACAACAAATGGAGATTTTATTCTCTGATTAAGAGGTTCTTAAAGATACAGTACATTTATAAAGAAGGATGTGTAGACTGATACAGTGGCTGTACTAGCCCTCTCGTCTCTCCTTCCTGCTCCACTGTTCGCTGGTCTCTCAAGTTGGACACACCCTGGATTTTGTTTTCTGGATTTTGACCATTACATCTCTGATCCCAGTCCAATCGCATTATAATACAGACAGGTGTAATCGCTTCAACTCTCTACTGAAGACCGAGAGCGATCATGCCTGCAGACATCCTCTCCCTCTCCACTTCTTTCCTGGTTAACCACAGCTGTAAATGAAAATGTATGGCTTTGATGAGACTCTCTCCCTCCTTCCTTCACCTCCCCGTCACCTCTGCATATGGGGGCCTGTGTGCTGATGAGCACGCACACACACACACACACACACACACACACACACACACACACACACACACACACACACACACACACACAAGCCCACACACACAGACACAGGTCTAATGACAGCTCTTAAGGGCTTCCCACGCTAATGGCGTCTCAAGGGACTCCACCCCCCCACCCTCTCCCCTTCCTCTCATTGGACAAACAGGTCGATGAGAAACCTGCCATGGCGACAGACACCTAGTCCTTCGCAGCAAAGACAGAACATTAAAGAGACCCCCCCTCCCCATTCCCCTTTCGTTAGAGGTTGAACCCAGAAAATGTAATCTTCCTATTTGGTGGAAGGAGAGAGGGTGTGTGATGAGAGAGAGAGAGAGAGGGTGTGATGTGGGGAGTATAAAATGTTTTTTTTTAACAAGGCTTGAGGATATCCTGCTCTTTCATGACAATTCCCTATTCCTCTAATGAGCCCCCCTGAAACAAAGACCTACGCTATGAAACAGTCTCCTCTCCTTGTCTCCTTTCCTTCATGATCACTGATAGGTGAATGAAATGGAAAGGTTTCCACCATAAGACTTTCACCTGCCATCGTCTTTCAGATCAGTCGTAATGAAGGGGAGGAGAGGGAACAAGGAAATGTATTGCCTTTATTTAACCAGGAAAGTCATTGATGTAAATGTATCATTGAGAATGAGAACACATTGTCTTTTATAATAACGATCTGACCAAGAGAGAGCAATGAAAGAAAGTAGGCCATTGAGGTCTATTAAATAATCAAGTAATCAGCACAGCCTCATTCCTTGGTTACATTGCCATGGATGAAAGCTATGATCTGTGACCTGTTAGCTGCTGACATGATGTCAGCTCTGATCAAGTGGTTCTCACAGACTCTGGTCTGTGTGTGGCGTGATGACCTCTAACCTCTGACCCCTCCTTAGTAACAACCTCTCTGGCTCCCACATAGTTATGCCCCCTCCCACCCACACTGACCAACACCCAGGGGGGCTGGCGTTGAACTCTGACCTCTGTCCATTCACAGTGGGAAATTGAGTCTTTAATGAAACACAGTGATGTGTGTTAATGTGTTCCTCCATCTCTTCATCCATCACAGACACACTGACAGCCTGAGAGCACAGTGGTTCGGCTGGGTTGAGTCCTGATTTAATTCCCTTCTCATTGATTCTGCCTTGATCACTGCAACCACAGTTTTATGGCAGCGGAGACGGATCACTCAGGAACAACAGCACAGGGAATGACCTGGGAGGGCCTGAAAGCATACTCTCTTTTCATAAACACAACATTCTAAAACAGTGGAATAAATGTTTTCCAGTGTCTGTTGTTTTGGTGATGAGATAACTGCCATATAATCATCTTATATCATCAGTATTCATGGTGTGTGTGTCTGTGTGTGCGTGTGTCTCGTGTCCCCCTCCCATGTGTGTGGGAGGGAGACAGCAAGATTTGATCATTTATCATCGTCTCTCTCCTTGAGGATCATCCTAAAATGAACTATTTGTCACAAGGCAAAAAAAACACCCACCCAGCCCAAGGAGATGAGGTCAGAGAGGTGAGATTGGTGGATGGGGGAATTAGGGGGGTAGCAAGGAGGGTAACGGTAAGGAATCAAATTTCCTGGAGAACGAGGCGAGCCTAAAGAAGCGTTTACCCAGCGGTCAATGTCAATGTTCCAGGCTGGATCTATCTGACCCGTGGTCTGGCATAAATTGTCCAATATGCATCGTTAGTTTCCCCTGCTTGTTTAGACAGCTGTGCGCTCGCTGGCCCTGGCTAGTGGTGTGGCGTAGAGCGGCTAGCTACCAGGGGACTCACTATTAAGAGCTATCAGCAGAGAGGGAGAAGGAGGGAGAGGCAGGCAGGACTACATTGAGCTGTTATCTCCCTGAGAGCTGTTGCAGGTTTCTGTAGTACACGCACACACACACACAATGCCTGTCAATGACAAACATATACTACTAACATAACTACATAGACATCAAATCATAATCACTTACATGCAGAGTGCACAGATGTTCTTCAATACACACACCTGCACACCTCACATTAATGGTCTCAGCTTCTGGCACTTAAAGCTGGAATCCTTAATTGGTGAAAATGCAACGCCCATTTGGGATATCACAACAACTAAGAAGTTACTGCAAACAATGAACACTGTTTTTTCCCTATGACATCATTGCACATGCGATAGGACCGCAGAATATGCACAGGCGATGGGGCGAACAGTGGCGCTCTTTCCCCTAATGCGGATTCGATCTTTAAAGGAGCACTGGTGAGAGCGATGAACACATCAGCAGTGAGGAGATGGAGTGCTAGGGTCACTGGCAGCCCTGTCTGAGAGGAGCTTTATCTAAGACTAGACTTAAACAGGGACATAAAAACCTGCTATATGCATTCTGGAGTGGTGAAGACACCCTGGGTGAGGTGTGGCGGTGTACACAGCAAATAAAGACTAAGATGTATGGCAGATGTCCATTATCAAGCCCTCAGCACCTCTGCCACCAAACGTATTCCTCCACTGCAAATCATCCCTGTACCTTTCCTGACCTCCTCTCTCCCCCACCCTCCACACTCCCCAGCCCATCTTCTTCCCTTGCTCTGCTAGCTATCACCAGCACACACAAACAAAGCCCAGGAAGGCCGGTGCGAAATTACCATGATAATGCAGCGTTTATCAACACAACACAATGGTTGGTTAACATTCAACATAGCTCAATGCAGCACCGAACACCCGAGCTATGTTAACTAGGGGCCAATCTATCAGCAGATTATCACTAAGCTACAGTGGGCCATGTCGTTTGAATTCCTCCTGACTCCCCCCAGTTCATCTCCACCCATTCATCCCTCCATCCCCATCATGTGGGGCAGTAATTCGGGGCATTTTGACAGACAGTATTTAAATGACCCACATCATGATCCAGGATGATGAGTAAAGCTGACAGAGGCATCTGTGGAGTTTCCATCATATTGGGGGAAGACTCTTGGTGGCCCTGGCTGTATTCACATGACAGCTATGTCTCTCAAATGCCTCAGTGGCTTATGGCTCCACCAAACGTCAGTGTGTACTATATAGTTCTGGTTTCATCTAACAAACCCATGTTATAGGGGAGAGGAGTAAGGACTTTCACCTTGTGCAGAATAAGTGTTTATTCTCTTCACCTTAATGCAGACACTCAGAGAATACTGAGTCGCATGCAATGATAAAAGCCATACAGCTCTAGGCATGAGTGAGCTAATTAGCCTTAGCATGGGCTATGGGCCGTCACTACCTTCTCTCTGCTCTGCTAGCCAACAGATATGCATATCTACAGAGGGAATTTGTCTTTAAAGGAGGCCAAACTAACTCATTTAGCCACGGTTTCAATCTTCCTTATTAGGAAATACAATTGAGAACAAGATTTTCCACTGGTCACACCACGTCATTTCAATGTGGATATGTGGGTAATATTTGGTTGAGACATTGTTCAATGAGATTTCAACCTCTATTCACCCACTCAAAAAGACAGCCAGAAGTTAGTTGAATTCCCAATGTGTTATCACTATGCTTTCAACCAACTAAAACAGGGATGGGCAACTTTGATGGGGGTGGGGGCAACAACAAAAACGGAACTCATCATGAGGTGACGCAGTGGCTCGTGGTTCTGTTAACCCACATCCAGATATTTTCTATTTATACAACTTGATTTGTTATCACAGTGCTTAATCTAATAGCATGACCAAATACCTGGATTGTAGTTGCGATTACATTGAAAATACATAGGTGATGAATGCTGTTTGAGATTATGTACAGATATTTATAGCAATGGTGAAGATCTCCACAGACCTGGGACTTTTGCGTGCTATCGTGAATATGCACGCTTTCTATGATTACATAAGACTACATTAAGTAACAGTAACCTCAAAATGTGGCCATGGATGTGTTACTCATTTTAAGGTTGAATAAATACTGTTACATTAGTTTGTAAGATACACTAAATAGCCTAAAGTTATTTAGGTTTTTTGAAAAGTAATATTGACTTGTATTTGGTTGACAACACAACCAAATATCAACATTAAAGGAGATGTACTGTATCTAATGCTTGGATAGTTTCATTTTAGCCACTGGATTAATCCTAGTGTTTCATTTAGATTTTTGGTTGAGATGGAGATGTGAATCCAACATATAAAGTATTCATTTGTAGACAAACTGGAATTAAAGACTAAGTCAGTAGCACAGATCTAATTATCCAAGCAGAATGTTGATATTTGAAGGTTTGTCTATGTGGAAAATTGGTTACCATGATGACATAATCCCTGTGGTTGAAATTTCATCCTCAGAACAACATTTTACATTAAGGACTTTTTTTAAAATCCAATATTTTTTCCATATAGATTCCGCGTCACAATACGTTGACAAAGTTTGTTGAAACAACGTTGATTCAACCAGTTTGTGCCAGTGCGTTGGGTCTTGGAGGCATGCTTTGATGTGGGTGTCTTTTGTGTGTTCGCATGTGGGAAGTGTTTGTACATTCACTCTGCCAAAACAGCACACAGTTAAAGTCCCTCACCCTTCTAGATGACTTGAAACAGTCTAAGCAGGTCTTCTGTCTGGAAGTAGCCTAGACTAGTTAGGACCGTCAATATATTACACAATGTAAATGGGACAATATTTTCATGTTGCACACCTTTTAGTTTTCAATATTTGCAAATGCTTTCAACATGTGTATATGAATTTGCATAATTTATAGTTGGTTTGAGGTTTTTATATTTGAAATTTGGAGCTATTGACATTTGTAAGTATTGTCCCATGTACATTGTGTAATTTACTGATGGGCCCTAACTAGCTACATAGGGATAATCAAAGTAAAACAAAATGTATCATGGCCAGTGTGCTGGGCATTGCAATCGGCTCGTGTGCAGCTGCGCTTCGAACTGATGATTGGGTGCTGCCAGCTGTAGGCAGGACTGAAATAAACCCAACCCAAGGACAACTGTTACATACCCTTCATTCCATGACTAACCATTGTTTCAGAATAATCCCGAAAATCTCAGTTTTAGGCTTGACTGACTTTATTACCAAAATGATCCTATTTACACTTTGTAGTCAATTTGACACTAGAATAACTGTTTCTGACTCATATTGATGTCACATGGGCCGTTTTATAACCAGATACTTTTTTTTATTACAACGCTCTTAAAGAGATCTACAGATAATAGAATATTTATTGCTTGCACACATCTAAAAGGGAATGTGTATAGTTTTCATTGGCCAACGTGTCATTGGTGATTTTCTCTGTCATGTCATGATTGCATATTAGGCGGCAGCTCAATTTGGTCTTGATCTTTGGGTGTTGATGATGAGCGCTGAAGCGCTGAGACTGAGTATGTGTGAACATGTCGGGCTGATTAGTAAAGACAACACAACAAACCCATTAGCCTATGTCACATCATCACTCACACCCACACACAGTTCAACTGGATTTAGTGTGTATTGATGTCTGTGTTTGGCTTATATCGAGTGTGTGTTCAGTGTGCATTGATGTTTGGCTTGAGCTGATGTCTGTATTTGTCCTGTATTGAGTGTGTGTTCAGTCTACTGTATATTGAGTGTATGTTAGCAGGATAAAAGAAGACAAATGTGTTTCAGTACTGATGGCTGAACTAACTGTAAAGAGATGGGTGTTCTCTGGTGGTGTGTAAATCTGCACACCACCAGAGAACACTGTGCATGCTGCAGCGACTGCATTGACTGACCGCTTACAGAACATCACCATCCTGTTAATGGACTGATATCACCAGCCTCCAACAGACAGTAAACCATCACTGCAACCCTATCTCTCTCTCTCTCTCTCACTCACTCTCACAGTGCCAAATGAGCAGGCCACTTTGTTGTCCGTGACCCTCACAGGGAGGGAGGGCAGAGCCAGCAACAGCCAGTGTTCACCAGCGCGTTGCCGCCACAGCCTTCTCGCAACACCACCCATCCCACCACCCACTGTGCCATCTGCCTTGGCACCGACCAGGGCCAGACCACCACTCCAACCCAGAGTCGAATGGTAGTGCTCCAGGTGTTGTATCCTGTTGTCAGTGCCATCCTATACCCCTGGACTAATGAAGAACCCCCCTTCCTCTGTTAGTGAGCCTTTCCCTGGGTTCCAGTCCCACTCCCAGCCCACTAGGTAGCTGGGAAAGAGCCAGGTCCATTAGCCCGGCACTGCTTAAGTAAAAATGCCACACTCTCCCTTGATCGATGGGGCCTTAAATGGTGGGGAGCCATGTTCCCCATGGAAGAGACGCATTGTCAGGCAGGTAGCTCTTCCGCCCGCTCTACACTTCCCTCTCCTGCTCTCCTCCCATCTCAGTGTGTGTGTGTGTGTGTGTGTGTGTGTGTGTGTGTGTGTGTGTGTGTGTGTGTGTGTGTGTGTGTGTCTGTGTGTGTGTGTGTGTGTCTTCCTGCATGTGTGTATGTGTCCCGTTTCACCACAGTCCATAAGGATTTAAGTACCTGGCCCGCAGACCGGTGTGTGTTTGTGTTTACGTGTGTGTGCCTGTGCCTGGCCCGCAAGCCAAGGCCCATCGATTCCACCCACCCAGCTAATCACACTGAGAGTACTGGCAGGAGCATGCTAATCACACAGAGTACTGGCAGGAGCATGCTAATCACACTGAGAGTACTGGCAGGAGCATGCTAATCACACAGAGTACTGGCAGGAGCATGCTAATCACACTGAGAGTACTGGCAGGAGCATGCTAATCACACAGAGAGTACTGGCAGGAGCATGCTAATCACACTGAGAGTACTGGCAGGAGCATGCTAATCACACTGAGAGTACTGGCAGGAGCATGCTAATCACACAGAGAGTACTGGCAGGAGCATGCTAATCACACAGAGTACTGGCAGGAGCATGCTAATCACACAGAGTACAGGCAGGAGCATGCTAATCACACAGAGTACTGGCAGGAGCATGCTAATCACACAGAGTACTGGCAGGAGCATGCTAATCACACTGAGAGTACTGGCAGGAGCATGCTAATCACACTGAGAGTACTGGCAGGAGCATGCTAATCACACTGAGAGTACTGGCAGGAGCATGCTAATCATACTGAGAGTACTGGCAGGAGCATGCTAATCATACTGAGAGTACTGGCAGGAGCATGCTAATCACACTGAGAGTACTGGCAGGAGCATGCTAATCATACTGAGAGTACTGGCAGGAGCATTGACAGTGTGGCAGAATCACTTTAGCTTTCCTTTAATGGCCCTGCTCTGAACACGCATGCTCACTGTCACACTCATACACCCCTGATGGAAACGTATGCAGACATACAAAGACATACCGATATGCTGTGTATACACACATATAGTACACTCAACAGGCTTACACAGGGATTTCATGGACACACAGAAATTCATACAGACACTTATCAAACACACATGCCCGCACACAATGACACAGACACACACACACACACACACACACACACACACATACACAAACACCTTTTCTCATTTAAAGCTTGATAGCTCTTGTCTGCGTCTCCTTCTGCCTTCCCTCTGTAGGCCTAGTAACAGCATGTAAAATAATCAGACTGCAAATGCAAATGACCTTGTCTAATCTCAGAGCAAACAGTGGGAGATTAAATTAAGGCTCCATGTGACTAGGGAAACAATCCTCTTTCCTTTCCTCTCTCCTTTCTTTCATCTATCTGTCTGGGAATCCAAGTCTTTGTTTGCCTGTTCCATTTTAAAGCAGCATTACATTAATAGGGAATTCAAGGCTCTTTAATAATTCAAAAGTGATGGGTGGGTGTGGTAAACAGGCAGCAGCAACACACACACACACACACATAAAACACAAGCCCAGCTGAAATCCCATTACCTCCCAATGAATTATTCCTATCTTACATCTGTCCAAGCTCCTTACACACACACACACACACACACACACACACACACACACACACACACACACACACACACACACACACACACACACACACACACACACACACACACACAGGCTTTACCTAAAGTCTTTCCTTCCCACTCCTTCTGCTCTCCTTTGGAAATGGTACTTTGCATTATTAGCCGTCTGAAATGGAGATCCTATTGGGCTCCTGGATGGGATAGTAAGCCAGGGATATTATAATAATGGGACTGGTATGGTGAGTACAGGACAAGCAGGGTGATTTGCTGCTGTGTGTGATCAGAGCTGTATGGCAGGGGCAGAAACCACAAGGGAACAGTCCAAGGCTTAGTTACATCTTGTTGCTGATCTATAGTTCACCCACGTCCATCTGTCACAGTCCTTCTCTGTTGATCTGTGTATCAATCCCCTTCTTTACATCAATTATTATTGTTTAAACATTTTCTATTTAGTGGTTTAAGATCACAACAGAACACAACAAAATATATACACTGAGAAAACAAAACATTAAGGACACCTGCTCTTTCCATGATATAGACTGAATCCAGATGAAAGCTATGATCTCTTATTGATGTCACCTGTTAAATCCACTTTAATCAGTGTAGATGAAGGGGATGAGACAGGTTAAAGAAGGATTTTTAAGCCTAGAGAGAATTGAGACATGGATTGTGTATGTGTGCCACTCAGAGGGTGAATGAGCAAGACAAAAGATTTACGTGCCTTTGAATGGGTAGTAGGTGCCATGCGCACCGTTTTGTGTCAAGAACTGCAACACTGCTGTATCAAGAATGGTCCACCACCCAACTTGACACAACTGTGAGCATTGAAGCATTGGCATCAACATGGGCCAGCATCCCTGTGGAACGCTTTCGCCACCTTGTAGAGTCCATGCCCCGAGGAATTGAGGTTGTTCAATATTAGGAAGGTGTTCCTAATGTTTGGTATTCTCAGTGAATACATTAACCCCTCCCCTCCCCCCCAAACCTGAAAAATATATATAATTAACCTAAACAGGTCAACAATCGGCATTCCATAAGACAATACTGGAATTTGTACTATGATACAGGTCATTGTTGACCCTAATAAATAATAATAATAATAAAGCAAAAACAGGGTGTCCTTTGTTTGGTGTTGGCTTGGACATGTATCTGAAGTGTTATTATTTTATGTACATGTTAGTTACATCTCATACATGGTGTTGGCATCCTGACATCCCTATCTGCATCGCATCTTCACCGTCTTTGCGTGCATAACACACACATGCACAAACATGCACACACGCACATGCACACACCCGCGAGCGCGCACACACACACACACACACACAGAGAGAGAGAGACACAGAGACACACACAGAGAGAGAGAGACACACACACACACGCCACACACACACACACACACTCACACACACAGAGAGAGAGACACAGAGACACACACAGAGAGAGAGAGACACACACACACACGCCACACACAGATGCATACACACACTTGCACTCCTACGCTCACATACACACAACCATTCACACACACGCACGCACACGCATCCACCTGTCCATTTAAAACATGTCAATTCTATCTCCTGTTAGGGCCTATAAATATTTCAGAATATATTGTCAGTTTTTTTCTTCTTTTTCGTATCTCAAATAGAATAATTTGGTTTCTTATTCTATGAGTTATCATTTCAATACAATAGATTTCATTAATTGTTTCTTTCCAATTGCTTATTTGGGGTCCCATAGGTTTAAGCCAGTTTCTAGTAATCTGTTTAAGTGCTGCTATTCTCAGAATTCAGAAGAGATACTTATCAGATTGGAGGACCAGTGTATGAGGGGTTATCCTCAGCAGTATATGTTCTGGATTTAGAGAAAGTCAGCGTTCAAATGTATCATCCAATACTTTGGTCCAGAAATGATTGAGGACTGGGCAGGAATATAGGACAGTATGTGGGTATGGTTAGCCCTGTTCTGCCCATACTTACGCCAGCAACTTGGTATGATGTCACGGTTGTACTTGTATTATGATTGTATTATAGGTGTAATGAAAACTGAACTGGATTTTCCAAGAGTATTCCCTCCAGAATAGCTCGTCTTGGACGTGTTTCTAGATATGTCCACCCAGGTTATTATTATTTTCATCTCTTCTTCCCAATTGATACATTTACATTTGAGTAATTTAGCAGATTCTTATCCAGGACACTGAAAAGATTTGGCATGGGTCCCCAGATTCTCAAAAAGCTGCACCATCGAGAGCATCCTGGCCGGTTGCATCACCGCCTGGTATGGCAACTGCACGGCATCCGACCATATGGTGCTACAGGGGGTAGTGTGTACGACATAGTACATCGCTGGGGCCAGGTTTCCTGCCATCCAGGACCTATATACTAGGCAGTGTTGCTGACTTCCTGATTCCTGATCCTGTCTTTCTGCCTGACTGTAGCAACGCAGCCTAACACACAGATTCACTGACACACAGAGACACTCTTATCTCAGCGAGATGGGACACCATCACAACTAGGTACTGAGTATTTCATCACAAGGCCTATCTGACAACAACGTGGATGTTTCCTTATTAGAGGCAAAACTGGTCAGAATGCCTTTTAAGAGTTATTTGCATAGAAAAAGATCTTTCCTCCCTTCATCACATATGAGCTCTTAGTAAGCACTAAGTTTACAAACACCCTTATGAACCCAACCACTCTAATCACATTTCCTTATTTTATTTCCTTATTTTATTTGGCTAAAAAGTAGATCATGATAGAGATTCCTCTCCATGTACTGTAGGTCCTGCCAGTAGAAAGATTAATACCCTTCTTTACTTTAAGTGTCTGCTTCAGGAGCCAAATGTCAAGTATACAGCCCTCATATCACTAATTGCTTCAATTTAGATAATGAGCTCGCCATGTAAAAATAAGAAAACGCTGAGTGTCATGACTTTGAGAATCACCACGGTAATATTGGTTATATCAGCCAGCGTTGCAGAGCCAGACCTTGCAGCTCCTGGCTGATTATGAAAAATACATCCTGAGCATTTACAACAAGGATTAAAGGGGATCTGTACCCCATAAGCAGGGAGTGAGAGAGAGATGGATGGATAGATAGAGCCAGAGAGAAAGAGAGAGAGAGAGGCCATTGAGAGTTCTGGATATATGAGGCTTTAAATGTGGTTCTGCTGCTATGCCAGCCAAAGTCATTGGGCTGTTAAGATGAAAATAAGCCTAGAGCGCTGTAGCTGCCATTTAAACTAACATGTACTGTATGTTGGTTCTGTTTGATGCCTGGGGGTTCCTGTGACCTGGTCACGGCATAACCTTTACCTCCTGTTACAGTACATACATCTATCCATAACACTCTCTCCCTCCCTCGCGCACACACACACACACACACACACACACACACACACACACAGACACACACACACACACACACCACCCTAAAGCCTGGGGCTAAGAGATTTATCAACAAGATTGCCATGTTCTGATGAAGCCAGTGTAAGAGGAGTATTGGAATGTGGGAGCTGACAGACAGACCAGGCACTTTCCCCTCTCTGTAAATACTCATATTTGCAATATTATCACATTAGCATGACATCTTTATAAAATATGTGTTTCATATTTATTTCATGTTAATTTGAGGTCATGGTGATGTATGGTTCTGATCACCAGAGGTTGACATAGAGGGGTTCATTACCATCATAATGTGTCTTTAGCGCCTCTAGATGAGATGTTGACAGAAGAGAAATCAAAGAGCATTTTCACTCCCAAGATGAACAAGACAGCCGAGTTGAGAAAATTACTGAATATTTTCTTCTTCACGATTTAATGAACCATAAAAACGTCATAAAACAGAAGCCTTTCCGCCAACAACCCCCCAACCCACGGCCACAATCTCTCAACAGTCTTTACTCTAAGCAGACAGAGCTCAAGCATAGTTGTTTCAAGATGGCATAGCAGTCAGACTTTGTGTTTGTCTTGTCCCGCGTAAATAGTCGTTTTCCTCGTTTTTTTCGTATAGATTTCATATATATTTTAATCTCACTTTCCATCTACGGACTGAATATACTTTCCTGCAACACGCCTCACCCAATGTGGTACGGATCTGCTATTTTTATACTTTAGAACCGGAACCCCCATCAGAAGCTAGCCAACTAACCAGCTACTAGCTAGTAGTCAGTTAACCACTGCTAACAGTCTTCACCGTTAACTCAGACACCAGCCAGCTTCAGCTTGGTCAGTACCTGCCAGTCTGCACAGCGCGATATCAACTCAGAGTATATCGGACCACTTTCTCCCTACCACATCACCGGATTCCTGCCGCAAGCTCTGGACCATTATACTGGATCATCGCAAGCTAGCTAGCTGCAACCGAGTGGCTACTGCTGGCTAACGCTTCTGTCCCGAAGCAAGCACCAGATAGTCTTGAGCTAGCCTCGAGCTAGGCCCATCTCCTGGCTAGCCAAGAGGTCTACCAGCTAATTCTTGGGCTACAATACCTATTTTGCCAATTGGCCTGTACCCTTTGCTGCCGACACGGAGCCCCGCTGATCCATCATAACTGGTCTGCCGACGTAATCATCCGAGGTGCTTTCAACAGGCTTTTCCGTTGCGACGTCGCCGAAGACCCATCTGCTAGCCCCGGCCCGCTAGCTTTCTGAATCACCGTGTCACCAGCTCGCCTAGCATAGTAGCGACTACCGAACGGCTCCCTGACTCACCTATTGCTGTTCATTGGACCCTATGATCACTCAGCTACACATGCCTCTCCCGAATGTCAATATGCCTTGTCTACTGCTGTTTCGGTTAGTTATTGTTTTATTTCACTGTAGAGCCACCAGCCCCACCCAACATGCCGCTTTAGTCCCACCCACCACACCTCACCTGGCTTAACTGGTGCCTCCAGAGATACAACCTTACAATAAGCATTTCTCTACGGCTGACCATGCTTTCCACCTGGCTACATCTACCCCGGGCCAACAGCTCTGCACCCCCCGCAGAAACTTGCCCAAGCCCCCCTGCTTCTCCTTTACCCAAATCCAGACAGCTGATGTTCTGAAAGAGCAGCAAAATCCGGATCCCTACAAATCAGCTGGGCTGGACAATCTGGAACCTCTCTTTCTAAAATTATCAGCGGAAATTGTTGCAACCCCTATTACTAGCCTCTTTTTCGTATCATCTGAGATCCCCAAATAATGGAAAGCTGCAGCATCATCCCTCTCTTCAAAGGGGGAGACACTCTAGACCCAAACTGTTATAGACCTATATCTATCCTGCCCTGCCTTTCTAAAATCTTAGAAAGCCAAGAAAACAAACAGATCACTGACAATTTTGAATCCCACCGTACCTTCTCCGCTATGCAATCTGGTTTCTGAACTGGTCATGGGTGCACCCCAGCCACGCTCAAGGTCCTAAACGGTATCATAACCGCCATGGATAAAACACAATACTGTGCAGCCGTCTTCATCGACCTGGCCAAGGCTTTCGACTCTGTCAATCACCGCATTCTTATTGGCAGACTCAATAGCCATGCATCCTCCGAAACACAACCCAACCAAGCCACACTGCTTTTTAACACAGCGCGCATCCAACCCGGAAGCCAGCCACACCAATGTGTCGGAGGAAACACTGTGCACCTGGTGACATTGGTTGGCGTGCACTGCGCCCGGCCCGCCAGAGGAGTCGCTGGTGTGCGATGAGACAAGGATATCCCTACCGGCCAAACCCTCCCTAACCCCGACGACGCTAGGGCAATTGTGCGTCACCCCACGGACCTCCCGGTCGCGGCCGGCTGTGACAGAGCCTAGGCGCGAACCCAGAGTCTCTGGTGGCACAGCTAGCACTGCGATGCAGTGCCCTAGACCACTGCACCACCCGGGAGGCCTAGCCTGTCTTTTTACTGTTGTTATATTTCTTTACTTACCGATTGTTCACCTAACACTTTTTTTGCACTATTGGTTAGAGCATGTAAGTAAGCATTTCATTGTAAGGTGTATTTGGCGCACGTGACAAATAAACTGCCATCCGTTTTGTCACCAAAGCCCCATATACTACCCACCACTGCGACCTGTATGTTCTCGTCGGCTGGCCCTCGCTACATATTCGGCTCACTGGCTCCAGGCCATCTATAAGTCTTTGCTAGGTAAATCCCCACCTTATCTCCGCTCACTGGTCACCAAATGCAACACCCACCCGTAGCACGCGCTCCAGCAGGTATATTTCACTGGTCATTCCCAAAGCCAACACCTCCTTTGGCCACCTTTCCTTCCAGTTCTCTGCTGCCAATGACTGGAACTAATTGCAAAAATCACTGGAGCTGGAGACTTATATCTCCCTCTTTAACTGTTATCATCATCTGTCAGAGCAGCTTACTGATCACTGTACCTGTACAGCCCATCTGTAAATAGCACACCCAACTACCTCATCCCCATATTGTTATTATTTATGTTGCTATTTTGCACCCCAGTATTTCTACTTGCACATCATCATCTGCACATTTATCACTCCAGTGTTAATGCTAAATTGTAATTATTTTGCCTCTACGGCCTATTTATTGCTTTACCTCCCATATCTTACTTAATTTGCACACACTGTACATAGATTTTTTTATTGTGTTATTGACTGTACGTTTGTTTATCCCATGTGTAACGCTGTGTTGTTGTTTTTGTCTCACTGCTTTGCTTTATGTGGCCAGGTCGCAGTTGTAAATGAGAACCTCTCAACTGGCCTACCTGGTTAAATAAAGGTTAAATAAAGAAATAAGTAAAAAAATGTCTCTACACTTGTATTACAGATAGAGATTCTCACAGACCCTCTCCAATTTCTTCCTCTCCTCTCTTCCCCTCCTCTTTCCTGTCCTTTCCTCTCTTCCCTCCTCTTTCCTTTCCTCTCCTCCACTTTCCTATCCTCTCCTCCCCCTCCTCTCTGGCTTTATAGCCAGTAGAGAGCGATCTGGCAAGATGAGATCCCCACATAGCTTAACATCTGCCCGCTTCGCTGTTGAAGCCCTCATAAATAAAAGATAACTCCAGCCCACCGACCGCACACATGACGCAGTCACACTCGTATAAATCATGTATATGGATTTCTATTTCTCCTCCTCTCTCTCTCTCCTCTCTTCTCCGTCTCCCTCCATACAGGACCAATAAGAGAGGTAGAGGGGTGCAGCAGGTAATTGGAGAAATCAGTGATAGGAACAGTGGCATATTCAGAGGAGAGGAGAAGTGAAGAGAGGAGAGCTTTTGGGTTATCACAGGAAGAGTCTCCAAGCCCCGTCCAAGCCTTGACATGAGGCATCTGAGATTATTAGTATGGCATACTAAATATGGACTTTTATGAATGCATACTCATAAAATGAAATGTATCCCACTGGCTTGTGGGCGATGTCCATTTATTATGACTGTTATGACATGTGGAATTATGGAACACACTATGCATTCAAGGTTTGCATCGCTCAGGCTCACCTATTGAACAAGATGGAAAATCAATCTCATGAAGAGGAACTGGTATTCAAACCAAATCAAATCAAAGTTTATTGGTTGTCTACACAGTTTTGCAAATGTTATAGTGGGTGCAGTGAAATGCATCTGTTACTGACTCCTGACAGTGCAGTAAAATGTCAAACAAGTACACAAATAATTTTAAAAAGGAAAAAAAAAGAAAGAAATGTTGAGGAATCCAATTAACAACCCAAATAGCACTGTAACAGTAATCCACATGAAATCTATACGTATATCACACCAGATGAATGTACACAAGATAGACAGTGCCTTCAGAAAGTAATCACACCCCTTGACTGTTCGTCATTTTGTTGTTTTACAGTCTGAATTTAAAATAGATTGAATTGAGATGTTTCGTCAACGGGCTACACACAATAACAAAGTGGAATTGTTTTTTTTGTTGATTTTTTACAAATGAATAACAAATGTATGTCTTGAGTCAATAAGTATTCAACCCCTTTGTTATGGAAAGCCTAAATAAGTTCAGGGGTAAAAATGTGCTTATGTGCAAGTCACATAGTAAGTTGCATGGACTCACTCTAATAATGTTTAACATGATTATTGAATGACTACCTCATCTCTGTACCCCACACATACAATTATCTGTAAGGTCCCTCAGTTGAGCAGTGAATATCAAACACAAAGAAAGCAGACTATGAATATCCCTTTGAGCATGGTGAAGTTATTAATTACACTTTTGGATGGTGTATAAATACACCCCAGTCACTACAAACATACAGGCGTCCTGCATGCTGCTGAAGAGGAAGGAAACCGCTCAGGGCTTTCCCATGAGGCCAATGGTGACTTTAAAACAGTTAGAGTTTAATGGCTGTGATAGGAGAAAAATTATGATGGATCAACAACATTGTAGTTACTCCACAATACTACTAATAGACAGAGTGAAAAGAAGGAAGCCTGTACAGATTACAATTATTCCAAAACATGCATCCTGTCTGCAACAAGGCACCAAAGTAATACTGCACAAAATGTGGCAAAGCAATTGACTTTTAGTCCTTAATACAAAGTGTTATGTGTGGGGCAAGTCTAAATCTAATACAACACATTACTGAGTACCACTTTACTTTCCACCAGACATTGGGAGATTCATTCACCTTTCAGCAGGACAATAACCTAAAACAAAAGGCCAAAAATATACTGACGTTGCTTACCAAGAAGACAGTGAATGTTACTGAGTGGCCGAGTTGCAGTTTTAACTTAAATCTTCTGTGGCGTACAACAGGTCAGCCACCAGGGGGAGACACGTTGAGCCTGGTGACAGAGAGTATACATCACAAGGAGATGGCTCCCTCTGCTGGACGTGCCAGGTCTCGACGGGCTCTCCGGCCAGGACTAATTGGGGCTGATTGGGGTTGGTGAGTAATCAAGGGCTGATTGCTCACCAGCTGTATGAGTCCCATAAAGCTGCTAGAAGGGCAGCACACAGGAGAGACGCGGAAGAAAGGACTCCCGTAACGTTGGGGACGGTTCCAGACGTAACAGGAGGGAGTTCCGTTTTTGATCCCCCACAGGATACAGCAAGACCCGGAGCCCAGAAGACGTGATCCCGGAGAGGGTCTCATGGGGGAGACCTATTCTTTTCTTTTGAATTATTAGAATAAACACCTTTGAAACTGAACTAATCCTACTCTGTCCGTGTCTGATCTGTGTAAAAGTTTTGACCTAACCCCCTGGTCTGCCACTATTGGTGGAGAATGCAGGGATTCTGAAATGGTCAAATCAGGGTTGACGTTTACGCAGCATCAGCATGGACGAGTTGATAGCTCGGTTCATCCGGGCCTAACAAGCCCAACAGGCGGTTCAGGAACGAACGCTGGAGGAACAGCGGCTACAAAATGGCCGCCTCATTGAGTAAATCAGGAAGCTACGAGGTGCGTCTACTGAATCACATCCAAACAAATTTTTAATCAAGCTAACTGAAGATGACGACATCGAAATCTACCTCTGTACGTTTGAACGGACAGCACTATGGGAAGGATGGCCAATGCAAAAGTGGGCCAGTCTGCTAGCCCCGTTCCTCTTTGGAATGCCCAAAAGGCGTATTGGGACCTGAACGATAAACAGGCGGCTAACTACGAGGGACTCAAATGCGAGATACTCAGCTGCTACGGGTACAGCCTGGCCAATCGGGCTCAACTCTTCCACAACCGGAGGTTCGTAGCCGGCGCATCCCCCCGAGCCCAGATGAGCGACCTACTCCGCGTCACCAGGGGATGGCTCCTAACCAACGTATCCACCCTCTCCATTCTAGACAAAGGGGTCCTGAATCACTTCCTACAGGCACTACCCCACGACATGAAGAGGGCAGCGAGTCTATGCGTGCCCCAGACCTTGGAGGGCTTCCTGGAAGCAGTGGAGACGCATCAGAACACTCAGGCCCTGCTGAGTGGGAGCCAGGCCGAGTCGGCGATCCGTTCGAGGAGTCGGAAGGACAGCCCCACTGCTGTGTACCCCGAACCGACAGTCGGCAGGGCCAAAGGACAGCAAACCCCTGGAGAGACAGCTGGGGTAGGGCCGACCTGCCACCAACGACCACAGGTAGATGGAGACCAAAGGTGTTTTGAGTGTGGCGCCCGGGGGCACATTGCCTGGAATTGCCTGGCTCAAGAGGAGTCGATGCCATCAGCAAGCCCCGGAGGCAAGGTGGGTCGCACAGTGAACTACGTCACCTCCTTTTGGGTTCACCATGAATCAACTGCACCCATGGTCCCAGGGTGGGCATCCCGAACGAGATCCTGACAGACCAAAGTAATGAGATTCTGTCCCGTCAAATGAAAGATTTGTGTGCTCTCCTGCAGATCAAGCAGATCCGGACCTCCGTCTTTCACCCGCAGACAGATGGGCTCGTCGGGTGGTTCAGTAAAACGCTCAAACAAATGCTGCAGAAGGTCTATCGAGCAGGACGGGAAGAATTGGGACCAGCTACTACCCCACCTAATGTTCTCAATCCGAGAAGTACCCCAGTCCTGCACTGGGTTTTTCCTTTTCGAACGCCTCTATGGGAGGAGGCCACGCAGCTTACTGGACCTCACCAAGGAGGTGTGGGAAGCCCAACCAACACCCTTACGCAGCGTGGTAGAGCACGCGGAGACGATGAGGCAGCAGTTGACAGCCATATGGCCAGTCATGAGGGAACATATGGAGAAGGCACAACGTCTACAATTGGGGAGCCCAGCACCGAGAATTCCAGGTGGGAGACAGGGTGTTGGTCTTAATCCCCACAGCCGAAAGTAAGTTTCTGGCAACATGGCATGAGCCATACGAGGTGATCGAGAAGCTGGAACCTGTCAATTACCCCGTATGGCAACTGGAGAGACAGAAACCCCAACAGATTTACCACGTGAACCTGTTGAAGAAGTGGCACGAGAGGACCGCCTTGGCCATGTTATGGTCAGGACCCAGGACGCCAACGGTCCCAGTGGTGGTCCAAGGCAATGAGGACATCGACCCAGCCCAGAAGAAAGAGCTCAGGGAGCTCGTCGATCGGAACACGGCGGTGTTCTCCGAGAAGCCGGGCCGCACGACCCTCATTGAACACCACATCCATACCCGGCCCGGGGAAATGGTACAAAAGAGGCCATATTGGATTCCAGAGGCCCGGAGGAAGGCTGGGAAACAGGAAGTGGAGGCTATGCTTGAGGATGGGGTCATTGAAGAGTCCCACAGTGCATGGTGCAGCCCCATCATGTTGGTGCCCAAACCGGACGGTAGCCTACGCTTCTGTAATGATTTCCGGGGTGTGAACGACAAACTTGTTCGACGCCTACCCCATGTCGAGGGTGGATGAGCTCATCGACCGATTGGGAAAGGCACGGTACCTCAGCACGCTTGACCTGACCAAAGGATACTGGCAGGTACCGTTGGCAGCCTCCTCCTGGGTGAAGACGCCGTTTTCGACACCAGACAGATTGTATCAGTACCGGGTGCTCCCGTTCGGTCTACACGGAGCCCCGCCCACATTCCAGCAATTGATAATATCATCACCCACAGCCAAGGTTGGGAAGAGCACCTGACGCGCCTTCAGATGGTGCTGGACATGCTCAGACAAGCCGGGTTGACCGCGAACCCCAAGAAATGCAAACAAATGTTCGAGGAGGTGGAGTACCTGGGGTATTTTATCGGACGGGGGAACGTCAAGCCCCAGGAGAGGAACGTTCACGCGGTACGTGACTGGCCCGTTCCACGCACCAAGACACAGGTCAAGTCCTTCCTGGGACTGGCAGGATACTATAGCTGGTTTATCCCCAACGTTGCGGCTAGAGCTTCCCGATCTAACCAGGGCCCGCCTCCTGAAATGGACAGACGAAACAGAAGCAGCGTTCAGGCGCCTGAAGGAAGCACTGTGCTCCCATCCGATTCTCGTAATGCCCGATTTCCAGGTTCCGATGTTGGTCCAGACGGATGCATGTGACACGGGACTAGGGGCCGTTCTGTCCCAGATGGGGAGGAGCACCCCATCATGTACATCAGCCAAAAGCTGATACCCAGAGAGAAGAAGTACTCTATTGTTGAGAAAGAGTGTCTAGCGGTGAAGTGGGCGCTAGACACTCAAGTAATACCTGTTAGGTACCCACTTCACCCTGGTCACTGACCATGCTCCCCTGGTGTGGATGGCCAGGGGAAGGGACACAAACAATCGGGTCACCGGGTGGTTCTTGTCTCTTCAACGCTTTTCTTTTTCTGTTGTGCACAAGTCAGGGGCGAAGCATGGAAACGCGGATGCCCTATCGAGAAGGGAGACACACGTCGCACTGATGACAGTCCCCGACAGAGCTAAGGGGGTGGGGGGGGGGGGGGGGTGGGGGGTGGGTTGGAGAACAGCAGGTCAGCCACCAGGGGGAGACTCGTCACAAGGCGATGCTCCCTCTGCTGGACGTGCCAGGTCTCGACGGGCTCTCGGCCAGGACTAATTGGGGCTCATTGGGGTTGGTGAGTAAGAAAGGACTCCCGTATCGTTGGGTACGGTTCCAGACGTAACAGGAGGGAGTTCAGTTTTTGATCCCCACAGGATCTCGGAAGACCTGGAGCCCAGACCTGGAGCCCAGAAGACATGATCCCGGAGACGGTCTCATGGGGGAGACCTATTCTTTTCTTTGGAATTATTAGTTTAATAAACACCTTTGAATCTGAGCTAATCCTACTCTGTCCGTGTCTGATCTGTGTAAATGTTTTGACCTAACCCCCTGGTCTGCCACACTACTTGAAAATCTATGTCAAGACCTGAAAATGGTCTGGTAATGATCAACAACCAATTTGACAGAGCTTGAAGAATTAAAAAAATAATAATGGGCAAATATTCTACAATCCAGGTGTGGAAAGCTCTTAGAGACTTATCCAGAAAGACGCACAGCTGTAATCGCTGTCAAAGGTGCTTCTACAAAGTATTGACTCAGGGGTGTCATTTTCAATAAATGTGTAAAAAAAATGTCAACACGTTTTCCCTTTGTAATTGTGGGGTATTGTTTACACAACAAATTATATTCAATCAATTTTCAATTCAGGCTGTAACATAACTAAATGTGGAATAAGTCAAGGGGTATGAATACTTTCTGAAGGCACTGTACTAAGAATGATATGTAGAGCAGTCAATACTGCATATCTTGGTGAGCTATGGCAAGAATCCATTATATAAATAAATGTCACGTGTGCTCCCTCTGCGGCCTCTAGGTCACCAGGCTGGCGCACACCTGTCAGCTTCGCGTCATCAGACTCGCCTGGACTCCATCACCTCCCTGATTACCTTCCCTATATATGTCACTCCCTTTGGTTCCTTCCCCAGGCATCATTGTTTCTGTTCTAGTGTCATGTCTGTGCGTTGTTTGTGGTTTCTTGTTTTGTATTACGTTACATTTATTTATTAAAACACTCACTCCCTGAACTTGCTTCCCGACTCTCAGCGCACATCGTTACAATAAATATGCAGTGTGTATAAACAGCGTAACTAACTGTACATAGGGCAGCAGTCTCTAAGGTGCAGGGTAGAGTACCGGGTGGTAAACGGCTAGTGACTGTATCTAAGGTTCAGGGCAGGGTACTGGAGGGTAGGCAGTGTGCGGTGATGCGTTGTGCTGACCGCACCACCCTCTGGAAATCCCTGCGGAGTCCAGTAACCAGGCGGTGATATCAACCCTCTGGAAATCCCTGCGGAGTTCAGTTGCCAGGCAGTGATACAGCCCGATAAAATGCTCTCGATTGTGCATCTGAAGAAGTTCGTGAGAGAAATTTCTTCAGCATCCTGAGGTTGAAGAGGTGCTGTTGCGCTTACTTCACCACTTCAGACTGGTGTATTGGCCAGCAGATAAATTCACCAGCTATATTCTTTCCACTCAACAGCCAGGTGCCTAGTACAGTTATGTATGTAAATACCTAACATGTATTCTAGCAACATTATTCTACAGACACAGCCACCATGGTAACACCATGAAATAATGCATACGTCCACTTCACTCGTGGATGAATGACAATAGGACAGGAAATGTAACACATAGCTAATGTAAGCTATCATCACTAAACACAGCGTACAGCAGCACGTATAGCCTTCAGTCTCTGGGGGTGTTTAGAATTGAGAACAGGCCTTTCTTTCTCTCTGGTTTCGGTTGACATCTAAACGATTCCTTGATATATTTAATCCCTGAGGACAGGAAGTCCAAATCAGCCCCCCCACCACCACAGAAAATGGTGTCAGCTCGCTTCTGGCTGATGATGAAGGATAATGCTTTCACAGAATATATTCCCCTCCGTCTGATGGACGTAACCGTGGAGACGACGTAACCTTTAACGAACGGCCACTTGATTGATGAGGAGGCTCATTTCCCCGTAGCAAATGATTAGCGATCACGATCTACACACACGTACTCAACCATGCATGCACGTACACACACCCATCATCTCTATCTCTCAAATTGTCCAAACAAGTCAGCACAAAAAACAACAAAGGGGGAAAACATATAATAGGCTGCTTTATCCGTTCCCATTCACAATAGCCAGGTCTGACAACAACAGTCAGCCAGAGACAATACTCAGCCTTATTCATCAGTCTTTAAGCCAGAGACACGGGGACAGTTCGAGACAATGACGGATGAGACGCCGATGGGAGCTGATACATGTTTCTCTTCTTCAGGACAAACAACATAGACATCTGAAAAGAATATGCCCAGAGGAAAAAGCCTGCTGGTAACACTCTACTCAGACACTCTGAGGGAAACAACACAATCTCATAACACCACTCTTAGACCATGTGAGGGAAATGTAGATATTTGCATCTGGGAGGAGAGGAAGGTAGCTCACTCAAAATTCATGATGCTAGCTGAGGGACAAGGTACACTTCTACACATCTAAGGGCTTAAGGGGTTACACATCCCCATATCCAAAGATCCTTCCTCATTTAGGCTTAATATCGGCGTAAAGAACCACATTAGTGCAAATGTCCAGTGTGTCACAATGTTGAATGAAACAGATCCTAGTTCTACCCCCACTCTGCCATTCCGTGTCTGTACAGAGCCAGGAAGAGCACAGTCAGACCAGGAAGTACATACTGTATCTGGTGTCTGGCCTGACAGATAAATGTGCAACTCCACTCCTAACCTGGTTACTCCAGGTTCTTCCAATGTTAGGGGCTATTGGCTGTTTAATGCCACTGAAATACGATTATTTATTTCTGGGTGCGTTGGCCGGCCTGACAAAGATGGATGGAGATTACAGACTTAGGAATGGGCCCAGACATTTTTAAAAGGTTAGGAAAGACATAAAAACTGTGAGGGAGAAAAGCCACACGTATATTATGACATTCAAGGTCATGGGAGACAGAAACAAGGCAGAGATATGAGGAGTGAAGGCTAAAGTGATCGGCCCTTAATCCTGTGATATACCTCACCATCACCCTGAGACACAGAGACTTTGACAGCATTTACAATATTCAGGTATTTTCAATACTCCTCGTCACTTTGAATCATTGGAGAGAGAGAGATGGAGATGAGAGAGAGGAGGTAAAGAAAGGGAGCGATTGAGAGAGAGAGAGAGAGAGAGAGAGAAAGGGTGAGGTGTTACAGTGACCGTATTACCACGAGTCATGACTGCAATCAAATTCCACGTGACTGTTTAGTCTCCATACTCTGATGCTGCTGCTGGTCATTAGTAGCCTACCAAACTTGTTGACTGCCTGGTACTCAGCACTCCATTGTCCCTCTAATCACTCTGACATCAATGCAAATGTTTTCAAAAATCAGATCAATTCATGAGAGCCCATCAACTTATTTTCCACCATCATTTGCAAATAAATTCATTAAAAATCCTACAATGTGATTTTCTGGATTTTTTTTCTCATTTTGTCTGTCATAGTTGAAGTGTACCTATGATGAAAATGACAGGCCTCGCATCTTTTTAAATCGGAGAACTTGCACAATTGGTGGCTGACTAAATACTTTTTTGCCCCACTGTAAGTGCATAGATAACATGTATTTTTTCACCTACGTCACTAATACGATGCATGATAATGGTCCATTCTAAAACAAATTTCAGACATATAGTTGAAGTCATACGTTTACATACACTTAGGTGGGAGTCATTAAAACTTGTTTTTCAACCACTCCACAAATTTCTTGTTAACAAACTATAGTTTTGGCAAGTCGGTTAGGGCATCTACTTTGTGTATGACACAAGTAATTTTACAGACAGATTATTTCACTGTATCACAATTCCAGTGGGTCAGAAGCATCTGATAGGCAAATTGACATCATTTGAGTCAATTGGAGGTGTACTTGTGGATGTATTTCAAGGCCTACCTTCAAACTCAGTGCCTCGTTGCTTGACATCATGGGAAAATCAAAAGGAATCAGCCAAGACCTCAGAAAAAAAAATTGGAGACCTCCGCAAGTCTGATTCATCCTTGGGAGCAATTTCCAAACAGCTGAAGGTACCACGTTCATCTGAACAAATAATAGCACGCAAGTATAAACACCATGGGACCATGCAGCCGTCATACTGCACAGGAAGGAGACGCGTTCTGTCTCCTAGAGATTAACGTACTTTGGTGCGAAAAGTGCAAATCAATCCCAGAACAACAGCAAAGGACCTTGTGAAGATGCTGGAGGAAACAGGTACAAAATTATCTATATCTACGGTAAAACAAGTCCTATATCGACATAACTTCAATGTCCGCTCAGCAAGGAAGAAGCCACTGCTCCAAAACCGCCATAACAATAGGGACAAAGATCGTACTTTTTGGAGAAATGTCCTCTGGTCTGATGAAACAAAAATATAACTGTTTGGCCATAATGACCATCGTTATGTTTGGAGGAAAAAGGGGGAGGCTTGCAAGCCGAAGAACACCATCCCAACCATGAAGCAGAATCATGCTGTGGGGGTGCTTTGCTGCAGGAGGCACTGGTTCCCTTCACATCGTGAGGATGGAAAATTATGTGGATATATTGAAGCAACATCTCAAGACAGTCAGGAAGTTAAAGCTTGGTCGCAAATGGGTCTTCCAAATGAACAATGAATGACCCCAAGCATACTTCCAAAGTTGTGGCAAAATGGCTTAAGGACAACAAAGTCAAGGTATTGGAGTATCCATCACAAAGCCCTGACCTCAATCCCATAGAACATATGTGGGCAGAACTGAAAAAGCGTGTGCGAGCAAGGAGTCCTACAAACCTGACTCAGTTACACCAGCTCTGTCAGGAGGAATGGGCCAGAATTCACCCAACTTATTGTGGGAAGCTTGTGGGAGGCTACCCAAAATGTTTGACCCAAGTTAAACAGTTTAAAGGCAATGCTACCAAATACTAATTTAGTGTATGTTACCTTCTGACCCACTGGGAATGTGATGAAAGAAATAAAAGCTGAAATAAATCACTCTCTCTACTATTGTTCTGACATTTCACATTCTTAAAATAAAGTGTTGATCCTAACTGACCTAAGACACAGAATTTTTACTACGATTAAATGTCAGAAATTGTGAAAAACTGAGTTGAGTTTGGCTAAGGTGTATGTAAAATTCTGACTTCAACTGTATTATTTAGTATATGTTAAGACCACAATAAATTAAGAATAGTCTGATGGGTCACAATACTATCACTTGTGAATGATGCCCAGCAGTAAGGCAAGAAACAGCTCGTGCTTTTTTTTGTGACTTTTTCAAATGATAGTTGCACACCTCATGTAACCTAGCCTATATGTTTTGATAAGGTTTGTATCACAACTAAGTGGCCAAATGAAGCACATTAATCTGCTTTACAACCAGTGTAGAGCTTAACTGGTATACAGAAGCGGTATGTAAGTTTCAAGTTTGGGGAAGATCATTTTCACCATAAAAATGTACCTTTATAATGAAGCATTACATGCATCACCGCATTTGCGATGCTTTTAAGAACAGTTTTTCCCCGCTAATTGATTTCAGTTTGTAACATTCACGTTTAAAGCCTACTGCCATGTGCGTATTGCAGCTCTTATAATGGGAAGAAATAGCCTAATAGTTAATCAACATTTTAAGCTAAACATTCTGATCTGTTGCATCAGTCTTTTGATGCGAGTGGTTGTATTAATTTGGCATCTATCACATCCCACAACTGTCCCAGAGTATGTTTGGAATATTTATTTCTTGCACAGAAGGACAAGTTGACCAATAGAATAGGTCAACTTTGTACTATGGGGGATAGTAGATTGACAAAGGCTAGTCCTTTTGCTGTTCGTTAGGCCTACTCATCTTGTTGGCTGATGAAAATTAGGCTAATGTGGACAGTTCTTCTAACATCTTCAACATGGAATTCAGAAATCGATAAGAGGGACGTGCACAGTTGCATCCCTGATGTGTCTGTCTTCACTTGTAGCCTACTTCTTAGCTGATTTGCCTGTGAGAAGGACCTGATCATGTGACGGGCATTGGCTAATAAAAATGTAGATATCAGAGAGCCATGGGAGTGAGAGGTGCTTCGGAGCACGGCAGCTGGGAAAAAGGAATTCTAATTATTATATTCAGCCGAAGGGCATGGATTTAATTTAATTTAATGGCTGTCTTGGTGTGTTTGGACCATGATAGTTTGTTGGTGATGTGGACACCAAGGACCTTGAAGCTCTCAACCTGTTCCAATACAGCCTCATCGATGAGAATGGGGGCATGCTCGGGCCTACTTTTCCTGTTATCCACAATCATCTCCTTTGTCTTGATCACGTTGAGGGAGAGGTTGTTGTCCTGGCACCACATGGCCCGGTCTATGACCTCCTCCCTATAGGCTGTCTCATCGTTGTCGGTGATCAGGCCTACCAATGTTGTGTCATCGGCAAACTTGATGATGGTGTTGGAGTCGTGCCTGGCCGTGCAGTCATGAGTGAACAGGGAGTACAGGAGGGGACTGAGCACGCACCCCTGAGGGGCCCCCATGTTGAGGATCAGTGTGGCGGATTTGTTGTTCCCTACCCTTACCACCTGGGGGCGACCCGTCAGGAAGTCCAGGATCCAGTTGCAGAGGGAGCTGTTTAGTCCCAGGGTCCTTAGCTTAGTGATGAGCTTTGAGGGCACTATGGTGTTGGACGCTGAGCTGCAGTCAATGAATAGCATTCTCACATAAGTGTTTATTTTGTCCAGGTGGGAAAGGGCAGTGTGGAGTGCAATAAAGATTGCATCATCTATGGATCTGTTGGGGCGGTATTTCAAATTGGAGTGGGTCTAGGGTTTCTGGGATAATGAGGTTGAAGTGAGCCATGACCAGCCTTTCAAAGCACTTCATGGCTACAGACGTGAGTGCTACGGGTCGGTAGTCATTTAGGCAGGTTACCTTAGTGTTCTTGGGCACAGGGACTATGGTGATGTGCTTGAAACATGTCGGTATTATAGACTCAGTCAGGGAGAGGTTGAAAATGTTAGTGAAGACACTTGCCAGTTGGTCAGCGCAGTACACGTCCTGGTAATCCGTCTGGCCCTGCAGCCTTGTGAATGTTGACCTGTTTAAAGGTCTTACTCATGTCGGCTACGGAGAGCGTGATTACACAGTCGTCCGGAACAACTGGTGCTCTCATGCATGTTTCAGTGTTACTTGCCTCGAAGCGATCATAGAAGTAATTTAGCTCATCTGGTAGGTTCGTGTCACTGGGAAGCTTGTGGCTGTGCTTCCCTTTGTAGTCTGTAATAGTTTGCAAGCCCTGCCACATCCGACGAGTGTCGGAACCGGTGTAGTATGATTCAATCTTAGTCCTGTATTGACGCTTTGCCTGTTTGATGGTTCGTCGGAGGGCATAGCGGGATTGCTTATAAGCTTCCGGGTTAGAGTCCCGCTCCTTGAAAGCAGCAGCTCTGCCCTTTACCTCGGTGCAGATGTTGCCTGTAATCCATGGCTTCTGGTTGGGGTATGTACGTAAGGTCAATGTGGGGATTGTTATTGATGAAGCCAGTGACTGATGTGGTGTACTCCTCAATGCCATCGGAAGAATCCCGGAACATATTCCAGTCTGTGCCAGCAAAACAGTCCTGTAGTTTAGCATCTGCTTCATCTGACCACTTTCTTGTTGACCGAGTCACTGGTGCATCCTGTTTCAGCTTTTGATTGTAAGCAGAAATCAGGAGGATAGAATTATGGTCAGATTTGCCAAATGGAGGGCGAGGGAGAGCTTTGTATGCATCTCTGTGTGTGAGTAAAGGAGGTCTAGAGTTTTTTCCCCTTGGTTGCACATTTAACATGCTGATAGAAATGAGGTAAAACTGATTTGAGTTTCCCTGCATTAAAGTCCCCGGCCACTAAGAGCGCCGCCTCTGGATGAGCGTTTTCCTGTTTGATTATGGCCATTTACAGCTCATTGAGTACGGTCTTAGTGCCAGCATCGGTCTGCGTTGGTATATAGAAAGCTACGAAAAATATAGATGTAAACTCTCTTGGTAAATAGTGTGGTTCACAGCTTATCATGATATACTCTACCTCAGGCGAGCAAAACCTCGAGACTTCCTTAGATTTCGTGCACCAGCTGTTGTTTATATATACATAGGCCGATGCCCCTTGTCTTACCAGAGGCCGCTGTTCTATCCTGCCGAAAAAGCTTAAAACCTGCCAGATGTATGTTGATCATGTCGTCGATCAGCCATGACTCGGTGAAACATAAGATATTACAGTTTCTAATGTCCCGTTGGCTAAATGTCCCGTTGGCTAATAGGACCGATGGTAAAGGTAGATTACCCTGTCGGAGACGGATCCTTACAAGGCACCCGGACCGTCGTCCACGATACCTCTGTCTTTTCCTCCTGTGAATGACGGGGATGAGGGCCTTGTAGGGAGTCTGGAGTAAATCCTTCCTGTCCGACTCGTTGAAGAAGAAGAATTCCTCCAGTACGGGGTGAGTAATCGCTGCCCTGATATTAAGAAGCTATTTTTGGTCATAGGACACGGTGGCAGAAACATTATATACAAAATAAGTCTAAAATAATGCGAAAAAACATGCACAATAGCACAATTGGTTACAGGATCGTAAAACGGCAGCCATCATATGAGAGAGAGGACAACTTAGAGTACGCTATTCTGTTCTTCTGAAAAAAGACGTAATTTTCTTCATATCATGTTTCTTTAGACCGGTCTAAAATAAATAATGGGCCTCCCGGGTGGCGCAGTGGTTAAGGGCGCTGTACTGCAGTGCCAGCTGTGCCATCAGAGTCCCTGGGTTCGCGCCCAGGCTCTGTCGTAACCGGCCGCGACCGGGAGGTCCGTGGGGAGACGCACAATTGGCCTAGCGTCGTCCGGGTTAGGGAGGGATTGGTCGGTAGGGATCTCCTTGTCTCATCGCGCACCAGCGACTCCTGTGGCGGGCCGGGCGCAGTGCGCACTAGCCAAGGTTGCCAGGTGCACGGTGTAGCCTCCGACACATTGGTGCGGCTGGCTTCCGGATTGGATGCGCGCTGTGTTAAGAAGCAGTACGGCTGGTTGGGTTGTGTATCGGAGGACGCATGACATTCAGTCTTCGTCTCTCCCGAGCCCGTACGGGAGTTGTAGCAATGAGACAAGATAGTAGCTACTACAACAATTGGATACCACGAAATTGGGGAGAAAAAAAAAAATAATAATAAAAAATAATGGATTTATTGTGATGGTGTGCTATATTAAATGGATTAATTATACTTTTTTATGTAGATGTTCCAAAGGCTTGTAGGCTATGATGCTAAACGTGTTTATGGAGATGCTAAACGTGTTTATGTTAATTCACTTTCAATTACCGTGAGACTGGCAGTTATTTGCTTGACAATCACCGGCTGACAACATTTCATGACCACAACAGCCCTAGTGAGGTGTACTGTTTATAAGAAATGCCATTGATTTAGTCCAGAGTCATATTTCACTGTGACATTAACCAATTCGATTTTAGGTCCAGGACATGGAGAGCAAAGCGTTTATAGAGACCCGAGTAGATAAGTTAAAACCTGCTAATTCAATATTTGCAGTAGGGACATGGTAATTAGCAAAACCCTTCTATGCTGAGTCTGAACCCTATTGGATAAGAGGGCAATAAAGACCAAGACGTAAACATGGAAGTCTATTGAGACTCAATAGGAGGTAATTAAAAAGCTAACCCTGACCTTGGTTACTATGTGTTATGACCGGCTCTTTCTGTCTATTAAGTAAGAGTACTATCATGGTTGTGTGTGGCAAAGCTGGTTTAATTTCACAATGTATTTTTTGTTTAATACACTATAGGCTAAAACTCCATTGAGAAGATACAAAACAGTATCAATGTTTCCTCAATAGTAGCAGTGGACTCAATACCTCCTATCATTGAAGTGTTTTGCAGCCTCGGTCACACTCTCTCTGGGAAAAGGAGGAATCCAATAACGAAATTCCTCCTTCCCTCCTTTCTTTCAGGCTTTCTTTTCTCATATTTTGGAAGGTTCAATTGAGGGACCATTCTTATTCTGCCTCTGGCTGAATGGCTTCTAAACAGGCAGCGCCTCCAGACTTCAATGGCAGAGAACAGGCTGGCTAGGGCATTCTCTCTCCAAAAACAATTATCCATGGACCATGGGCTGGCTAGGCCCAGCCACAGCCCCAGTCTCACCCCAGACCAGCCTCCAGCCCTCCACACATTCACATTCTGTCTGTTCTGTTTGATGGCTAGCCAGCCTCATGACTTCATCCAGCTAGCCTGCTCGTATCAGCCTATTGCAATGCAAAATAGGAGCGTCTTCTTCGGTGGTTTGTTTCCCCCTCCACCTCTCCACGTCAGTCCCCTAAAGAAGTCCCCCTCTTTAGCCGGGTCTTTGTCCAATAGCAACTAATGTGTGTAATTTGTTCAGGCTAGGATCGAGGTGTTGGGAGCAAATGCACCTCTTTGAACTTCGTCCTCCTCCACTATAGGATTTGGCCCATATGGCGTTGGGAAGACTTGCCATTGTGAATGTCCCATTAAGAAACCAACAGTGGGAAAAGACGGTTGGAGAGACTGGGAATGGGAGGGCTTAGGTTTTTGTGGACCTTTTTAAATGGAAATCCAGCCACAGCATAACAAGACTTCATGGTTCCTATCCCATAGCAAGAGCTCTTCCAGACTTTGTTTTCAAGTGAGAATATCCTGAGTAGCTAAACATTCAGGCACAAGATTCTCATATAAATGTCAAACAATTCACAACAATAGCTATGTATTGCTGCAGGGGAATAGTCAATTAAATCCTAGAAGTCATTACAGGGAGGAAACATCATGCTACAGTGCCTTCAGAAAGTATTCAGATGCCTTGACTTTTCCCTCATTTTGTTGTGTTACATCCTGAATTTAAAATGGATTCAATGTAGATGTTTAGTCACTGGCCTACACACAATACCAAAGCGGAATTTGTTTACATTTAATTTTTTTTTTTTTACAAATTAATAAAAAATGAAAAGTTTAAATGTCTTGAGTCGATAAGAATTCAACCCCCTTGTTATGTATGGCATGACTAAATAAGTTAAGGAGTAAAACTTGTGCAATAATAGTGTTTAGCATGATTTTGAACGACTACCTCATCTCTGTACCCCACACACACAATTATCTGAAAGCCCCTTAGTCCACCACTGAATTTAAAACATTGATTCAACCACAAAGATCAGGGAGGTTTTTCAATGCCTCGCAAAGAAGGGCACCTATTGGTAGATGGGTCAAAATAAAGCAGACATTGAATATCCCTTTGAGCATGGTGAAGTTATTAATTACACTTCGGATGGTGTATCCATACATCCAGTCACTACAGACATACAGGTGTCCTGTATGTTGCTGAAGAGGAACGTAACCGCTCAGGGATTTCACCATGAGGCCAATGGTGACTTTAAAACAGTTACAGAGTTGAATGAGTACGATAGAAGAAAAATGAGGATGGATCAACAACATTGTACTAAATCCACAATAATAACATAATTGCCAGAGTGAAATGAAGGAAGCCTGTACAGAATATTCTAAAACATGCATTCTGTTTGCATCAAGGCACTAAAGTAATACTGGAAAAATGTGGCAAAGCAATTCACTTTTTGTCCTTAATACAAAGTGTTATGTTTGGGACAAATCCAATACAACACATGACTGAGTACCACTCTCCATATTTTCAAGCATAGCGGTGGCTGCATCATGTTATGGGTATGCTTGTAATCGTTATGGACTGGGGGGTTTTTCAGGTTAAAAAAATAAACGGAATGGAGCTAAGCACAGGCAAAATCCTAGATGATAACTTTGTTCAGTCTGCTTTCGACCAGACACTGGGAGATGAATTCACCTTTCAGCAGGACAATCACCTACAATACAAGGCCAAATCTACACTGGAGTTGCTTACCAAGAAGACAGTGGCCGAGTTTTGACTTAAATCTGCTTGAAAATCTATGGTGAGACCTAAAAATGGTTATCTAGCAATTATCAACAATCAATTTGACAGAGCTTGAAGAATATTGAAAAACATAATGGGCAAATGTTTCACAATCCAGGTGTGCAAAGCTCTTAGAGACATACACAGAATGACTCAAGCTGTAATCGCTGCCGAGCCTGCTTCTACAAAGTATTGACTCAGGGGTGTGAATACTTATGTAAATTATATATATCTGTACTTAATTTTCTATACATTTGCAAACATTTCTAAAAACATGTTTCCACTTCGTCATTATGGGATGTTGTCTGCAGATGGGTGAGAGAGAAAAAACTATTTCACCCATCTTGAATTCAGACTGTAACACAACAAAATATGGAATAAGTCAAGTGTTATTCTAACTTTCTGAAGGCACTGAATATTACTATGTTGAGTTATGCATGAATAATATAGAACATATTTATGTACACTGTACATAAATAAATAACTGTATGAGAAAACAACTGCTGAATGGACACTTTAGAGTGGGTGAATTTCATAGCCATCCTCTGGCAGGATAAATGTCTCAGGCAATCCTTTGTTCTCATGTATCGCTTCTTACATGATTCAACATGTTATTTAAGAGTCAATTGTAAAAAGAAGAGTGTTATATATATATACAGCAAAAATTAAGAGACCACTGCAAAATGATCAGTTTCTCTGGTTTGACTATTTATAGGTATGTGTTTGGGTAAAATTAACATTTTTGTTTTATTCTATAAAACTACTGACAACGTTTCTCCCAAATTCCAAATAAAAATATTGTCTTCTAGAGCATTTATTTGCAGAAAATGACAACTGGTCTAAATAACAAAAAATATTTAGTGTTGTCAAACCTTGAATAATGCAAAGAAAATAAGTTCCTTTACATTTTTAAACAACACAATACTAATGTTTTAACTTAGGAAGTGTTCAGAAATCAATATTTGGTGGAATAACTCAGATTTTCAATCACAGCTTTCATGTGTCTTGGCATGCACTCCACCAGTCTTTCACATTGATGTTGGATGACTTTATGCCACTCACAGAGCAAAAAATTAAAGCAGCTCGGCTTTGTTTGATGGCTTGTGACCATCCATCTTCCTCTTGATCACATTCCAGAGGTTTCAGGTCTGGAGACTGGGCTGGCCATGAAAGGGTCTTGATCTAGTGGTCCTCCATCCACACCTTGATTGACCTGGCTGTGTGGCATGGAGCATTGTCCTGCTGGAAAAACCAATCCTCAGAGTTGGGGAACATTGTCGGAGCAGAAGGAAGCAAGTCTTCTTCCAGGACAACCTTGTACGTTGCTTGATTCATGTGTCCTTCGCTAAACAAATCTGCCCGATTCCAGCCTTGCTGAAGCACCGCCAGATCATCACCGATCCTCTACCAAATTTCACAGTGTGTGACACACTGTGGCTTGTAGGCCTCTCCAAGTCTCGTACCCACTGTGAAATTTGGTGGCAGTTAACTCTAATGAACTTATCCTCTGCAGCAGAGGTATCATCATAGCCAGTATCATCATTGCGCTTGAAGGTTTCTGAGACTGCACTTGAAGAAACTTTCAAAGTTCTTGAAATGTTCTGGATTGACTGACCTTCATCTTAAAGTAATGATGGACTGTCGTTTCTCTTTGCTTATTTGAGCTGTTCTGTTCTTGCCATAATAAGGACTTGGTTGTTTACCAAATAGGGCTATCTTCTGTATACCACCCTTACCTTGTCACAACACAACTGATTGGCTCAAACACATTAAGAAGGAAAGAAATTCCACTATTTAACTTTTAATAAGGCACACCTGTTAATTGAAATGCATTCCAGGTGATGACCTCATGAAGCTGGTTGAGAGAATGCCAAGAGTGTGCAAAATTGTCATCAAAGCAATGGTGGCTACTTTGAAGAATCTCAAACATAAAATAAATGTTGATTTGTTTAACACTTATTTGGTTACTACATGATTCCATATGTGTTATTTCATATTTAAGATGTCTTCAATATTATTCTACAATGTAGAAAATAGTAAAAATAAAGAAAAACCCTGGAGTAGGTGTCCAAACTTTTGACTGGTACTGTATATATTAACACAAAGATATATGGTGGATTGGAAATTATGCAGACAATTACATTGATTGAAGCTACAATCTGCAATATTAAAGCTGATCTACCCACTCAAAAATAACAGCACAAAGCAGCAGCATCCACACCCTCCCATAACAGATATTGAGGGCCCCGTTAGGGAAGCACTCAGGTCTCACTCAGCAATACTATAAAGCAGGAGACTGCCTGCACAATCCATCCTGATCCATTGAGGAGAGTGTGTGTGTGTGTGTTTGTGTGTGTGTGTGTGTATATCTCTACCAGAGGAGCAACAGTGGCCAATTCCCCCAGTCTGCTCCATCAGAGACACTCCAGCACCCCCACTCCCTCTACTGTTCTGGAAATAAATATTTATCACATCACCCTGAAGACCAGACGCACACACACAAACTCAACAGAGGCACTTGTGGTTACGATGACAACTGCTCCCCTCTTTGGAGAGGATGAAAACAAAAGGAATTGGAACAGACACAAAACAAAGAGAGGCCAGCAGATGCTGGTCAAAAGGAATGCAAATACAGGACCTAAAATGAACTCACACCATATGGTATGTGTCTCGGATTGGGCAACAGGTTTTTGGTAAAGTTACTGTAACAGGAAAGAGAGAGTCAGATCCTAGTGAATTACAGGAATACTGTTGTTGACAGAGAGGGAAAGGGCTACACTTAGTTTCTCAGCCCCACAGAGAAATTCACATAACTGTCTGTCCTCGCACTTAAGCCCGAAGGACGCCAGGGAATCACAGCAGTGCACTCTGCATTACATCCTAAGAATACCAAAAGCAATTACTGCACATCATAAAACCCAAGGCCATTGCTTATTTTGAGATTGACAATGTTTATGAGAAAAATTAATTTTGAGCTGGTCAAGGGTGGCTGAACTGTAAACAGCTGTGGTTCCCAACGTTTTCCTCTCATTTTGCACCGGATCCCATTCAAAAGCTTTTTGTTCTATTCACTGTTCACAATAAAACATCTTTCCAGGTAACATTTCATGTTATGGGTACTGCTCAGGCATGACGGGTCTTTGGTAATAAATTAACCCTATAATTCCAGTGATGTCGGTTAAATCATTATCTTGAGGTTGATCCACATGTAACCCCAGTTAATGTTGTGGTTCTAAAGGCAGAGGTGTGAGGAGGAGTCTTCCCTGGAGTCTTCTTACCACTGACTCAATAACTCTCTTTCTGCATCACTCTCTCCCACTCTCAATCCACCCCTGGCTCTTAACCCCACAATCTTTATCTGTCTCTGTCTCTCTCCCAATCTCTCTCGCTAACTAAATACCTCTCTCTCTCTGTTTCATTCCAACCCCATCACTCTCCCTAACTAGGGCTGTTGCGGTGACCGTATTACCCCCACACCGGCGGTTACTAGTCATGACGGCAGTCAAATTCCACATGACCGTTTAGTCATGGTAATTTGGCTTCTCCAAGCGCTGATGCTATTACTGGTCATTAGTAGCCTACCAAACTTGCTAACTGCCTGGTACTCAACACTCTATTGTCCTTCTAATCACTCTGACATCATTTGAAAATCTAATCAAACAATTCATGAGAACCCATGAGCTCATGTTATGCAACATTTCTCTAGGCTATGCAATTGCGGGAGAAAACAGAATGATGGCCACTAATAAAAAGAAGAGGATCCCATCAGCTTTCTATAGGCTAGGCCTACTATATTTACAGTGCCTTGCGAAAGTATTCGGCCCCCTTGAACTTTGCGACCTTTTGCCACATTTCAGGCTTCAAACATAAAGATATAAAACTGTATTTATTTGTGAAGAATCAACAACAAGTGGGACACAATCATGAAGTGGAACGACATTTATTGGATATTTCAAACTTTTTAACAAATCAAAAACTGAAAAATTGGGCGTGCAAAATTCAGCCCCTTTACTTTCAGTGCAGCAAACGCTCTCCAGAAGTTCAGTGAGGATCTCTGAATGATCCAATGTTGACCTAAATGACTAATGATGATAAATACAATCCACCTGTGTGTAATCAAGTCTCCGTATAAATGCACCTGCACTGTGATAGTCTCAGAGGTCCGTTAAAAGCGCAGAGAGCATCATGAAGAACAAGGAACACACCAGGCAGGTCCGAGATACTGTTGTGAAGAAGTTTAAAGCCGGATTTGGATACAAAAATATTTCCCAAGCTTTAAACATCCCAAGGAGCACTGTGCAAGCGATAATATTGAAATGGAAGGAGTATCAGACCACTGCAAATCTACCAAGACCTGGCCGTCCCTCTAAACTTTCAGCTCATACAAGGAGAAGACTGATCAGAGATGCAGCCAAGAGGCCCATGATCACTCTGGATGAACTGCAGAGATCTACAGCTGAGGTGGGAGACTCTGTCCATAGGACAACAATCAGTCGTATATTGCACAAATCTGGCCTTTATGGAAGAGTGGCAAGAAGAAAGCCATTTCTTAAAGATATCCATAAAAAGTGTCGTTTAAAGTTTGCCACAAGCCACCTGGGAGACACGCCAAACATGTGGAAGAAGGTGCTCTGGTCAGATGAAACCAAAATTGAACTTTTTGGCAACAATGCAAAACGTTATGTTTGGCGTAAAAGCAACACAGCTGAACACACCATCCCCACTGTCAAACATGGTGGTGGCAGCATCATGGTTTGGGCCTGCTTTTCTTCAGCAGGGACAGGGAAGATGGTTACAATTGATGGGAAGATGGATGGAGCCAAATACAGGACCATTCTGGAAGAAAACCTGATGGAGTCTGCAAAAGACCTGAGACTGGGACGGAGATTTGTCTTCCAACAAGACAATGATCCAAAACATAAAGCAAAATCTACAATGGAATGGTTCAAAAATAAACATATCCAGGTGTTAGAATGGCCAAGTCAAAGTCCAGACCTGAATCCAATCGAGAATCTGTGGAAAGAACTGAAAACTGCTGTTCACAAATGCTCTCCATCCAACCTCACTGAGCTCGAGCTGTTTTGCAAGGAGGAATGGGAAAAAATTTCAGTCTCTCGATGTGCAAAACTGATAGAGACATACCCCAAGCGACTTAGAGCTGTAATCGCAGCAAAAGGTGGCGCTACAAAGTATTAACTTAAGGGGGCTGAATAATTTTGCACGCCCAAATTTTCAGTTTTTGATTTGTTAAAAAAGTTTGAAATATCCAATAAATGTTGTTCCCCTTCATGATTGTGTCCCACTTGTTGTTGATTCTTCACAAAAAAATACAGTTTTATATCTTTATGTTTGAAGCCTGAAATGTGGCAAAAGGTCGCAAAGTTCAAGGGGGCCGAATACTTTCGCAAGGCACTGTATTTCTCAACCTTCCTAATATTAAGCACATTGCTTATATTTATAACCTACATGGCTGTCATGAAAATAAACCATGTGGAAAAGCTTCATTTCATTTCAGTGCATAGATGACATGTATTTTTATATATGTATATATGTATATAATATATATAATAGGTTGACTAATGTATATATAATGTATATAATAGGTTGACTTTTGTACAATGGGGGATAGAAGATTGACATAGGCTAGTGCTTTTTCTGTTCGTTAGGCCTACTCATCTTGTTGGCCAACGAAAAGTAAAAATGGACAGTTCTTCCAATATCTTCAATATACACCTCAGAATTGGATAAGGATGCTTGCAGTTTGGTCCCCAGTGTGTCTGTCTTCACTTGTAGCCTGTGAGAAAGACCCGATCATGTGATGGAGAGCCATGTGAGTGAGATGCGCTTCGGATTGCGCAGTACACACCGGGCCGCAAAAGGCATGTTTTTTTTAGGGTGCATTAAGGCCATAAAGGGGATTCATGAAATTCAAGGCATTATCAAGTGCTTGTCAAATTGTGAATGAGAGACTATTGGAGTGAGTACAGCCTACACAAAAAACAAAGCAGAACTCTTGCCTTTCAAGCAACTTTTTTCAAATCATCATTAGTCTCATCATGCAGCCTTACAATGTATTATAAATCAAAACATATAGCCCAACGTTTGTAGAACAACTAAAGTTACATTAATAACTCTAAATTAAGCAAAAAGGAGTACCTATTTCTTTGTTAACCTCTCAACACAGAATAGCCGCATGTGCGCATTCCCTCAAATCGCTTGAGATAATATTTATATTTTATTCAGCTTTGTTCAATGGTATTTTTCATACTATAAAATACTACAAAATAATGCCACGTAATTATACGAAAATCTTGTCTGCTTAATTAACTAGTGTAGCCCACAGCCATTTGGCATAGCCACACCATTCTTTTCTTCTGAAATATACATTTTCTTCATATCATGCTTCTTTAGACTTGTCTATATTAAATCATGGACTTATTGTAAAGTTGTAGGCTATATTACATGGACTTATTAGACTTTTAAAATGGCTTGTAGGCTATGTGTGGAAGCCAGGAGATACTCAATGTGTTGATGTTAATTAACGGTCAATAACCGTGAGATGACAGTTATTTGCTTGACAATCACCGGCTGACGAAATTTCATGACCGCCACAGCCCTATCCCTAACCCTCCCTTTTTTATTCTCTATTTGTCCCTTCTCCAGCTATTTATCTCTCTGTCTCTCAGTCTTAGTCCCACACAAACCCATCTGTCTTTCTTTCTGTGTCTTTCTGTCGCTCTGTCTATTCAACTCCCTCCCTCTCCAGCTATCCCTTCTCTCCACCACTTGGTTCAATCTCCCTCCACCTCCATCCCTCTCTCTTTCCCTCTCTCCCTTCTCTCTCTCCATCTCTCGTCACCACCTTTCCACTTCCCTTCCTCTCTATCCTGCTCTCTCTCTCCACCTCTCCACTTCCCTCTCGCTCCCTCTCTTTATCTTCCTGGACAGTAGGCTCTACAGAACCAGAGAGAATAATTTCACCAGAAGCCTTAAGTCTTGGGGAGAGCAGAGCGGTGGTGGTAGCGTCAGTGGAAACGTGGGGAGAAGGAGAGGGGAAAGAGGGGCACCCAGAGAAAATCTAAAAACTTCAATTTGCAGAATTACTGTTATCTGGTGAGGCAGGCCGCGCTCAGCCACGGCTCCAGATTTAGCTCGTCTCCCTGTCTCCCTCCATCCCCCTCCGTCTTCAGCCTCAGAGAGGCCCTTTCTTGCCAGGTTTACTTTTTTACAGCACCCCCACCCCTTCATCTCTGGTTGTTTTTGTTTGTGTCTGTCTGTGGTTCTCTCAGTCTGAGGATAAATCCTCAAGTGCAGTAATCCTAAAGGCCTCAGAAGTGACAGTAACATGTCAGCGGTGTGTGTGTACATGTGTTTGAGCGTACATGTGCGTGCGGTGTGAAAGACCTCAGATAGAACACTAGTATGGCAGCAGTGTGACATGTGACTGCCATTAGCCTTAGGGAGCCCCAGCAGTGTTCTCACTGTTACTGGCTGCTCTATAGGAATACATGCTCCAGCTGTATAATATAGTACAGAGATAATACGGAGGGCTAGGGACTTTTTTCTGAGGGGAAAGACTTGGTCCAATTGGACTGAGAACAAATGAAGGTGTGCTCGGTGTATCTGAGTGTGCAAGCCCTGCTTTATTCTACTATAGATTTTTTTTATAGATTTTTATTCAGATCCCCATTAGCTGTTGAAGAAGCAGCAGCTATTCCTCCTGGGGTCCACACAAAACATGACAAAATACAGATCACTAATGGACAAGAACAGCAACACAAATTTGAACTAAGAACACTACGACGAATGAACAATACACCAATACTAGTTTCCCCCTCCCCCAATGCAATCTATACTTTCCCCAAGTATATATTCTTCTTTATTCTAGTAACGATAGAAGTAGCTGATGCCAATGGGCTACATTGACACTGAAAAGACAATACAAAGGGTGAAATATAGCATGAACAGTGCATTCGGAAAGTATTCAGACTCCTTGACTTTTTCCACATTTTGTTTGTTTTCTTTTCTCGTCTACCTAAAAACAATTCCTCACATTGACAAAGCAAAAAAAAAAAGTTTTTAGAAATGTTTGCAAATGTATTAAAAATTAAAATCTTAAATATGACATTTACATAAGTATTTAGACCCTTTACTCAGTACTTTGTTGGAGCACCTCTGGCAGCGATTACAGCCTTAAGTCTTCTTAGGTATGATGCTACAGGCTTGGCACACCTGTATATGGGGAGTTTCTCCCATTCTTCTCTGCAGATCCTCTCAAGTTCTGTCAGGTTCGATGGGGAGTGTCGCTGCACAGCTATTTTCAGGTCTCTCCAGACATGTTAAATCGGGTTCAAGTCCGGGCTCTGGCTGGGCCACTCAAGAAAATTCAGAGACTTGTATCGAAGCCACCCCTGCGTTATCTTGGCTGTTTGCTTAGGGTCATTGTCCTGTTGGAAGGTAAACCTTCGCCCCATTCTGAGGTCCTGAGTGCTCTGGAGCAACCACCATGCTTTACCGTAGGGATAGTGCCAGGTTTCCTTCAGACATGACAGGCCAAAGAGTTCAATCTTGGTTTCATCAGATCAGAGAATCTTGTTTCTCCAAGCGGGCTGTGATGTGCCTTTTACTAAGGAGTGGCTTCCATCAGGTCACTCAACCACAAAGGCCTGATTGGTGGAGTGCTGCAGAGATGGTTGTCCTTCTGGAAGGTTCTCCCATCTCCACAGAGAAACTCTGGAGCTCTGTCACAGTGACCATCGGGTTCTTGGTCACCTCCCTGACCAAGGCCCTTCTCCCCCAAATGCTCAGTTTGGCCGTCAGCCAGAGTTCAAACTTGGTTGAACTAGGAAGAGTCTTGGTGGTTACAAACTTCTTCTATTTAAGAATGAAGGAGGCCACTGTGTTCTGAATAATTTCCGAATACACTCTATGTCAATAACAGTGTGTGTGGGGGGGAGCGGGTGGGTGTGAGTGGGTGTGTGTGTGTGTCTGTGCAGGTGTGTGTGTGTGTGTCTGCGGAGGTATAGGGTATATGGTGTTGTCATGACTGTCCTGTGAGGATCACAATGGGTCAGATCAGCTTGGCAATGGTTGACAATAACCAGACCTTCTCTCACCCATGGAAGAGGGGAAGAGGGAGCTGGTGGGGGTTGACAGCTCACACCCTGTCGTAAATTACAGAAGAAGACTTTTCTTTTCCCCTCAAGTAAAATCCACCAAGGAATGTTCTTTGTTAACAGACTTTTTCCCGCCGAAACTCTAACACATTCAAAAAGCGAATACTGGAGCAATATTTCTAACATAAGAACGTGGGGAATGGTCGGAGATGATCTATAGAAAACTAATGTCATATTGGTTATTATTTTGTGATGTCATCAAAAAGGATAAGGAGGAAATACTGTAACCTGAAAAGTATTTACACTACAGGTATGAGGTCTCCATCCTTAACCTGTGATATCAGGAGCCATAAGCGATAATAGGTTTTCATAACTTTGTACAAGTAAGTAGCCACGCCCCGAGTGAGGTCAGAGAGTGTGTCAGCCTGACCGAACCGGCCCCTTTTGATCAGCGTGCATAAAGGCTTGGGAGAGAAATCATCCTTTAGACCAGAAAATGTGAGGCGGGAGCTACACGTTTGAAATGGTTGGAACTTTGAACCTCAACACGAGGTGAAGAAATAAACTCACCTTCCTTTAGACCAGAAAGACGGCGAGCTGCAGCTCATGTCCAAAGTGATCCGAATCCTGAATACCGACACAAGGGGGAAAAGAAACTCCCCTCTAAGACAATCACTGGAACTGCTGATTAGCTGTCTTGAGTCAAATATCTAGAAAAGCAAATCTAAGTGAGACTATCCTACTACGCTCATCACCAATGGGAACCATCAACAAGGCTGGCTAGCTATCTTCCAGAGTGAACAACAGTAGAAGACGGAAAAGGGGAGACCCCTTTTGGACAATCAGAGCCATATAAGTTTTCCGCAGAAAGACCAACAACATTCCTAAGGAGGGCTGGTTCCGACAGAGATAAACAAAGGCATTCACACGTAAATACATTCATGATTTCTTATTCCAAACGGGCGTCGGTCCGTGTGTAAACTATATGGTTACTGTGAGAATAGTTCTGAAATGTATCGACGATAAGTCCCTGCTTCCCTTGTCACGAGCATCAGCGATTTATTGCACTTACCTGAACTCAATCACCTGTGTTATTACCTCCCCTATATCTGTCTGTTCCCCAGCTCTGTTCCCAGCATTAATTGTCATTTGTCGTTGTGTTACCCGGTGCTGACGCTGTTCCTGTGCTGTTCCTGTCCTGTTCCATGTCTATGTACAATGAAATGTTCACGCTCCGTACCTGCTTCTCATCTCCAGCATTGGCTCTTACAGAATGCTAAAGCCATAAAATTGAAGCATCGGGAGTGCTGGCTTTTTGGTTGGTGGTGACGTCGGGTCCAGGGCCGCCGCCGATGGGGGTGCCTTAGCTGGCTTGCCGGGCTTCCACGCCCTACCCGGTTTGAGAGGCTTCCTTGCCCCGGTTGGCTCGGCAACCGCCCATCCCACGTCAGGCCTCAACCGGCTCATCAGGCTGTCACGCCTCAACCGGATCGTCAGGCTTCCAAGCCTCTGCCGGTTCGTCGGGCTTCTACGCCCCTAGCTGGCTGGTTCAGCGCCCACGCGTTGGCCGGCCCATCAGGCTAATCCAGGTGGGATGCCGGGTGGAGTCCATGGGGGGGTACTGGCACGCCTGCTCCCATTCTCTCTCCCTGGCACTCAAGGGCGCCAGACTGCCTAGCACTATGCACTCCTGCCACCATCATTACGCACCAATGCTTCCCTCGTCACGCACATCTGCAATTTATGGCACTCACCTGGACTCAATCACCTGAGTCATTACCTCCCATATATCTGTCTGTTCCCCAGCTCTGTTCCCTGTTTCAGAATGAATTGTAGTTTGTCGTTGTGTTACCCGGTGCTGACGCTGTTCATGTCCTGTTCCATGTCTATGTAAAATTAAATGTTCACTCTCCGTACCTGCTTCTCATCTCCAGCGTTGGTTCTTACAGATATATATCCTAATCCTAGAGTTTCATTCAGTAGATGGTATCTCTTTAAACAACCTCTTCCATAGTGCCCCAAATCCTAATGAGTTACAGTGCCTTGCGAAAGTATTCGGCCCCCTTGAACTTTGCGACCTTTTGCCACATTTCAGGCTTCAAACATAAAGATATAAAACTGTTTTTACAATAATTTTGCACGCCCAATTTTTCAGTCTTTGAAAAAGTTTGAAATATCCAATAAATGTCGTTCCACTTCATGATTGTGTCCCACTTGTTGTTGATTCTACACAAAAAAATACAGTTTTATATCTTTATGTTTGAAGCCTGAAATGTGGCAAAAGTATGCTTGGGTTCATTGTCCATTTGGAAAACCCATTTTCGACCAAGCTTTAACTTCCTGACTGATGTCTTGAGATGTTGCTTCAATATATCCACATAATTTTTGTGGCAGTGGCATCTTCCTTGCTGAGCGGCCTTTCAGGTTATGTCGATTTAGGACTCTTTTACTGTTTATACTTCCATACTATTGTTTGTACAGATGAACGTTGTACCTTCAGGCGTTTGAAAATTGCTCCCAAGGATGAACCAGATTTGTGGAGGTCTACAATTATTTTTCTGAGGTCTTGGCTTATTTATTTCCATTTTCCCATGATGTCAAGCAAAGAGACACTGAGTTTGATGGTAGGCATTGAAATACATCCACAGGTACACCTCCAATTGAATCAAATTATGTTAATTGGCTTATCAGAAGCTTCTAAAGCCATGACATCATTTTCTGGAATTTTCCGAGCTGTTTAAATGCACAGTCAACTTTGTGTATGTAAATTTCTGACCCACTGGAATTGTGATACAGTGAATTATAAGTGAAATTATCTGTCTGTAAACAATTGTTGGAAAAGGGACTTGTGTCATGCACAAACTAGATGTCCTAACCGACTTGCCAAAACTATAGTTTGTTAACAAAAAAATTGTGGAGTGGTTGAAAAACAAGTTTTAATGACTCCAACCTCAGTGTATGTAAACGTCTGACTTCAACTGCATATAAAAAAACAACACGGCTATTTTTTTAAATTATATGTATTTAACCTTTATTTAATCAGGAAAAGTCCATTGAGACCCAGTCTCTTTTTCAAGAGAGACCTGGCCAAGAAGGCAGCAACAATCAATACATGACATAATTAATTCTTGACGCACCCATCCCGTTAGCGGGATCATTTTCATCAACATCCGCTGAATTGCAGAGCGCCAAATTCAAATGAAATTACTAAAAATATTTTCATGAAATCACAAGTGCAATATAGCAAAACACAGCTTAGCGTGTTGTTAATCCACCTGGCGTGTCAGATTTCAATAAAACTTTTTGGCGAAAGCATAACAAGCGTTTATGTCAGAACATCTCTCTCAGTAGACAAAATATTACAAACAGCTAGCAGCCAAATAGATTGGTCACGAATGTCAGAAAAGCAATAAATTAAATTGCTTACCTCTGATGATCTTCAGATGTTTGCACTCACGAGACTCCCAGTTACACAATAAATGTTCCTTTTGTTCCATAAAGAGGATTTTATATTCCAAAATACCTCCCTTTGTTTGGCGCATTATGTTCAGAAATCTACATGCTTGAGCGGTCACGACATCGCAGACGAAAATTCCAAATAGTATCCGTAAAGTGCGTAGAAAGATGTCAAATGATTTTTATAATCAATCCTCAGGTTGTTTTTACAATATATAATCGATAATATGTCAACCGGAATGTAGCTTCTTCCATAGGCGAGAGAGAGAAAATGGCTGTTGGCAATGAAAAACTCTGCTGGCACCCAGGCATGCACTTTCGCGATGGGTTCTTTCTCGCTCATTTTTCAAAATAAAAGCCTGAAACTATGTTTAAAGACTGTTCACAGTTTGAGGAAGTCATAGGAAAAGGAATCTGGTTGATATTCCTTTAAGTGGAGGCAAGGCATCCAATGGAACAGAGAGCTTTCAGGAAAAACAGCACTTCCTTGTTGGATTCTCCTCAGGTTTTCGCCTGCAGCATCAGTTCTGTTATACTCACAGACAATGTTTTGATAGTTTTGGAAACTTTAGAATGTTTTCTATCCTAATCTGACAATGATATGCATATTCTAGCTTCTGGGCCTGAGAAATAGGCAGTTTCAAATGAGTACGTTTTTTTTAGCCAAAAACTAAAATACTGCCCCCTACACTCAAGAAGTAAAAAAATACAACAATACAATACAACGACATGATTCAGCCTAAAAAAAGCATTTACACTCCTCTGTAACAGAGTCTCCCATCAAAATGTTAAATTCATTCAGTGGCACTAACATATGTAGATGAAGCACGGATTGTTGACTATTTCATGGCTCTGGTGCACAAGACGAGAAGGCAGTCTAGACCTATATCCATCCTGCCCTGCCTTTCTAAAGTCTTTGAAAGCCAAGTTAACAAACATATCACTGACCATTTCGAATCCCACTGTACCTTCTCCGCTGTGCAATCAGGTTTCCAAGTTGGTCACGGGTGCACCTCAGCCACCCTCAACGTAATAAACAATATCATAACCGCCATCGATAAAACACAGTACTGTGTAGCCGTCTTCATTGACTCTGCCAATCACCGTATTCTTATCGGCAGACTCAACAGCCTTGGTTTCTCAAATGACTGCCTCGCCTGGTTCACCAACTACTTCTCAGATAGAGTTCAGTGTGTCAAATCGGAGGGCCTGTTGTTCGGACCTCTGGCAGTCTCTATGGGGGTGCCACAGGGTTCACGTCTTGGGCCGACTCTTTTCTCTGTATATATCAATGATGTGCCACATGCTGCGGGTGATTCCCTGATTCACCTCTACGCAGACGACACCATTCTGTATACATCTGGCCCTTCTTTGGACACTGTGTTAACAAACCTCAAACCGAGCTTCAATGCCATACAACTCTCCTTCTGTGGCCTCCAACCGCTCTTAAACGCTAGTAAAACTAAATGCATGCTTTTCAACCGATCGCTGCCCGTACCCGCCCGCCTGACTAGCATCACTACTCTTGATGGTTCTGACTTAGAATATGTGGACAACTACAAATAACTAGGCGTCTGGCTAGACTGTAAACTCTTCTTCCAGACTCATATTAAACATCCCCAATCCAAAATTAAATCTAGAATCGGCTTCCTATTTCGCAACAATGCCTCCTTCACTCACGCCGCCAAACATACCCTCGTAAAACTGACTATCCTACCGATCCTCGACTTTGGCGATGTCATTTACAAAATAGCCTCTACTCAGCAAACTGGATGTAGTCTATCACAGTGCCATCTGTTTTGTCACCAAAGCCCCCATATACCACCCACCACTGCGACCTGTATGCTCTCGTCGGCTGTCTCTCGCTACATATTCGTCGCCAGACCCACTGGCTCCGCCTTATCTCAGCTCACTGGTCACGATAACAACACCCACCCGTAGCACGCGCTCCAGCAGGTATATCTCACTGGTCATCCCCAAAGCCAACACCTCCTTTGGCTCCCTTTCCTTCCAGTTCTCTGCTGCCCATGACTGGAACGAATTGCAAAAATCGAATCGAATTGCAAAAAAATCGCTGAAGTTGGAGACTCCCCCACTAACTTTAAACATCAGCTATCTGAGCAGCTAACCGATCGCTGCAGCTGTACACAGCCTATCTGTAAATAGCCCATCCAATCTACCTAACTCATTCCCATTTTGTTTTTATTTACTTTTTTGCTCTTTTGCACACCAGTATTTCTACTTGCACATCATCCTCTGCACATCTATCACTCCAGTGTTAATGTGCTAACTTGTAATTACTTCGCTACTGTGACCTATTTATTGCCTTACCTCCCCACGCCATTTGCACACACTGTATATCAACTTTTTTGTATTGTGTTATTGACTGTATGTTTGTTTATTCCATGTGTAACTCTGTGTTGTTGTTTTGTGTCGCACTGCTTTGCTTTATCTTGGCCAGGTCTCAGTTGTTAATGAGAACTTGTTCTCAACTGGCCTACCTGGTTAAATAAAGGTGAAATAAATAAAATAAAATAAAACAAGTCTAGCCTAATACTGTACATGTCCTGGGGACTTAAAGTAGCAACCACCTAGCATACTGGGTGTGGTAATTGCTGGTGGTGAAGGAGACCAGACTACAGAGGTAAAGAGGCAGTTTACCCAAAAGGGCTTTGCAGATGAACACATACAAATGTAGCTTTCTGCTAATATAAACGGAGGTCCAAACCACCTTTTGGTACAAGGTGCAATGGTGGGTGAGTGACTTTGCATTTGTAATAAAGGGCAAGGATGCATGATTAACAGAGTCCAGTCTCTGGAAGACAGAGGAGGCTGCATGCATATACAACAAGTCACAATAATCAATTACAGAGAGAAAAGTGGCTTGAACAAGCTTCTTTCTAGCGAGAAGCAAGCCTTATTACGAAAACAAAAACCCAATTTCAATTTAAGCTTCTTCACAAGATTTTCCGTATGAACTTTAAAGGACAACTTGTCATCCAACCATACACCTATGTATTTGTAGGATTACACTTTTTAATGGACCAGATGTGACAATGCTCTTCTCTGGCTGAGTGTGAGCTCTGGTAAAGGTCTTTAGTTTAGTTTTTTGTACATTCAAGACCAGTTTGAAACCATAAAGGGAGGCCTGCAGTCTGGAGCTCTTCAACAGCTTGAACCAGAGAAAGAGCACATGACTATATCATCTGTATATCATCAACTTTGCTGGTTGCATCCCATTTCCCAAATCATTAATAGAAATTGAGAACAACACAGGAGCTAAAAAGGAACCCTGGGGCACACCTCTTTCAATCTCAAGAAACCTAGACTTCTCATTGTCAGCATATACACATTTTGTTCTGTCAGACAAATAGTTCCTAAACCAATTTATTGCCCCTTCACTGAGACCAATGTTTCTGAGTCTAGCTAGCAACAATTCTTGGTCGACTGAATCAAATTACTTTGATAAATCAGCACAATGTTTATTTTTATCAATTGCATTAATGATGTAATTTGACACTGCTATAGCTGCAGTTGTGAGTTCACTAGGGATTCATAGACTTGGGCCAGGGATAGGGAGTTTAGAGATAGGACAATAGTTATTAGCATCTGAGGGACTCCACCCTTTAGTAGTGGGAGGACATGAGTTGATTTCCAAATGCTGGGTATGGAATTGGTCAAGAGACTCAAGTTAAAAACGTGAGCCACAGGTTCAGTAATAATACCAGCTGCTATCTTTAAGAGGTAGGGATCCAGGTTATCTGGGCCTGCAGGCATTTTAATGCCTTTAGTGCTTTTATAGACCTCGACATAAGAAACAGGCTCAAGGTTAAAACAGTTCACATGAGAGCCTATATCATAGTTTACTGTAACAGAGCTTACATTAGAGGCCTGGGCCCCACCATTATCAAAAACTGAACCAGTAGATATGAAGTGCGTGTTAAAAAACCCTACAATATCAGCTTTATCCTTCAGTTCATTAGAATCCATCATTAAATGGTCAGGAAGGCCAGAGGATATATTAGAACCGGACACTTCACTGGGGCATGCTTATCACAAATGGACACAAATTTCATATAAAAATAGTCCCAGGCATTGTCAACATCGGGAATCAGACCGCTTGCTCATCAAATTGTCTAAAATGTATTTTAAAAATATAACAGGGTCATTTTTGTATTTCTAACACGAGCAATTGCACAGTGATTACTGACATCATTACAGAATATCCCAGCCGATGTGTATTTGTGAGGGGTATTCGTTAGAAGAATGTCCAATAGCGGGGATTTGTTAAGTGCTATGGGAAATGTACTAAACCGGTTCTGAAACTTGTCGGATGTGACAGGGCTTGCAAACTATTACAGACTACAAAGGGAAGCACAGCCAAGAGCTGCCCAGTGACACGAGCCTACCAGACGAGCTAAATAACTTCTATGCTCGCTTCAAGGCAAGTAACACTGAAACATGCATGAGAGCACCAACTGTTCCAGATGACTGTGTGATCACGCTCTCCGCAGCGGATGTGAGTAAGACCTTTAAACAGGTCAACATTCACAAGGTCGCTGGGCCAGATGGAATACCAGGACGTGTACTCCAAACATGTGCTGACCAACTGGCAAGTGCTTTCCCTGACATTTTCAACATGTCCCTGTCTGAGCCTGTAATACCAACATGTTTCAAGCAGACCACCATAGTCCCTGTGTCCCGTAGCACTCACGTCTGTAGCCATGAAATTGTTTGAAAGGCTGGTCATGGCTCACATTATCCCAGAAACCCTAGACCCACTCCAATTTGCATACCACACCAACAGATCCACAGATGATGCCATCTCTATTGCACTCCACACTACTCTTTCCCACCTGGACAAAAGGAACATCTATGTGAGAATGCTATTCCTTAACTACAGCGTTCAACACCATTGTGCCCTCAAAGCTCATCACTAAGCTAAGGACCCTGGGACTAAACAGCTCCTTCTGCAACTGGATCCTAGACTTCCTGACGGGCCGCCCCCAGGTAGTCAGGGTAGGTAACAACACATCCGCCACGCAGATCCTCAACACAGGGGCCCCTCAGGGGTGCGTGCTCAGTCCCCTCCTGTACTTCCTGTTCACTCATGACTGCACGGCCAGGCACAACACCATCATTAAGTTTGCTGATGACACAACAGTGGTAGGCCTGATCACCGACAATGATGAGACAGCCTATAGGGAGGAGGTCAGAGACCTGACCATTTGGTATAAGGACAACAGCCTCTTCCTCAATGTGATCAAGACTAAGGAGATGATTGTGGACTACAGGGAAAAGAGGACAGGGCACGCCCCCATTCTCATCGACAGGGCTGTAGTAGAGCAGGTTGAGAGCTTCAAGTATCTTGGCGTCCACATCAACAACAAACTAACATGGTCCAAGCACACCAAGACAGTCATGAAGAGGGCCTGACAAAACCTATTCCCCCTCAGGAGACTGAAAAGATTAGGCATGGGTCCTCAAATCCTCAAAAGAATTTACAGCTGCACCATCGAGAACATTCTAACGGGTTGCATCACTGCCTGGTATGGCAACTGTTCGGCCTCGGACCGCAAGGCACTACAGAGGGCAGTGTGTAAGGCCCAGTACATCATCAGGGCCAAGCTTCCTGTCATCCAGGACCTCAATACCAGCCGGTGTCAGAGGAAGGCCCTAAAAGTTGTTGAAGACACCAGCCACCCTAGTCATAGACTGTTCTCTCTGCTACCGCACGGCAAGCAGTACTGGAGTGCCAAGTCTAGGTCCAAGAGGCTTCTAAACAGCTTCTACCCCCAATCCATAAGACTCCTGAATAGCTAATCAAATATCTACCCAGACTATAGGCTCGTGGTAAATAGCAGGAGCGGAATTAGTGGAATGGTATGAAATACATCTAACACATGGTTTACATGTGTTTTATGCCATTCCATTTGCTCTGTTCCGGCCATTATTATGAGCCGTCCTCCCCTCAGCAGCATCCGCTGTTAGATATATAGCTCCTATCCATGATATGGAGGATGATGAAAGCCACATACATTTTTCCAATAACAAATGATGGTCAATAATACAATCAGCCGTGGCCTTGCCCCTAAAGAAAATGTGTAGTGTAGGGCTGTCTAACAGTGTCTGTCTGACATTACAGGCAGGATGGATTAAATCAGAGGATAAATTACTGACACAAGCTTCATAATGACACACACAGAAAGATTGGGTGGCAACGTCTTTCCTGCCTCCAATCCCAAAATCCTCGCTCACCACCACTCACTACCCGCTCCAGCCTCAAAATAGCCAAGTATTATCACAATAGCATGGCAGAGTGTGCCAGCTCGAATTCTGTTCTCACCCACCAGCGTGACGTGTGTGTGTGTGTGTGTGTGTGTATGAGCATGCAACGTTGTTTGCCTCCAGATTCTCTCCTTCACCTTCATTAAGTTACGCAGCGAACACAGAAAGGTATGACCTTCACATCTTCTCCATCACCAAAATATTGAGAGAGAGAGAGAGAGAGAGAGAGAGAGAGAGAGAGAGAGAGGGAGATGAGAGAGAGGAGGTAGAGGATGAGAGAGAGGAGGTAGAGAAAGGAAGAGATTGAGAGAGAGAGAGAGAGAGAGAGAGAGAGAGAGAGGGAGAGAGTGAGAGGGACAGAGTGAGTGAAGGTAAGAGAGTGAGAGGGACAGAGTAAGTGAGAGGGAGAGGGAGAGAGAGACGCACTGTGCTCGGCTGATGTACGACGAGCCTAAATGAGACAAATCAGATTACCTGGCGCATTAATATTCACAGCGCTGCTTAAGGAGCAGAACATAAATACACTTTATGCCCTTCGTATATATTAACTAGAAATGTATCATTATAATACAGAAGCCTCAGCTGTAAAATCAACAAATTAATAATGTATGACCTGTATAAGTGATGCCTGATGAAAATCACATGCAATTCATCAATGCAGATTTCAAACCGGATTCATATTGGAGATGCAGTGTGGTGGATTGGTGGAGACCTCCCTCCGGTCCAAGGATAGGGAGGGGGGACAAAGCGCCCTCTCCCCAGGGAAGCCTCACTGAGCCTGCGCCAACAGGGTCCCGACCCTTCCTGGGCCTGGTGGGGGGTGGAGGGTGGAGAGGGGAGCTTGCCTGGGCAATGTGCGTAAAACCATCCCTGTGGAGAGTGGATTTTTTTAAAATTCTCAGGCTAGGTGGGTTTCTTTAAATGGGAGAGGGAGTGGTAGAGGGTGGGGGGTGGCACAGCCAAGCATGAGAGAAGACGCTGATGACACCTCCATGACTGAGTAATTCAGCAATATCTCGTCCTGACACCACTTCAACTATAGTTTTACTGTGGAACAGCTGCTCCATCTCATACACACCGATATGAGTATACACACACGCACCAACACCCGCTAGGACATACGCACACTCTGTTGTACACACACACACACAAGCACCTACACACAGTAAAGGATTGGTTGAAAAAAGCTGGAAATGAGGGTGTGCAAGCTGTGACGGTGAACATTAATAGGGAGAGCAGCTGTGGAATTAATGTGGCACATCTGGGAGAAAAGAGACAGACCTGAGAAAATGAGCCAGGGAAAAGATAGAGAGGGGAAGATATTGAGAGAAAGGGAGAGAGAGAGAGAGAGAGAGGGGCACCGAATGTCTTTGAAGAATAGAGCTGATAGATCTGGTACCAGCTACAGCAGCTTCCCTTCCCTTCTCTTCTCTTGGTGTTCAAAACCACACACCCTTTCTTTGTGTGTGTGGAAAGGCTCTGGGTGGATGTGGCCAAGACATAGCTGCCTGCTGGGGATTTGTGGATCCCATCACCACAACCATCACCCAACACAACATAGCCCAGTACTCAGTATTCAGTCAACCAACGTGTCTCTGCTTAGCAGTCTCTGGATATTACTAGGAGGTTGACTGCTTACTGCCCGTCAAACCACTGTGAGGGAGTGTGACCATGGAGACATGATTTCCTCTCTGCTCTGAGTATACAGTATATGGAGGAGTGACAACAGGAAGTCCTGGTGATTGGCTTATCATCCTGACTGCAGAAGAAGAGAACTAAGAAAGGAGGGCTTGGATAGGAGACCTACACAACATCCTCAGGGCGAAGGATTCAAGTCCCAATCTAAAGAATAATTCACTACAGTGTATGAAAAAAAATAATAAATAAATATGAACGTTTAAGAGCTAATGAATCATAGCCTGTCCTTACAGGCAGAATGAATGCCAAGTAGACCGATTATTAAGATATAGTATAGTGGAATGGACCTCAGCTAATAATATGAGTTGTTAGTTAATTGGCTGAGTTAATTGTCTGTCTTACATAGCCCTGCTGTGTGTGTGTGTTAGTATGTGTGTGTGCGTGCATGCATGCGTGCGTGCGTGCGTGCGTGTGTGTGTGTGTGTGTTGAAGGAGTTAGGGGCTACAAATTTACAACAAGAACTTGAGAAGTTGCTATTGTTCATGCATTGCCCTGAGTTGAGGACGGAAGTCAATGGTTGATCTCTCTCTCTCTCTCTCTCCCTCTCTCAGCAGATATATTGCACCATCAATCCCCTACAGCAGGAAGCCACTAGGATGAATTAATAAATTAATCTGGGATAAAAAGCCTCTTGCTTGACATATACTCACAGATTAGTGCTCAGGCTGCCTGAGAATGATGAGTTAGACCAGTCTGCTATGCTGTGTCAGGGGTGAACCCACATTAACCCCTGGCTGTCTGGATCACCAGGCCAGGGCTGCCTGGCTCAGTCAGGGGCAGGGAGGAATACATTGTGTAATAGGGGTATGATTTAAATAGATTTGTGTGTGTGTGTTAAAGTGATTTAAATAGATCTGTTACGTGGGATTTCCCCAAGGTGTGATCCTAACCGAGGTGTGATCCTAAGCTACGCGCTTCCTAATGATGTCACTAATAAGGTGTTCATTACCGTGGCAACCCTTTGATCTGGGCCATGTGTCATCATCCTGAGGTGTCTTCTCTTTGTTAAGACTAACGTTACATCAGCAAGTCTCAGTAACATCAGTGAGGCTATAAACACTCACCAAAATGCACAATTTACCCCATGGTTACCTTCATTCAACAATCATACATTTCAAACAAACACACATGCAACCCAAAGGACATCCAGTCAACTTGACACAAATGTGAGAAGCATTGGAGTCAACATGGGCCAACATCCCTGTGGAATGCTTTCGACACCTTGTGGAGTCCATGCCTGACGAATTGAGGCTGTTCTGAGGGAAAAGGTGGGATGGGTGCAACTCAATATGAGGAAGGTGTTCTCAATGTTTTATCCTCTCAGTGTCTATTTATATTCTGTTCTCCGATATTGCTCGATCTAATATTTCTTAATTATAAAAAAAATAAAACATTCTGGATTAACACAAGCATCTCGCTGCACCTGCGATAACATCTGCAAATCTGTGTATGTGACTAATAAAATTTGATATGATGCTGAAACACAAGCACACACATACACACGCACGCACATACTGTACTTCCATACTCCCTAAACCTACACCCAATTTTTTATTTATTTCACCTTTATTTAACCATGTAGGCTAGTTGAGAACAAGTTATCATTTGCAGCTGCGACCTGGCCAAGATAAAGCGTAGCAATTCAACACATACAACAACACAGAGTTACACATGGAATAAACAAAACATACAGTAGAACAAAAGAAAACAAAAAGTCTATATACAGTGAGTGCAAATGAGGTAAGTTAAGGAAATAAATAGGCCATGGTGGCGAAGTAATTACAATATAGCAATTAAACACTGGAATGGTAGATCGGCAGAAGATGAATGTGCAGGTAGAGATACTGGGGTGCAAAGGAGGAAAATAAATAAATAAATACCAGTATGGGGATGAGGTAGGTAGATAGATGAGCTGTTTACAGATAGGCTAAGTACAGGTGCAGTGATCTGTAAACTGCTCTGACAGCTGGTGCTTAAAAGCTAGTGAGGGAGATGTGAGTCTCCAGCTTCAGAGAGTTTTGCAATTCGTTCCAGTCATGGAAGGAAAGACGACCAAAGGAGGAATTGGCTTTGGGGGTGACCAGTGAGATATACCTGCTGGAGCGAGTGCTACGAGTGGGTGCTGCTATGGTGACCAGTGAGCTGGGATAAGGCGGGGCTTTACCTAGCAGAGACTTGTAGATAACCTGTAGCCAGTGGGTTTGGCGAATTCACCCTAAACCCACACCCAATTCATATACACACGCATACCTCCATCCACCCTCCCATAGCCAAACCACCAACCATCAACCATTCCCCTTTCTTTGACATTCTATTGAGCGAAACACAATTAAGAAGCTGCAAAATTCATCTTGTTGATTTATCCCCATGTTGTCACCCAATGCAATTTTCACTTGTTCACTTCAGCGAGTAGAAAGGGAAAAATTAAGAGAAAATGCTCCCCCTCCTTCCTTCCCTTAGATGAATGGTCTCTCTCATTTTTCTCAATTAAGCTTTTCATAGCGGGCGTCTGCCTGGACTCACACATTCAGAGAGAGCGAGAGCGAGAGAAAGGGAGAACGAGATAGTGTCTACTGTCTGAATGTCTCTGAATAACGGGCTCATACCACCACACCCTACCATACACCCTCCTCTCTCCAGACAAAAGACAAAGACCTGCTCCAAAACTATCTGGATATGTAAACATCCACAACATCATTAATGGGTATTTACATGTGGGGGCTGTTGTAATCATTGGTGATAATGACAACAATAAATAGATTAGGTTGGGGATGGTTTGGAGACCAGCTGAGAAACAATTTATAGACTGGAAGTCCTAATACTTCAGGGAGTTGTGCTGCTATCTAGTCCCGTCCGGTCCAATCCAGTCCTGTGCCATGCTGCTACACTGTATGGTTCTTTGAGGCTCCTGACCTCAGCATTGACCTTTCTGTAAAAGCCTGACCATCTTGCTTCAGCAGTTAACATGATGTATGAAACTGTCGATAACAGCCACAATGTGGAAAAAAATCTATAGGCATGTTCTGTACTATTTACGTGGTGAAAGAACAGAGCAAAGCCTACTACGCTGAAGAACACTACCGTCTTCCTCAGATAGCATGTTAGGGGAATAAGGTGCTACTGTACTGTAACAGCCTCTGATATTAAGGCATTTTGTCATGTTAATAAGAAGCACGTGGCTAGGAGCAGAGGGGAGAGGAGATAAAAGAAGGAAAAGAGAGGAGTGAAGAGGAGGCAAAATCAGGAAAGTAGAGTGGAGGAGATAAAAGGAAAGGAAAGGAGATAAAATAAGGAAATTAGGGGAGGGGACAGAAGGAGAAAAAAGGAGAGGAGAGAATAAAATAACGAAATGAGAGGAGATGAAATAAGAAAAGGAGGGGAGAAGAGATAAAAGAAGGAAAAGAGAAGAGATAAATAATTGGGATGCCCTCGAGCTCCCGGTGCATTACGCACACCTGTCACCATCATTACGCGCATCAGCGCAATATTGGACTCACCTGTGCTTCTTTACTTTGTATTTTAACAGGGAAGACATATTGAAACCTAGATCTTGTTTGCAAATGCACCGTGAACATAAATACACACATTATACCCTAAATATACCCACTGCACTGAGGCTAGGTAACACTGTCACCACCGATAAATCCACGATAATCGAGAATTTCAATAAGCATTTCTCAGCGGCTGGCCATGTTTTCCTCCTGGATACCCCAACCCCGGCGAACAGCTCCGCACCCCCTGCAGCATCCTGCCCAAGCCTCCCCAGCTTCTCCTTCACCCAAATCCAGATAGCAGATGTTCTGAAAGAGCTGCAAAACCTGGACTGTACAAATCAGCTGGGCTAGACAATCTGGACCCTCTCTTTCTAAAATTATCTGCCGCTATTGTTGCAACCCCGATTACCAGTCTGTTCAACATCTCTTTCGTAACGTTCAAGATCCCTAAAGATTGAAAAGCTGCCGCGGTCATCCCCCTTTTCAAAGGGGGTGACATTCTAGACCCACACTGTTATAGACCTACAGTATATCCATCCTGCCCTGCCTTTCTAAAATCTTCGAAAGCCAAGTTAATAAACAGATCACTGACCATTTTGAATTCCACCGTACCATCTCCACTGTGCAATCCGGTTTCCGAGCTGGTCACGGGTGCACCTCAGCCATGCTCAAGGTACTAAACGATATCATAACTGCCATTGATAAAACACAGTACTGTGCAGCCGTCTTCATCGACCTGGCCAAGGCTTTCGAGTCTGTCAATCACCGTATTCTTATCGGCAGACTCAGCAGCCTTGGTTTCTCAAATGACTGCCTCGCCTGGTTCACCAACTACTTCGCAGATAGAGTTCAGTGTGTCAAATCGGAGGGTCTGTTGTCCGGACCTCTGGCAGTCTCTATGGGGGTGCCACAGGGTTCAATTCTCGGGCCGACTATTTTCTCTGTAAATATCAACGATGTCGCTCTTTCTGCGGGTGATTCCCTGATCCACCTCTACGCAGACCACACAATTCTGTATACATATGGCCCTTCTTTGGACACTGTGTTAAGTAACCTCCAAGCGAGCTTCAATGCCATACAACTCTCCTTCCGTAGCCTCCAACTGCTCTTAAACGCTAGTAAAACCAAATGCATGCTTTTCAATCGTTTGCTGCCCGCACCCGTCCGCCTGACTAGCATCATTACTCTGGACGGATCTAACTTAGAATATGTGGACAACTACAAATACCTAGGTGTCTGGCTAGACTGTAAACTCTCCTTTCAGACTCATATTAATCATTTCCAGTCCAAAATTACATCTAGAAACAACTTCCTATTTTGCAACAAAGCCTCCTTCACTCACGCCGCCAAACATACCCTCGTAAAACTAACTATCCTACCAATCCTCGACTTCGGCGATGTCATTTACAAAACAGCTTCAAATTCTCTACTCAGCAAACTGGATGCAGTCTATCACAGTGCTATCCGTTTTGTTTCCAAAGCCCCATATACCACCCACCACTGCAACCTCGCTACATATTTGTCGCCAGACCCACTGGCTCCTGGTCATCTATAAGTCGATGCTAGGTAAAGCTCTGCCTTATTTCAGCTCACTGGTCACGATAACAACACCCACCCGTAGCACGTGCTCCAGTAGGTATATCTCCCTGGTCATCCCCAAAGCCAACACCTCCTTTGGCCGCCTTTCCTTCCAGTTCTCTGCTGCCAAGGACTGGAACAAATTGCAAAAATCGCTGAAACTGGAGACTTACATTTCCCTCACTAACTTTAAATATCAGCTATCTGAACAGCTAACCGATCGCTGCAGCTCTACATAGCCCATCTGTAAATAGCTCACCCAATCTACCTAACTCATTCCCATATTGTTTTTATTTACTTTTCTGCTTTCTTGCACAGCAGTATTTCTACTTGCACATCATCATCTGCACATCTATCACTCCAGTGTTAATATGCTAAATTGTAATTACTTCGCTACTATGGCCTATTTATTGCCTTACCTCCTCACGCCATTTGCACACACTGTTTATATATTTTTTTCTGTTATTGACTGTACGCTTGTTAATTCCATGTGTATCTCCGTGTTGTTTGTGTCGCACCGCTTTGCTTTATCTTGGCCAGGTCGAAGTTGTAAATGACTACTTGTTCTCAACTAGCTTACCTGGTTAAATAAAGGTGAACAAATGTATGTATATCAACTGTGTGTATATATATATATATCTATATATATATATATATACACAGTTGAAGTAGGACGTTTACATACACCTTAGCAAAATACATTTAAACTCAGTTTTTCACAATTCCTGACATTTAATCCTAGTACAAATTCCCTGTCTTAGGTCAGTTGGGATCACCACTTTATTTTAAGAACGTGAAAAGTCAGAATAATAGTAGAGAGAATTATTTATTTCAGCTTTTATTTCTTTCATCACATTCCCAGTGGGTCAGAATTTTACATACACTCAATTAGCATTTGGTAGCATTGCCTTTAAATTGTGTCAAACGTTTCCGGTCTCCACAATAAGTTGGGTGAATTTGGGACGATTCCTCCTGACAGAGCTGGTGTAACTGAGTCTGGTTTGTAGGTCTCCTTGCTCGCACACGCTTTTTCAGTTCTGCCCACAAATTTTCAATAGGATTGAGGTCAGGGCTTGGCCACTCCAATACCTTGACTTTGTTGTCCTTAAGCTATTTTGCCACAACTTTGGAAGAATGCTTGGGGTCATTGTCCATTTGGAAGACCCATTTGCGACAAAGCTTTAACTTCCTGACTGTCTTGAGATGTTGCTTCAATATATTGACATAATTTTCCTGCCTCATGATGCCATCTATTTTGTGAAGTGCACCAGTCCCTCCTGCAGCAAAGCACCCCCACAAAATGATGCTGCCACCCCCGTGCTTCACGGTTGGGATGGTGTTCTTCGGCTTGCAAGCCTCACCTTTTTCCTCCAAACATAATGATGGTCTTTATGGCCAAACAGTTCTATTTTTGTTTCATCAGACCAGAGGACATTTCTCCAAAAAGTACGATATTTGTCCCCATGTGCAGTTGCAAACCGTAGTCAGGCTTTTTTATGGCGGTTTTGGAGCAGTGGCTTCTTCCTTGCTGAGCGGCCATTCAGGTTATGTCGATATAGGACTCGTTGTACTGTGGATATAGATACTTTGTACCTGTTTGCTCCAGCATCTTCACAAGGTCCTTTGCTGTTGTTCTGGGATTGATTTGCACTTTTCGCACCAAAGTGCATTCATCTCTAGGAGACAGAACGTGTCTCCTTCCTGAGCGGTATGTATGTATATATATATATATATATATATATATATATATATATATATATATATATATATATATATATATATATATATATATATACATATATATATATACATATATATACACACACACACACACACACACACACGCACGCAGCATTTGTGGGTTCAATTACAGGCTCAAAATGGATAGAAACAAATCATTTTCTTCTGAAACTTGTCAGTCCATTCTTGTTCTGAGAAATGAAGGCTTTTCCATGTGAGAAATTGCCAAGAAACTGAAGATCTCGTACAACGTTGTGTACTACTCCCTTCACTGAACAGTGCAAACTGTCTCTAACAAGAATAGAAAGTGGGAGGCCCCGGTGCACAACTGAGCAAGAGGACAAGTACAATAGAGTGTCTAGTTTGAGAAACAGAGACGCCTCACAAGTCCTCAACTGGCAGCTTCAATGAATAGTACCCGCAAAACACCAGTCTCAACATCAACAGTGAAGAGGTGACTGGGATGCTGGCCTTCTAGGCAGAGTTCCTCTGTCCAGTGTCTGTGTTCTTTGCATCTCTGCCTAAAAGGTCAGCATCCCAGAGTCGCCACTTCACTGTGCATTAAAAATAAAAGCAGATTTACCTAGCTCGGTGGAGACCCTAGGAACCTCAAGATTTAACCAATCCTGTGAATGGGTTAGGCAACTCAGGTGTCTATACTTCAATAGCAAAGTTAGATAAGATGGAAGTTAATGAAGGGGGGCCTTGTAAAAAAAAAGGAGTAATGTCGAGATCTACAGGTCTTTAGTGTCATCCAGCCAACCTTTTGATAAAGGATGCATTGATGAGTATCGAAACTGTCACCTGTAACAAAATGAAGGACACTATGGTAGATGGCATCCAAAGGTTTAAGAGTAGTAGCAGCTGCAATTTGATAAATAATATCACCATAATCAAGAACAGATAAAAAGGTTGACTGAATAATCTGCTTCCTACTGCTTAAAGGCACAATCTGTTTCTGTAGAAAAAGCCAACTTTAGATCTTAGCTTCTTAACCAGCTCATCTAACATGTGGTTCATCTGTAACATTCTTACGAGAGTTTAAAAACATGTATTTCGTTTTGCCCATATTAAGCACAAGTTTAAAATCAACAAGGGACTCCTGCAGAGCTATAAAATCAGACTGTAGTTTTGACACAGCCAGGTCAACAGCCAGGTCAACAGTGAGGGCAATACGATACAAAACAGTATAATCCGCATCGATGTAGTTAACAATTTTTTACAGATTGACCAATGGTGTTTACATAAGTAGTAAAGAGAACAGGTCCCAAAATCGGCCCCTGTGGTACACCTTTATGTATCTCAAGAAATTCAGACTTAATTCAGACTCCATCAATCACAATGGCCTGAGTTCTGTCACTAAGATAACCAAGAAACCATGAACAGGCGTCAGAGCTCAGGCCTATCGAGCACAACTTATTCAATAAAATAGCATGATCAACAGTATCAAAAGCTTTTGACAGTTCCACAAACAAAGCAGCACATTTCATTTGATTGTCTAAAGCATTGACAAGATCTTTAACAACTAAAGGGGTTGCTGTAATAGTGTTATGCCCAGGTCTAAACCCTGATTGGTTTACATTCAAAATACATTTCTCAGATAAAAAAATAGCTAATTTAAACATTTACCAAGGATTCAAGAATCTTAGCTAGACAAGGAAGCCTTGAAATGGGACGATAATTGTTAAGATCACTACTATCCCCATCCTTATGCAGTGGCAGCAGAAGCGCTGATTGACATACTTTTGGAATATTTCCTGATAAATGTTTTTAAAAAAAAAGTTGGTTATTGAGCCAATAATGATGGGATATGTACACTTAAGAAGACCACGATCCAATTGGTTGTCGCCTGTGGACTTCTTGTCGTCTATTGCTAGCAAAGCATCCAGGACTTATTTTTTGTGTGAATAGCCTAAAAGAAAACCTTAGACTATAATTTATCTGATCATTCAGCAAGTTTCCCCTATCAGCATCCAGCCCAATATCATTGTGAAACAGTTGCTTAAAAGCTTGACAGTCCAGGCCTAAGCCTGTGTTCCAGGTATTGACCAAAGCATCATTATTATTTTAAATACATCCTCTTTGTGATGACACAAGGCTTCGATTTTTATATTCTGACATCTTTAACACAAACAACTGGGAAATGTATTGGGTAAAGACACCAGTAGAAAAATATTTTGCTTGTGTATTCGTTAAAATAAGATCAATCAGAGTTTACTTTGAAGGCTCTTTAGGGTTGGGCCACGTAGGCTTAGTCACCAGCTGAGTTAGGTTTACATCATTACACGTGTCTTTTAGATTGTCTGAAGCCTGCATTTCCCAATCATAATTTAGGTCACCCAGGATAATAACTATTGATTTAATAAAAGAAGACAACAAACCAGTTAACTCCGAGTGCACCAAGGTTAGCCGAGGGAGAACGGTAGACAACTATAACAGGTATGGATACATTTCTCCCCAGACAAAGGCTTAAAGATAGTAGCTCAAGGGAAATGGTTTTCAGTAAAGAGACAGATACATTATTTTGAATAAGAATGGCCACTCCATCACCTCTACCTTGTCTGTCAGCTCTGAACACACACCCTCAATATTAATATTTGAGTAGAGAATGTCCCTAGAGGTCTACGTTTCAGTCAATACCAGAATGTTCGGATTCGTCTGCATAGCCCAGATTTTGATATAATCCAGTTTAAGAAGTCAGCTACTAATGTTCAGATGCATCAATTTAGGTAGTTCTGTCCTTGAGCTGTTGCTGTTTATTAATGTCCTGTATAATGTCATGTTTCATGTTTTGTGTGGGACCCCAGGAAGATTAGCTGCTTCTTTTGCAACAGCTAATGGGGATCCTAATAAAATACCAAATACCTTTACAATTTCTAAAGTCACATGGCGTCTCCAACTCAAACGAGCTATATTCAATTTGTGGTTGCAGGCTCTGTCAGATGGTTGATATTGATATAGTTGTATGACTATATGATTGCATAGAACTGCACCATTTGGTCTATCCCTATTAGTAATAGAAGAAGGAGTAGAAATTGGAATTACTTTTCTAAGGTTAGCACCATAGGGCCTGAAGCCGCAGCCCGCCTTAAGATAAAGTTTCCATTTTGTGGTCTTGTTTCTTGTTTCCACCACGTCCTAAACCCTAGGTTGAGCAGGGTTTCAGAGAGCTATAGGGCACAGTGTAGATACGGGGTATATCACCTTGTGTCCTCTGGGACAGAGAGAGTCTCAGTCTGCAACAACATAATGGGTCTGGTCCTACTCACTGAGACCTCAATGCTGGTATTGACCTGCAATCACTCTGCTAACATGAACCCATTGATTTACACCTCCACACCACTCCCTCCATTCCATCCTCTCTACATCCCTACATCCATCCCCCCCTCTGTCAGTGCGGACTCTCTGTCCCATCTGAGGGGAAGACATGTGTAGCCTCCTAATGCACCTCATGATACACACACACACACACACACACACACACGCACACATGCAAGCACGCACGCACACACACACAGAGTTTCAAGGGGGTTAGGGGAGGGTTTGGCTGGGGGGGCTTTACTTGGCTGATCGAGCCTTGTGGCGGGCCAGGCGCCTGTAGGTGGGCCAGGCACCTGTAGGTGGACCTCGACCATCAGTTGAACAGTGTTTCCTCCGACACATTGGTGCGAATGGCTTCCAGGTTAAGCGGGCGGGTGTTAAGAAGCAGTTTGGCGGGTCATGTTTCAGGGGACGAGTGACTCCACCTTCGCCTCCCGAGCCCGTTGGGGAGTTGCAGCGATGAGACAATAGGGGAGAAAAAGAAAAATTAAATACAGAAATGTCTAATTGACATAAATATTCACACCCCTTTACTATGACACTCCAAATTGAGCTCAGGTGCATCCAATTCCCTTAATCATTATTGAGATGTCAATACAACTTGATTGGAATCCACCTGTGGCCTATTTAAATGTTTAGAAATGATTTAGAAATAAACACACCTGTCTATATAAGGTCCCACAGTTGACAGTGCATCTCAGACAGAAACGATCAAATCAAAAAGTTTATTTGTCACGTGCGCCGAATACAACAGGTGTTGCAATTACAACAGGTTGCATATCCAACCTTACAGTGAAATGCTTACTTATACCATGAAGTTCAAGGAACTGTCTGTAGATCTCCGAGATGGAATTGTGATGAGGCATGTATCTGGGGAAGGGTATAAAACAAATTCTAGTGTTTAAAGTTTCCAAGAACACAGTGGTCTCCATCATTGGGAAATTGAAAAAAAATGAGCCCTCCCAGATTGCCTACAGCTGGCCATCTGACCAAACTGAGCAACCGGGCAAAAAGGACCTTGGTCAGGGGGGTGACCAAGAACCTAATGACCACTCTGGCAGAACTACAGAGTTCCTTGGCTGAAATGGGCGCATTACAAAAGGCATGTGAAAGACTGAGATCATAAGGTAAAAGATTCTGTAGTCTGATGAGACAAAATTGTAACTCTTTGGCCTGAATGCAAAGCGCTATGTCTGGAGAAAACCAGGCACAACTCATCACCCGTCTAACATCATCCCTACCGTAAAGCATGGTGGAGGCAGCATCATGCTATGGGGATGTTTTTCAGAGGCAGGGACTGGGAGATTGGTAAGGATAGAGGGAACAGGCAAATAGTTGATGAGAACCTTTCAGGGTGCAAACGGCCTTAGACTGGGGACAATATTTCCATTCTAACAGGACAAAGACCCTGAGCATACAGACAAAGCAACACTGGAATGGCTTCAGAACAAGAATGTGACAGACGTTAAGTGGCCCAGCCAAAGCTCAGACTTGAATCCTATTGAAAATATGTGGAAAGACTTGAAGATTGCTGTTCACCGCCACTCCCCATCTAACTTAACAGAGCTGCAAGGAAGACTGGGAAAAAATCCCCAAATCCAGTTGTGCAAGGGGTGTCAATACTTATGTAAATTAGATGTTTAATGTTCAATAAATGTGCAAAATTTTCTAAAAACATGTTTTCGCTTTGTGACTTTATAGATATAAGTTTGTGTGTGTGTGTGTGTGTGTGTGTGTGTGTGTGTGTGAGAGAAAGTAAGAGTGGCAGTGAAGGTATGTGTGTGAGTGGGTGGAGAACTGTGGATTGGTCATAGATTCAGTGTGGATAGCCTGTGGGTTAGGGAGAGCAGTAGCTGTTAGCCATTTAACAGTCTTATGGCCAGGGGATAGAAGCTTTTTAGGAGTCTGTTGGTCTGAGCCTTGATGCAATGGTACCACCTGAGGGATGGAGCATAGAGAACAGTCCATGTCTTGGGTGGCTGTAGTCTTTGGCAATTCTTCGGGCCTTTCTCAGACACCACTTGGCATGTACATCCTGGATGGCTGGGAGCTCAACCCCAGTGATGCACTGGGCCATCCGCACCACCCTCTGTAGGGCCTCCCGGTTGAGGGCAGTGCAGTTGCCATACCAGACGGTGATGGTGCAGATGGTGCAGCTGTAAAAGTTCCTAAGTTCCTAAGGATATGAATGGCCATGCCAAATCGTTTCAACCTCCTGAGCGAGAAGAAGCACTGCTCTACCTTCCTCATGACTATTCTGGTGTGAGAGGACCATGTTTGACCAGGTTTGATTAATTTGGCCCGTAACGCAAGTGAGCGTAGCAATCACTGGCATCCAGATGTTCCACAGGACTTTTGTCTGTGTCCACACACACACACACACACCTACCTACCTACCTACCTACACTCAGATGTTAAAGACCGTAGCAACCTGTTGTTTTGATAATTTCCCCTTTTATTTCTGCTTTCTTTTTGAGCTGTGACCATCACTACCGTAAAAGAGCCCAGTTTCACATTTTCAGGGAAACCACTGAGATTGTATCAGTGACGAGAGGGCAGCTATTAAGAGAGAGCTATTGGGTAAATACGTGCACATGCGCTCACAAACACACACACACAAACTCACACACTGAGCAATGATGGTGACACGAAAAAGGAGTAAGTGAGACATCTCTAAGAGCAGAGTGGGGACACCTGAATCCAATTACCCATCTCTCCCCTGCGCTCTGCTCTGTCGAATAAAACAAGTGGCCATGACAGTAGGGGCCGACAGGGCCTATAAGTCTCCTCACCTCAGGACCTGCGCTCATCTCCTCATCAATACAGTTACCTCCCCCAACCTATCTTATCCATCTCCCTCATTCCAACGCCCAGCCTATCTTACCCATCTCCCTCATTCCAACGCCCAGCCTATCTTACCCATCTCCCTCATTCCAACGCCCAGCCTATCTTACCCATCTCCCTCATTCCAACCCCCAGACCACCTCACGCTGCCTAAAGCTAGGGGGCACTGAGAGAGAGAGGTGGGGGAATTAATAGAGAGATATCGAGGGAGAGAGGAAGAGAAAGAGAGAGAGGGAGAAAGGCAGATAGGGAAGAGGGAGACAGAGACCAGTAAAAAATAAAGAGAAAAAGAGCTAGAAAGAGACCAACAAGAAAGAAAGAGAGAGAAATACAAATCAAGACCCTGGTCTTCATCAGATCCCTGACTGCTCATGTCTGTATGTTGGCCCTTGGATGTTTGGAGACAGGGTAAATGGGTGGTAAATGAATGTGGATGCAGCTATGCTGTGTACCTGTAAGGACTGAATAATGAGACATGCGTCTACCAGACCCAGCCTTGGTGTACACACACACACACACACACACACACACACACACACACACACACACACAGTGTTTGAGTTCCAGCCTTGTTAGTTCTATTCCCTCCACTCTCCCATGGTGGAGGAGTTAGCACACAGGGACCCAGCTGAATCCACAGACAGACATGGTATAGCCTGTGGTTATTTGTGTTTCTATTTGGAGCATACGTGTCCCCCATGTTGGTACTTATACAACAGGTTGTCTAAAATACACAACTAGAGTCTGGTCTGAGATGTTATCTAGGAATACACTGAATGGGAGAAGTGTATGTGTGTGAGTGTGTGTGTGTCTCCCAAATGTCTCATAATTTTGACAGGGTCAGATTGAGGTTACGTTCACCTCACTGTACCCCATCAGGATAAAGATTCCACACTTGGTCTGATATCAAGTGTGTGATTTCCTGCTTTCTCCGTTCATCTGTCGGTCCTGAAGAGAGTCTTTGTGGAGAGAGAGAGAGGAGTACACACTAGAGCTGTCATGACATATCCTGTACCAAAACATAATATCTACTGTGAGTAGCCTCTCCATCTTTCTGTTATGAACGACTACATGACTCATATTATCAGGTGTGGACATACACAATCCCCATACATCCCATTTGGCACATAATCAATCACAACCATGCAAACCCCTGGAAACATTCCTTTGATTTGCATGTGTCGATTTACCTGCAGATGTTATGATATAAGAGCCAAAGACACAGAAACACACACACCATAACCCCGCCCCCCCACCCCCAGCCTACTTAGAGTAATTAGTGAAGTTGTCGACACAGCAGCTCTGACAATATTTTTATAGCTAAGAGGGGAATGGCTAGCTGGCCATACTCTGAGGACCACTGATATTATCATTTCATATATTAAATCACCAGTCATCAGCCTATCAGGCCCTGCACATTTACACTGACTAAATGATGGTGAGACAACATCCAGGCACTCCTTGATGTTTTATTGTCAATGTGCTGTTTTACAGGGTCACCTATAGTAGTACGGCGTCACAACACTGAAGTGTAAGGGGCCTTGTATCCTGTTTCAGTAATAATGAAATCAGACCTTCTTGTTGTGTGTCTGATAACCTACCATTTACATAGGAGTGGTTCAAACATGCTAATAACGGTCCTCTGAGTATATCAGAAAAGGTTTGGTATACCTCAACTGGTATGTCATCCAGCCCTGGAGTTTTCCCGGACTTCAAGGCTTTAATTGCATCAAGAAGTTCCTCCTCTGTAATTTGGCCTACACATGAGTCTTTCTGTACAGCTGTTCATTTTACATATATATATATATATATATATATTTTAATCCATACAATTAGCTTCAGTTAGAAGAGATGGAGGAGACTGAAACAAAAACATATTCTAAAAGTACTTTGCTTCCTCTTTCAAAATATAATTTGGTGAATCATGGTGACTCCGTAATTTGTGACAAGTTTCAGTAAATTATTTTTGGTAGCATTTCTATGTTGAAGATGAAAAAAGTATTTGCTGCATTTTCCCCCATATTCCATCCAGTTTGCTTTATTTTTATAATATATTACACTGGATCTTTCTTGAATAAGTTCCTCCATTTATTTTTGTTTTTCCTCTAACTTACTCTGAACCTCTATGGTTGTCACGCCCTGACCCTAGAGATCCTTTATTCTCTATTTTGGTTAGGTCGGGGTGTGACTAGGGTGGGCATTGTAGTTTATTTATTTCTAGGTTGGCTTGGTATGGTTCCCAATCAGAGGCAGCTGTCTATCGTTGTCTCTGATTGGGGATCATATTTATGCAGCCTTTTCCCACCTGTTTGGTGTGGGCTCTAGTCGATGTATTGCCTGCGAGCACTACATTAGCGGCACAGTTCGGTTTGCGCTTTATTGGTTTCATTTAAATAAACATGTGGAACTCTACGCATGCTGCGCCTTGGTCTGTGTATTACAACAACGATCTAGTCGATGTATAGTTTTATTACTATCTATCTGCTCTGTTAGAGCTTCTATTTCCTTCGTTAATATAGACTCTTGACCTTGTTGGCTCGGTTATTTGAACCATGGACCTTTTGGTTGCTGGCCGAACGCTCTAAACGCTAGGCTACCTGCCACCCTGTACTCAGCCTGCTATGAAAGAAAATGGATGTTTCTTTGACATCTCTTTTCTTTTCCCACTGCTAATTAATCCTCCTCTCATGGCTTGGTGATGACTGGGATTTGTAATGGCCATGCGCTAAACATGCTGTTTTTCCAGGCTGACGTGCACCATGCAGAGTCTGGGTAAATACAGGCTATCATTTCAGGGGGATGATGAGGAGAGAACTGTGTGTGTCAGGGTAATAGGTGTGTGAGTTTCTGCCGGGTGGGTGGTGTGCTGCTGATACATCCGCCAAACAAAGCAGGGCTATTTATCCCCAACAGATCACACACACACAGCCTACAGGGGTGTGAGAACTGGGACGGGAACATGGTGGGATCCTAACAGAGCCAAGGTTGGTGGGGCTTTCCCACCATGGCACCACATACCTCCAAGTTCCTGGCCCTACTTCAAACAGGACCAAACCATATAAGATCCCATCTATTGACACACAACCACTACTTCTACATTCAATGTGGTTTTATTGGCATGGGAGATGTGTTTACGTTGCCAAAGCAAGTGAAATAAACTAAAGTAAGAAGAAACAAAACATCCACAAACTAATAGAACGAGCAGCAAACATTGCTAAATGATAAAATACATTTCAAGTGTTATCAGCTACTGTACGTACAGTGTTTTAGCAATGTACAAATAGTTATAGTAGTGGAAGATACATATTGGTGGTATTTACAGGTCAGCCTATGGTGGCCTCTCTCAATAGCTGTAAGGTCTGCTTCCAACTCACACCCTCAAACGCGTAGATTCCATGAACACAGCTCACTCTCCAGATCCCAATCACCTCAATTCTAATCACCTGTTCACACACCTGTATGTCATTATCACACATTATTTGGTTCAGTTCATTGCACCCCATCACTGAGGTATTGTTTGATTTGTGACAAACGGCTTTCTGAGCTCTGTTTTTCCCTGTGATTTACTCCTCCCTTGTATGATAGCTTTTGTACCTATTCCCTGACTGGACTTTAGCCTACTGAATTTCCTGTTATCTACCTATTGCCTGATCTCCCGGACTATGTTACTAGCCTTTTCCCTGCCAGGTACTGTTGCCCTTTTGGACCCCATGTGTATGACCTTCTGCCTGCTCCTGGACCCAGCTACTTGCCTCCTCCTGTTGTCCTTTGCAATAAACACCTGCTGCGCCCTGCGCATGAAACCACCCCTGACTCCCCTCGTGTTCATTACAATAGCAAGGCTATACTCACTGAGTCTGTACATACTTTCTAAATTTTGGGTCAGTCACAGTGGTCAAGTATTCTGCCACTGTGTACTCACTGTTTAGGGCCAGATAGCATTCCGATTCTTTCCAGTGTGTTAAAAAAAATACTTATGTTTTTGCTATCTCATAATTTGGTTGGGTCTAATTGTTTTGCTGTTCTGGGGCTCTGTGTGGTCTGTTTGTGAACAGAGCCCCAGAACCGGCTGGCTGAGGGGACTCTTCTAGGTTAATCTCTCTGTAGATGAGGGCTTTGTGGTGGAATGTGTGGGCATTGCTTCCTTTTAGGTGGTGGTAAAATTTCACAGCTCTTGTCTGGATGTTGATAACTAGCATCTTCTCTGCATGCATGCAGAATTCTGCATGCATACAGAGAATTCTTGGTGAGTGGACCCCAGACCTCACAACCATAGAGGGCAATGAATTCTATAACTGATTTGTGTTTTAGCCAGATCATAATTGGGATGTTGAGTTTTATATGTTCCTTTTGATGGTGTAGAAGGCCCTTTTTGACTTGTCTCTTAGATCGTTCACAGCCTTGTGGAAGTTACCTGTCGTGTTGATGTTTGGCCTTGGTAGGTGTAATTATTTGTGTGCTCTAGGGCAACGGTGTCGAGATAGAATTTGTATTTGTTGTCCTGGCTACTGGACCTTTTTTGAAACACCATTATTCTCAGTGAGATTCACTGTCAGTCTGACAGAATCTGTGCAGAAGATCTAGGTGCTGCTGTAGGCCCTTCTTGGTTGGGGAGAGGAGCATCAGATCATTTGCAAACAGTAGACATTTGATTTCCGAGTCCAGTAGGGGAGGCCAGGTACTGCAAGCTGTTCTAGTGCCCTCGCCAAATCATTGATATATACTGTACAGTGCCTTCAGAAAGTATTCAGACCCCTTGACTTTTTCCACATTCTTACGTTACAGCCTTATTCTAAAATTGATTAAATGGTTAATTCTCATCAATCTACGCACAATACCCCTTAATGACAAAGCAAAAACAGGTGTTGAGATATTTTTGCTAACTTATTCAAATTTTAAAAAATGAAATGTTACATTTACATAAGTATTCAGACCCTTTACTCAGTACTTTGTTGGCGCACCTTTGATTACAGCATCGAGTATTCTTGAGTATGATGCTACAAGCTTGGCACAACTGTATTTGGGGAGTTTCTCCTACTCTTCTCTGCAGATCCTCTCATGTTCTGTCAGGTTGTATGGGGCGCGTCACTACACAGCTATTTTGAGGTCTCTCCAGAGATGTTCGATATGGTTCAAGTCCGGGCTCTGGCTGGGCCACTCAAGGACATTCAGAGACCTGTACCGAAGCCAACCCTGCGTTATCTTGGCTGTGTGCTTAGGGTCATTCTTCTGTTGTAAGGTGAACTTTCGCCCTAGTCTGAGGTTCTGAGTGCTCTGGAGCAGGTTTTCATCAAGGATCTCTCTGTACTTTGCTCTGTTCAGCTTTCCCTCTAACCTGACTAGTGTCCCAGTCCCTGAACACATCCCCACAGCATGATGCTGCCACCACCATGCTTCACCGTAGGGATGCTGCCAGGTTTCCTCCAGACGTGATGCTTGGCTTTCAGGCAAAATATTTCAATTTTGGTTTCATCAGACCAGAGAATCTTGTTTCTCATGGTCTGAGAGTCTTTAGGTGCCTTTTGTCATGTGCCTTTTATTGAGGAATGGCTTCCGTCTGGACCCTCTACCATAAAGGCCTGATTGGTAGAGTGCTGCAGAGATGGTTGTCCTTCTGGAAGGTTCTCCCATCTCCACAGAGGAACTCTGGAGCCCTGTCAGAGTGAACATCGGGTTCTTGGTCACCTCCCTGATCATGGCCCTTCTCCCCCGATTGCTCAGTTTGGCCGGGCGGCCAGTTCTAGGAAGAGTCTTGGTGGTTCCAAACATCTTCCATTTAAGAATGATGGAGGCCACTGTGTTCTTCAATGCTGCAGACATTGTTTGGTACCCTTCCCCAGATCAGTGCCTCGACACAATCCTGTCTTGGAGCCCTACGGACAATTCCTTTGATCTTATGGCTTGGTTTTTTCTGTGAGGTGCACTGTCAACTGTGGGACCTTATTTAAACTGTGTGTACCTTTCAAAATCATGTCCAATCAATTGAATTTATCACAGGTGGACTCCAATCAAGTTGTAGAATCATCAAGGAAAATCAATGGAAACAGGATGCACCTGAGTTCAATTTTGAGTCTCATAGAAAATGGTCTGAATACTTGTGAATAAGATATGTTCTTTATTTTTAATAAATTTGCAAACATTTTTAAAAACCTGTTTTCAGTTTGTTATTATGGGGTATTGTGTCTAGATTGCTGAGGAAAATGTTTTATTTAATCCGTTTTAGAATAAGGCTGAAACATAACAAAATGTCAAGGGGTCTGAATACTTTCCAAATACACTATGTCAATAACTGTTCTATGGATGTGTGAGTGTAGGTGTGGGTGTACGTGAGTGTAGGTGTGGGTGTACGTGAGTGTGTGTGTCTGTGCATATGAGGAGTGTGAGGGAGGGCTTGTATTTTGTCCTGTAGCTCATCCAATGTAATTGGAGAATCAAGGGGATTCTGGTAGTCTGTAATATCTGATTCTATGTTTTGTAAATTACCATGTATATGTTTTTGCTTTTGGTTCTTTGGTTTATGGCCGAAAAGGGTGGAGAAGTGGTTTATCCATCCATCTTCATTATGGATAGATATCTCTTCCTGTTTGTTGTTTGTTTAGTGTTTTCCAATTTCCCTAGAAGCGATTTGATTCTATGGATTCTTCAATCACATTGAGCAGTTTTCTGACATGCTGTTCCTTGTTTTTTCTTAATCTATTCCTGTATTGTTTCACCATAGCGGAGGCGTAAGCTAAGGTTTTCTGCTTGTCTGTGTGTTTGGTTGAACGGGTTTCTTTATTTCTTTCTTAGGTTGTTGCATTCTTTATAAAACCATTTATCATCGCTGTTAGTTTTCTTAGGTCTTCTGCCTGAATTTAAATTTGATTTCTTAGCTAATAGGTTAAATATACTGTTCAGGCTTCCTACTGCTAAGTTTACACCTTCACTATTGCAGGGAAACATTTAGTCTAGGAAGTTGTCTAAGAGGGAATGGATTTGTTGTTGGCCAATAGTTTTTTGGTAGGTTTCTACATTACCCCTCCTTCCATCTATAGCATCCTGATAGGGGTGTCAGTGGGCTGACTGAACGCTCTGCGAGACTCGGTTGAGGTCAGTGATAAAGTAGTCTACAGTACTACTGCCAAGAGATGAGCTACAGGTGTACCTACCGTAGGAGTCCCATCACAGCCTACCATTGACTATGTACAGACACAGGAGGACGTTTTTCTCTGGTGAGATAATTCCCCTATTTATTTCTAACCAGATGTCAAATGCTCCTGTTTAAATGTTATAGAGTTGGTTATGTCTGATCTATACCAAATTAGCATACCCCATGAGTCTCTTCCCTATTTCACACCTGGTAGTTTGGTGGATGGGACTACCAGGTCTCTGTAACCTAGAGGTCAACCAGTGGGTCAGTCTCCTCTATACCATGTTTCTTGTAGGATAACAATGTCTGTATTTCTGATTTATTTGGTGAAGTCTGGGTTCCTGAACTTTAGGCCAAAGGCAGATGACCTCAGCATGAGATGGTAAAATATTTGTGTTCCATCGTGTCCAGTGTTGTTATTTGTTGATTTAGTTTCAGACCATAAGCTTTGAGGAGAGCATGCTGAGCATCTTCTCCCCCCCCCATAGAGAAATCCCATTTGAAACACTGCCAACCCAGAGAGGCCCCATTGAATCCGTCTGTTGACAAACTCACAACAACAGAGGGAAGCTCTATGGTTGTGTAGGAGGTTAGAACTAGAACCACAGCTATGAGAGGAGGAGTCAGACAGAGCGAGGACACACTCAGAGGAGTGGTATCAGATTAACCGGAGAACAAGAGCTCAAACATAGAGAGGGATGCAAGGAGAGAGAGAGAATACCTGCAATACCTGACATCACACAAACAACCTCGAACAATTACATGTACATTACACGCTTGTGAATGAATGTCCTGGAAAGTAAACACTAATCAGGCAAACACAAGGCCCACATCAACAAGTACGATCTGATCTGGTTCTGCATAAAAAATTGTTCCACAAATGTGTGTGTATTTATGTATATGGGTGTGTGTGTGTGTGTGTGTGTGTGTGTGTGTGTGTGTGTGTGTGTGTGTGTGTGTGTGTGTGTGTGGTGTCTTCAGTATCCTTAGAGTCCGAAGTTTTTTGGTAGCTGTGTATGTTAGACAGGTAATCCATAGCTAGCTAAAATATGCTGAGATTAATAGATCAACATAAATCCAAAACATTTGAAATAAAACCACATTTTTAATCAATATTTTAAACCTGCAGAGGCTTCAGAACTGCTAAGCTGCCAAGGTAAGAGTAAAAATGTAACCCCTCCAACACCAGGTAATGCCAGGAGTCTTCCTAAAAAGTAAATACAGCCGATCTTCTATGGTGAGAGTAGAAAGGTGTTAGATCTATGGAAGCCCCTCGGATGAGGTTAATTGAGGGGGGAACATAAATTAAATGTGATCTGATTGACTTATCGTCTGCTGTAGAAGGCACGACACACTGAGACACTCCTCAGGTGGGATATCCAGTGACATCCATCTAGGGAGGGTTCACTTCTCTGTTCCCTTTCTGGTTCTTTCTCCCTCCCCCTCTCCTTCCATCTCGATGTCTCTTCCTCTGTGCCTCCCTTCCTCTCCCTTTTATGGTCCCCTCTTCCACTCTCTCCCTCCCTCTCTTCTTCTGCTCTCCTCCCTCCCTCAGGGTGTAGTATGGGCAGATCAGGGAGGTTTAGGTTCCAGGCTGGTGGCATGATATGACCACTCTGGGGGTGACATCGTTGGCATTACTGTGTCAGGCTTGTTGTTCACATGATTAGGGCTGTGGTGGTCACGAAATTTCGGTCAAGGTAATAACTGTCGTAGCACGGTAATTAACAAAACACATTTAGCATCTCCTGGCTTCCACACATAGCCTACAAGCCATTTCAAAACGTCAAATAAATCCATGTAATATAGCCTAAACCTTCACAATAAATCCATGATTTATTTTTAGACAGCTCTAAAGAAGCATGATATGAAGAAAATGTAGTATATTTCATAAGAAAATAATAGCATATTCTGAATTGTCCTTATATTAGGTCCTGATGTGGCTATGCCAAATGGCTGTGGGCTACATTAGTTAATTTAGCAGACAATATTTGGTTAGAATTCCGTGGCATTATTTTATAGTATGAAGAATACAATTGAACAATGCTGAATAAAATGTTAATATTTTCTCCAAACGATTTGAGGGAGTGTGCACATGCGGCTATTCTGTGTTGAGCCGTTAACAAATAAATAGGTTCTCCTATATGCTTAATTTAGAGTTATGAATGTATCTTTAGTTGTACTACAAACGTTGGGCTATATGTTTTGATTTATAATACATTGTACGGCTGTATGATGAGACTAATGATGATTTGAAAAAAGTTGCTTTAAAAAGGCATGAGTTCTGCTTAGTTTTTTTGCGCAAGCTGTACACACTCCAATAGTCTCTCATTCACAATTTGACAAGCACTTGATAATGCCTCGAATTTCATGGCGGCATCCCCTTTCTGGCCTTACTGCACCCCAAAAAAAACATGCCTTTTGCGGTCCGGAGTGTGCTGCGTTGTGCCCTTTTCCCTGAGTGATGGGCAATCCGAAGCGTCTCTCACCCACACCGCTCTCTGTCACATGATCGGATCTTTCTCACAGGCTACATACAAGCGAAGGCAGACACATCAGGATGCGTGCGTCCTTATCCAATTCCGAGGTGCATTTTGAAGCCATTGGAAGAACATTCCACATTTACTTTGCATCAGCCAACAAGATGAGGAGGCCTAACGAACAGCAAAAGCACTAGCCTATATCAATCTACTATCCCCCATTGTACAAAAAATCTAGCTATTCTATGCGATAAATAAATATTCCAAACTGTCTGGGACAGTTGTGGGATGCGATGTGGCTGACGCAACAGATCAGAACGTTTAGCTTTAAATGTTGATAGCCTAATAGTTTATTTCTTAAAATTATAAGCGATGCAATGCGCACATGGTAGTAGGCTATAAGCGCGAATGTTCCATTAGCGAAAAACACCATTATCAAAAGTGACCGCAAATGTAATTATGCATGTAACGCTTTTATTATAAAATGTGTATTTTTATGGTGAAAATGATCTAGTGATAGGCTAATATTGTCAACAATCAGACTATTCTTGATTTAATGTTGTCTTTTCATATACTAAATAATATATGTGTGACATTTGTTTCGATTTAGAATGGACCATTATCATGGACCATTATTATGCAGGAAAAATATGTAATCTATGCATTTAAATAGCAAATGGAGGAAGCTTTCCACATGGTTTATTTTCATGCCAGCCAGGTAGGCTGTACTCATGTTGTACATATAAGCAATGTGCTTAATATTAGGAAAGTTTAGAAATAAATATAGTAGGCCTAGCCTATAGAAAGCTGATGGGATCCTCGTCTTTTTATTAGTGGCCATCACTCTGTTTTCTCCCGCAATTGTATAGCCTAGAGAAATGTTGCATAACATGAGCTCATGGGCTCTCATGAATTGTTGGATTAGATTTTCTATTACATTTGAATTGATATCAGATTGATTAGAGGGGCAATCGTTTTATTTTATTTCACCTTTATTTAACCAGGAAGGGCTCATTGAGAATAAAATCTCTTTTTCAAGAGTGCCCTGGCCAAGATAGGCACCAAGTCATTACAAAGAAATTACAGACAGACAACATGAAAAACTACAAGTAATCTAGTAAAAACCATTGAATTCACAAGAGTATAAAACAGAAAATTAAAAACATTGACAGGTCAGGGAATCAGCCTCGAAATCCTTCATCAGTGATTTAAAATCACCAATCGGGACAAGTTCTTCCAGTTTAAAAGTATTTTGTAAGGTGTTCCAAGACGATGGCGCAGAGTACATAAAAGCCCTTTTACCAAATTCAGTTCGGACATTTGGAACAGTTAGCAGGATAAAGTCCAGAGAACGAAGAGAGTACCCACCACATTTCTGAACAATAAAAATGCACAAATAAAAAGGTAGAAAACCCAAAAAGGCTTTGTAAATAAAAGTATACAGGTGACTGAGCCTACGAGTGACTAGAGGCCAGCCAACCTTGATATACAAAGTGCAGTGGTGTGTACTGGTTTTGCAGTTTAAAATAAATCTCAAAGTGCCATGGTAAAGGGTGTCAATTGATCTCAAACACTGAGCGGAAGCATTCATATATAAAATATCCCCATAGTCTAGTAAAGGCATAAATGTAGCTGATACTAGCCTCCTTCTGGCTTCAAAAGAAAAACAGGCCTTATTCCTAAAATAAAATCCCAATTTCAGCTTCAGTTTTTTTGTAAGTTGTTGAATATGCAATTTAAAAGTGGCCATCTTCAATTAAAATTCCAAGATATTTATATGAGGTTACAACCTCAATCTCCTTGCCCCGACAGGTAGGTCGGGGCAAGGATAAAAGGTTCAGAGGTCTATTTATTGCTTTAGAAAACACCATTAGTTTAGTTTTGTCAGTATTGAGGATAAGCTTCAATTGACACAATGTATGTTGAACAGTATAAAAAGCAGTTTGCAAGTTCTGGAAAGCTTTTGTAAGAGATGAGGCACAACAGTAAATAACAGTATCATCAGCATAAAAATGAAGTTGCGCATTTTGGACATTTTTGTCTAAATCATTTATATAAATAGTGAATAAGAGAGGACCAAGTACAGAGCCTTGGGGCACACCATTCAAGACAGACAATTTAACAGACATAAGCCCATCAAATTGAGTGCACTGAGTTCTATCAGACAGATAGTTAGCAAACCTTGCAACTGCATGCTCTGGAAGACCTACACTCGACAATCTCTGCCTTAGTATAGCATGATCAACTCTATCAAAAGCCTTAGAGAAATCAATAAAAAGTGAGACACGGTGCAGTTTTTTGTCAATGGTTTCAGTGATATCATTTAAAACCTTCATGGCTGCTGTAATTGTGCTATGCTTCTTCCTGAAGCCCGATTGGTACATTGATAAAATAGAGTTAGTAAATAAAAACTATTTTAGCTGTTCACTTACAAGGGTTTCAAGTATTTTCACCAGGGGTGACAGCTTTGAGATCGGCCTATAATTATTTAAAAGAGTTGGATCTTCCCCTTTTAAAAGTGGTAGGACAAATGCTGATTTCCAGATCTTTGGAATTTTATTACATTCCAGGGTTAGATTGAACAGAGATGTAAGTGGTTCAGCTATGAAATCAGCTGCCAGATTTAAAAAGCAGGGATCCAAAAGATCAAGACCTGCAGGTTTTCTCTGATCTAAGGATTTCAGGGCTTTATGTACCTCCTGCACTGAGAATGGCAAAAAGCTAAAAGTTTGACCAGCTCTCACTGGTTCATCCACACAGGGTTGTGCAGAGACAGAGGACACTGAATCAAACAGCCTACCAGATGATACAAAGTGCTCATTGAAACAATTCAGCATTTCAGTTTTGTCATATATAGCAACAGAGTCCTTCAAAACACATGACGGTAATTCATTGACATTACTGTTACCAGACATAGACTTAATAGCCTTCCAAAACTCTCTAGGGTCTTTCAGGTTATCAGTGGTAACAGACATAAAATGTTCAGACTTGGCCTTCCTGAGAAGAAAAGAACACTTGTTTCGTAACTGCCTAAAAATAAGCCAATCAGCCTCAGAACATGATTTCCTTGCTTTAGCCCAGGCTAGATTACGGTTGTGAATAATACAAGACAGCTCAGAAGAAAGCCATAGATTATCCCGCCCTTTAACCCTGAACCTGTGGAATGGGGCATGTTTGTTTACTATTTGGAAAAAACCATCATGAAAGAATTCCAGGCAGTTTCCACATCAGGGATAAGCTCAATCTTTCTCCAGTCAAAATAAAACAAATCATGAAAGAAAGCCTGCTCATTAAAACACTTCAAATTTCTCTTACGAATAAAACGTGGGTTTGTCTTAGGAACCTTAGTATTTCTAACAGCAACAACAGCACAATGGTCACTTAAATCATCACAAAAAACACCAACCGCAGAAAATGTATGTGGAACATTTGTCAATATCAAATCAATCAGGGTAGATTTATCTGGGCTTGTAAGATTTGGGCAAAACATTTTTAAATCATCAGACACCGGCTTTAACCAACACGAGTTGAGATCACCAATCAAGATCATTTCACTGTAAAGAAGTTTAGACATAAGGTGCGTCAAAGAAGAAAATGCATCACCGAGAGCCGAGCGGGGTCTATAACAGCCAATCACAGTTATAGAGAGACCCTTTGAAACCTCAATATTCAAAGCAAGAAATTCCAACTGTTTACAAATAGTTTCAGACTTTGCCACGCTTACATAGAATTTAGATTTTACATATATAGCCACACCCCCACCTTTCTTAACCCGATCAGTGCGATAAACATTGTAAGCACTTCCACAAATATCCTATATAGTTGCCAAGTAATATAGTAATATAGTAATATCCTAATATAGTGCTGAGTACCAACCAGGCAGTTAGCAAGTTTGGTAGGCTACTAATGACCATCAGCAGCAGCCGAGCTTGGAGAAGCCTAATTACCATGACTAAACTGTCATGTGGGATTGGACTGCCCCTGTGGCGGAAATACAGTCACCACAACAGCCCTACACATGAGAGAGAAAGAGAGAGACAGAGATAAAGAGAACGATAATGAGAGAGAAAGAGAGAGGGGGGGTACCTAGTCAGTTGTACAATGATGAATTCAACTGAAATGTGTCTTACACATTTAACCCAACCACTCTGAATCAGAAGACAGAGAGAGAAGGTAGAGAGAGTAAGAGAAAGAAAGGGAAAGTGGGATACTTAGTCGTTTTGTACAACTGAATGCATTCAACTGAAATGTGTCTTCTGCATTTAACCCAACCCTTCTGAATCAAAGATAGATGATATGAGCCACCCTGGAGCTCTGGGTGATTCTGTATACAGCTGAGTAACACCCCCACTACCACCCCCTCCCACCACACACCACACTCTAAGTGGGTGCGTGTATGTGACGCATGGCACAGCATGGGCCTCTGTTAGAGCAGCTACAGTTGTCTCCTACCGAGCGGTACACAGCTCCAAACATACAAGTCTCACACTCACATCTTTGGCTACCCAAGTGGCACAGCGGTCTTCAGGCTACACTACAAACACCCTGGTTCGAATCCAGGCTGTATCACAACTGGCCGTGATTGGGAGTCCCATAGGGCGGCGCACAATTGGCCCAGCGTTGTCCAGGTTTGGCCGGTGTAGGCTGTAATTGTAAATAATAATTTGTTCTTAACTGACTTGCCTAGTTAAATAAAGGTTAAATTAAACATTTAAAATGCAGGCTGGTGCTGGCAGCCTGACAACACACAAACACACATTCAGTCATGCAGAGGCACATGTCACACTCCCCAGAATACACTCCATAGCAAGTTGGAGAGAGTCACTTTACCTGTTGGAGCAGTCACAGTATGAGAGAAAGATGGTGAATGCAATATCCAAACTACAATTCTCTGTGACCCTGTCCACTGTCAAGACATTAAAGGAGCTTATCCACCTCAACCTCTTCTCCCTAGCTGAACACCCCCCCCCCCCCCCCCCCCCCCCCCCCCAGACTGAGGGTCAAGTAAGGTCAAGTGATGTGTTGACATCCTAAAATTGTGGTCTCATACTAGATTCCTTTTTGGATACACAACAGATATCCAGTATATTGTATAGCTACAGCTTTACACACTGAAATAACCCTTCACACAGTAGTATCAGCAGTGTTAGTACATCGCTCAGTAATGTTAAACATACAGTACCCTATTGGTCTATTCAATGCTCCAGTCTTGGCAATGACCTTGTTTGCAAGTGCAACAGCTTGAGAGCGACAATACAGGCAAACACATTACTTTAACACTCAGTCTCCTGCTATGGCCCATTCACAGGCTGCCTGCATATGGAAATGCAGACAAATAGCAGAGGCCTGGGCAGTATATGATGTTTGATTAAATATGCGGGAGGCTATGGAGCATTATTATGTCTGAACCACTGAACGGCCCTCTCACATACCTGAGCTCCTACTGGAATGATTGTAGAGGTAATACTGCCCTGCAGCAGCCAGGCATAACAATGTCGCTCACCACACACAGACACATACAGAAATACAGATGTAGGATCTAAATTTGACCTGTATTGTCACAGAAAAATAAATAATCCCACAGCAACAGGATTAAAAGGTTTAGTCCATAATGTTGCATGTTCGGGGGTTGGGCTATTAGCTGGTCAAAATGAGGCTACAGGAAACGTGGAATACTTCTAATATAACCGTGTGTTAGCTCGGGATTTCAGCTAATTTCTTAAAAATCAAGAAGCTCATCTGCATTTCTTGCAGCGCAGGAAACTTCTCAGCAACAAAAGAGTAATCCAATTAAAATCCTACATCTGTATACATATACACATGCACACACAGACGCAGACACACACATAAGCAATATGCATGGCCGCATACACACAACATGAAAATAGAGCTCTTTGGCCACGCAAACCAGTGGTGGGTTTGGCATTGAAATGAGAATGTATAAGCAGAAAATAACCTCATACCTACAGTAAAATATGGTGGTGGATCTTCGATGTTATTGGACTATTTTGCTTCCATTGGTCCTGCCCTTGTTAAGGTCAACGGCATCATGAACTTTACCCAGCAGCAGGATATTTTAGCCAAAAACCTGGTTGCCTCTGCCAGGATTCAGGATGCTGAAACTCGGCCGCAAGTGGATCTTCCAGCAAGACAATAATCACAAGCACACATCAAAATCCACAAATAAATTGTTTATTGGCCATCTCTGTCTCCGGACTTGAAACCCATTGAAAACCTGTTGGTTAGATTGAAGAAGGCAGAGCATAAGCACTGGGATATCAAAGATCTGGAAATATTCTGTATGGAGGAATGGTCTATCCCTCCCAATGTGTTCTCCAACTCATAAAACATTTTAGAAAAAGGCTCAGTGACGTTATCCTTGGTGAGATATTGAAAGGTATTGAAAACAGGGGTGTCAATCGTTTTGACCCCTACCTTGTTGAGAAAATAAATTACTACATTTTCCTGAGCAAATGTATTAGTATTAAATTAAATAATTGTCCCATTTGTTGGAGCATACAATATAGCTCAGTATTTAAATTATGTATCTTATACAGTCATTTTTGCTCATCTTTCTCAAGGGTGTCAATCATTTCAGACATGGGTTGAAAAAAAAGCAGCTAACTATCAATACAGTATAACACATCTAAAGTGATCACAACTATACTGTAGCTACAAACCATGACACTAACAAAGACAATTCATTATCCTACTGACTTACACATTCCTTTCAATTAAACGTTACTATGATGGGGTGGCATTACTCCATGATCAGCGGAACATTGAACAATTACATATGTGATGTAGGAATAGTCTTGGCTGCCTCAGTCACTACATACACCCTCTTCTTGTTCCCCTTCCAAATGGTATGGTGGATAGAAGCACACACACACACACACACACACATACAGCAAAGGATAATTAGAGGGGATCCTACTAATCATAATGCACCAATTACAGAAGATTTTTGGAAGGCAGCTCTCACATATGCTATCATACCAACATAGATGCATATATACACATACTGTATAAGCCCTAAATTCACATGGTATGCTCAAAGGCATCTAAAAACAAGGAGGCTAATGCTAGCCAGAGGCTTCTGAAACTACCTAAATAACCCACATAGGTGCTAAAAAATACCAGTCAACAACAGCCAAAGTAAGTATATTTGTAATTTGAGTTAACTATCCCTTTAACAACACATATCACAGTATCTTCAAAACACAGGTGATGAGTACTGTAGCTAGCCAAACAATCATGAAACACTTTTAGATTACCATTCACATGGCATCTCCTCAAATCAGAATGTCATAAATGACACTGATTCTCCCTGCAGTCAGTGCATCCTTCACGGCCCCATCAGTAGAACACAAAACAGCCATCTTTTCAGCAGTTCTCTTGGGCCGTGAGAGAGGAGGAAAAAATACAGAAAAAGACAGACAGAGAGTGAAAGAGAATGAGGAAAATAAGGAGCAAAGGGGAGAAAGTATAAGAAAGAGGAGGGAGCTGTGCGGAAGAGAGAAAGTGGAAATGCATTCTTCAAAGACAAAACTGTCATTTTCTTCTAACCATCTCCTTTGAGCCACATATAAAGTATTGTCCAGATAATTGCAGCCATGCTACACGTGCTTTTAGGAATTGACAGTGAAGTGAAATCATGGAGCCTCTCTCTCTCTCGCTCTCTCTCTCTGGGTTACCGGCCTTTTCAAAAGCTTTTCAGCTACAGCCTTTCAAACAACTTTACTTACAGCTGAATCTCTGGTCGACATGTTGCCATTGTGTGAAATCCTTTCCAGCATAATAAATACATTGACGGTTGCTTCTCAGAAATAAAAACGTCTCTGCGGCAAGAGCTCAATCTGAGGCTATGACAGGTTATCATTGCACTTCACAAAGAGAGCCAGTCCTTTTCCAACCAACACCTCCTTCAGCCCACCAAACAACAAACATTTCAACAACAAAGCATTTCTACGCATCTTTTTGATAGTGAATATGCTTTCTAAGAAAACCAATGTCATGTGTAGTAATAACACCCAATATAATGGTATATACCTAACAAAATAGATATAGTCTAGTTAAAGTCCTTTTCAGATCATGAATCTAATTGTGTGGGTCTGGGATAATACCCATGATCGCTATGGATCAATATAATAACACAATAACACATCACTCGGTCATACAAAGTGTCCATTTGATCTCTGGTGACCTCTAACAGATGACCTTTCAGCCATGGCACATCAAGGCTCTCTAAACCCCAGCTTTGTCCCATCAAGGTTGTCGTTGACAGCAGGGCTATTAGAGTTCCCCCGGGGCAGACTGGTGATGGGGGATTAGGATTAGAAACAAGATGTCTGTCAATCCAATCCTAGATTAGAGAATAATAACGATTATCATAACTCAGGTCCACCACTCAGTCACAATGTATTTCTTTCTTTTTATTTAACCAGGCAAGTCAGTTAAGAACAATTTCTTATTTACAATGACGGCCTACCCCGGCCAAACCCTAACTAGGATGAAGCTGGGTTAATTGTACGCCGCCCTATGGGATTCCCAATCACGGTCGGTTGTGAAACAGCCTGGAATCGAACCAGGGTCTATAGTGACGCCTCTAGCACTGAGATGCAGTGCCTTAGACCACTGCACCACTCGGGAGCAATGCTGAAGGAAGATACTGGGTGTGGAAACAATGTGCACTATGGTAAAAAGCTCACCACATGAGTTTTTCACACTTTATTGAACTTTTCTCCTTTTTAAATGTGCTTTCAAATGTTTTGGAAAGAGTGTGTATATGTGTGAGTGTGCGCCCGGTGTTGTGTGTGCATCCAGATGGAGAGTATGAGGGATTATAACGTGTGTGTGTGGCTGCGGGCTGTGACAGATTGAGACTGCTGAGCCACTGTGGTGGCTGATGACTCTCAGCGCCACTCCTGTTGCTTCAGCAGAGTGGGAGTTCAGCATCAAACACACAAACACACACACACACACCACACACCAGCATCAGACAGCACACACACACAGCCCCAGGCAAAAACAGAGGGATGGAGAGATTGAAAAAAAAACATCACACACACACTTTCTGTTTTTACCAGTTTGTTGGCACAATAGAGGATTTGCATCAAATAGATGTTCTCTGCCTGCAAAACTCTGCCACTATTAAATTGGTTGTGACAGAGAGAAAGAGAGGCAATTTACAGCCAATTTCAACACATACTAACAACATCCTTCTTTGGAATGACTGAACTCAAGGACAACAAGCATAACTTTGTTCAGAGATTTGCAATTCTGTTAGAAAAGCTAGAGAGTCGTTTTTTTTCTCTTATTCCAATCATAACAGTCTACTGCTCCTGATTCAAAAAACATTGAATCTTCAGAACTGTGTGTCGCATATTCCCATTGAACTATGTGTTGCATATTCCCATTGAACTATGTGTTGCATATTCCCATTGAACTATGTGTTGCATATTCCCATTGAATGATGTGTTGCATATTCCCATTGAACTATGTGTTGCATATTCCCATTGAACTGTGTGTTGCATATTCCCATTGAACTGTGTGTTGCATATTCCCATTGAACTGTGCGTTGCATATTCCCATTGAACTATGTGTTGCATATTCCCATTGAATGATGTGTTGCATATTCCCATTGAACTGTGCGTTGCATATTCCCATTGAACTATGTGTTGCATATTCCCATTGAACTGTGTCGCATATTCCCATTGAACTGTGCGTTGCATATTCCCATTGAACTGTGCGTTGCATATTCCCATTGAACTATGTGTTGCATATTCCCATTGAACTGTGTCGCATATTCCCATTGAACTGTGCGTTGCATATTCCCATTGAACTGTGCGTTGCATATTCCCATTGAACTGTGCGTTGCATATTCCCATTGAACTGTGTGTTGCATATTCCCATTGAACTGTGCGTTGCATATTCCCATTGAACTGTGCGTTGCATATTCCCATTGAACTGTGTGTTGCATATTCCTATTGAACTGTGTGTCTCATATTCCCATTGAACTGTGTGTTGCATATTCCCATTGAACTGTGTGTTGCATATTCCCATTGAACTGTGTGTTGCATATTCCCATTGAACTATGTGTCTCATATTCCCATTGAACTATGTGTCTCATATTCCCATTGAACTGTGTGTTGCATATTCCCATTGAACTATGTGTTGCATATTCCCATTGAACTATGTGTCTCATATTCCCATTGAACTATGTGTCGCATATTCCCATTGAACTGTGTCGCATATTCCCATTGAACTGTGTCGCATATTCCCATTGAACTGTGTCGCATATTCCCATTGAACTATGTGTCGCATATTCCCATTGAACTGTGTGTTGCATATTCCCATTGAACTATGTGTCTCATATTCCCATTGAACTATGTGTCTCATATTCCCATTGAACTATGTGTCTCATATTCCCATTGAACTATGTGTCTCATATTCCCATTGAACTGTGTGTCGCATATTCCCATTGAACTGTGTCGCATATTCCCATTGAACTGTGTGTTGCATATTCCCATTGAACTATGTGTCTCATATTCCCATTGAACTGTGTGTTGCATATTCCCATTGAACTATGTGTCGCATATTCCCATTGAACTATGTGTCTCATATTCCCATTGAACTGTGTGTCGCATATTCCCATTGAACTGTGTCGCATATTCCCATTTAACTATGTGTCTCATATTCCCATTGAACTGTGTGTTGCATATTCCCATTGAACTATGTGTCGCATATTCCCATTGAACTATGTGTCTCATATTCCCATTGAACTGTGTCGCATATTCCCATTGAACTATGTGTCTCATATTCCCATTGAACTGTGTGTTGCATATTCCCATTGAACTATGTGTCGCATATTCCCATTGAACTATGTGTCTCATATTCCCATTGAACTGTGTGTCGCATATTCCCATTGAACTGTGTCGCATATTCCCATTGAACTATGTGTCTCATATTCCCATTGAACTATGTGTCGCATATTCCCATTGAACTATGTGTCGCATATTCCCATTGAACTATGTGTCTCATATTCCCATTGAACTGTGTGTTGCATATTCCCATTGAACTATGTGTCGCATATTCCCATTGAACTATGTGTCTCATATTCCCATTGAACTGTGTGTCGCATATTCCCATTGAACTGTGTCGCATATTCCCATTGAACTATGTGTCTCATATTCCCATTGAACTATGTGTCGCATATTCCCATTGAACTATGTGTCGCATATTCCCATTGAACTATGTGTCTCATATTCCCATTGAACTGTGTCGCATATTCCCATTGAACTGTGTGTTGCATATTCCCATTGAACTGTGTGTTGCATATTCCCATTGAACTGTGCGTTGCATATTCCCATTGAACTATGTGTCTCATATTCACATTGAACTGTGTCGCATATTCCCATTGAACTGTGTGTTGCATATTCCCATTGAACTGTGTCTCATATTCCCATTGAACTGTGTGTTGCATATTCCCATTGAACTGTGTGTTGCATATTCCCATTGAACTATGTGTTGCATATTCCCATTGAACTATGTGTTGCATATTCCCATTGAACTATGTGTCTCATATTCACATTGAACTGTGTCGCATATTCCCATTGAACTGTGTGTTGCATATTCCCATTGAACTATGTGTTGCATATTCCCATTGAACTGTGTCTCATATTCCCATTGAACTGTGTGTTGCATATTCCCATTGAACTGTGTGTTGCATATTCCCATTGAACTATGTGTTGCATATTCCCATTGAACTGTGTGTCGCATATTCCCATTGAACTGTGTGTCGCATATTCCCATTGAACTGTGTCGCATATTCCCATTGAACTGTGTGTTGCATATTCCCATTGAACTATGTGTTGCATATTCCCATTGAACTGTGTCTCATATTCCCATTGAACTGTGTGTTGCATATTCCCATTGAACTGTGTGTTGCATATTCCCATTGAACTATGTGTTGCATATTCCCATTGAACTGTGTGTCGCATATTCCCATTGAACTGTGTGTCGCATATTCCCATTGAACTATGTGTTGCATATTCCCATTGAACTATGTGTTGCATATTCCCATTGAACCATGTGTTGCATATTCCCATTGAACTATGTGTTGCATATTCCCATTGAACTGTGTCTCATATTCCCATTGAACTGTGTGTTGCATATTCCCATTGAACTGTGTGTTGCATATTCCCATTGAACTGTGTGTTGCATATTCCCATTGAACCATGTGTTGCATATTCCCATTGAACTGTGTCTCATATTCCCATTGAACTGTGTGTTGCATATTCCCATTGAACTGTGTGTTGCATATTCCCATTGAACCATGTGTTGCATATTCCCATTGAACTATGTGTCGCATATTCACATTTCGTCTTTCTGTATTCTGTGTAAAAAAAAAAGGGAACGTTTTTGATTGAATGTCCACTTTAGTGCTCTGACCTGACTGCTAGAGTAAACTCTTCCAACCATTTCAGTTTCAAAGGTCTTATTGACTCATCAGAGACAGCTCTATTCAGAAGTCCTCAGAGAACAGTATCCCCAGAAGAAGCCCAAATGAAAAATGTATGAGAAAGTACAGATTAAGCTCCTCTAAACACATAGATCTTTGCTTTCCCATTCCGGAATGTTCTCCCATTCTGATCTCATTCACTTCTCCTGAAAGGGTTTTCTCTCCAAACAAGCTACAAAACAAACCTGAGCTCATCAGATCCGTTGAGTAGTACAGTCAAACGTGATGGGTGTGCAGAATACGTTTGACAGCCTGTTTTTCTCTTCTATGTGTAGTCTGTAGGCCCTGCTCTATTTACACTGACAGGTCTAGGTCCGAACCAGGGCATAGCAACCACAGCTAAACTTCTGTAAACAACAGGGAATGAACCAAACTCAAGAGACTAAAGTAAATCATTACTGCATCAAGGGTTGTCAAAAAAGCACAAGGGTTCATAAATGTGTGTGCGTGTGTGTGCTTGCGTACATGTCAAGGGTTGTCAAAAGCATTCTCAACACTGGATAAGGCAAGCACGCCAGGGCTGATGTTCCAGCAAGCTTGACACACCATTAGCCCTAACAGGTACTGAACTTCTATTTTTTACTTGATCGTCCTAAGAGACTCGAAGCTCTGAGAGATGGGCAAAAAAAGCCTGTTAGATTTGGTCATTTAATCTTACAGTAGTGACAACATTGCTGGTGATTGCGGATGCAATCCTCCTCTGCGTCCCACCCACCCATCAACAACACAACAGCATCATCAACAGGGGTGGGACCATGTCTCGTTAATTTCCCAGTGGGAGGTTGTTCATCTCATACAACGAGAACAGTGATCATCACCGTCCTAACCAGTCCATGAGTACCACTGGTGGAAAAAGTACCCAACTGTCATACTTGAGTAAAAGTAAAGATACCTTAATAGAAAATGACTAGAGTAAAAGTCACCCAGTAAAATGCTACTTGAGTAAAAGTCTAAAACTATTGGTTTAAAATATACTTAAGTATCAAAAGTAAATGTAATTGCTTAAATGTACTTAAGTATCAAAAGTAAAAGTATAAATCATCTCAAATTCCTTATATTAGGCAAATCAGACGGCACCATTTTCTAGTATTTTTTTAATTTACGTATAGCCCGGGGCACACAACCACTCTGACATAATTTACAAACGATGCATGTGTTTAGTGTGTCAATAAGGATGACCAGGGATGTTCTCTTGATAAGTGTGTGAATTAGACCAAAGTAAAGTACAGATACCCCAAAAAACGACTTAAGTACTTTACACCACTGATTAGTACACTGACTGACTGAGTGCAGCCACATGGGTCCCCAGTGACAGCAGTCACAGCACTAACCCTCCATATATCACACACATCGCTCTGCATCTCAATCACATCTCCACATTTTTACATTTGAGTCATTTAGAAGACACTCTTATCCATAGCAATTTACAGGAGAAAGTAGGGTTAAGTGCCTTGATCAAGGGCACATCTATAGATTTCATCTAGTCAGCTCAGGGATTCAAACCAGCAACCTTTCGGTTACTGACCCAACCTCTTAACTGTTAGGCTACCACCCAGCCCACATCTCATCATGTTTTCGAGAAGAAGAATAGAGATAAATGTGCACAAACACACACACTTACTCAAGCCCATATGGCGCACAAGAGACATTCTGGTGACATGATGATCGATGCTTGGCTGCCGTTTGACATAAAAATTAATTACATTTTGTCCATAATAATCTCATCAAGGCTATACCCGCACTATATCTGCACACTGTTGGCTAGAGCACACATGCCAAAAGCAGAGTGGGCACCTTCGCTACATAATGGAATAGTTGTTGTGACATAAAAGATTGCGATGGAAACACATACATTTAAAAAAAAAAATATTTAGTACATTTAACTGCAAAAGTAACTTTTTATGTGCACTACGTCATCACAAACAGACTTTTATCAGCAACAAGTTAATTTGATGGAAACACATCTCTGGTGGGAAAATGTACAGATTTTTGAATATTTCCTCAAATTGGATGGAAAATAAGGTAATGTGTGTGAGTTCAAATAGTTTCGCTGTATCCTAAAATGACATAGTTCACTATAAAACCCGACTAACAAAATTCACAAGACAAAACTGGATCCATCTATATGTCATGATGTTGGCCTGTTGGTGAGGTTTATGTACCCCATAAATACCTTTCCCCTTTCCTCTCTCGCTACTCTACAGAGTGACTCTTGGAAAGCCCTTTGTTAACATAGAGAGTCTGAAAACATCAAAAGGGGTGGGGACCAGAACCATATTTCGGTAATCCAACCAGTTGAAAATATACGTTGGTACTTAAAGAATATGATATCAGATTAGTTGTCGTCTGAGACATTATTACTGATGATAGAATGACATAAACTGTATCTTAGAAAGTCTACACATTCTAGTTATCAGATTCACATGGAATTGCTGTGCATTTTAAATGTTTAAATATTAAACTATTTGTGAAAAGATTAAATGTAATTTTAGCTTCTAAATGAGAGAATTGTTTCCATAAGGTAAACTCTGTGAACAGACATTGGTTGTGAACTATGAAACACGCCCTTCTCTCCCCTACTACATAAGCCCTTTACGACAATTGTACATTTGTGTTCCCGAGGACGACAGCCCATACATTAAAAGGGCTAATATCAAACTACAGAACTATGCCAACTTCAGCGTGAGCTTAAAGTATGGCAACTTGGTATGAACTTTGAACTCTTATTCACTAAAGAAGTGATACCTCCTAGCCGTTGAGTGAGCAGCAGCAGCTGTAAACGTGGGCTAGGAAAGGACGGACAAAGTATCTCTTCTACCATACACACAACGGTACTACAACGCATCCTTTCTACCAAACATTCTTCAGAGGACAGGAAGATCTCTGTTGGGCAACACGGCCTTCCATCTACGACCAACCTATTGAAGCACAGCTCAAAGTAAATATTTCTTGCATTTTCCTTTTCCAAATTGGCGGTTATTTAGAATGCATAATATTCTGTATTTAGGATAGAATAGCTTTACAAGGTCCGATCAGAGACCAAATTCCTTTGTTCCTCAGTCTTCCCGTGCTTTCATTCAAAACCAAACCCCCTTTCTTTGTGTAACCAGCCGTCATATCTGTTCAGTCCGCTAGGGACGTTTTCTTTTATGACATAATTAGTAATTAATGTATGACCCATCCTGTGTATGTGTAATTCTGTGTGATTGTTTTGGTATTTAGTAAATAAATAATTCGACCAAATTTTGTATTGCTGATTCAACTTGTTAGCCAGGGTTTGTGAAGATAACCAATAATTCTACGACTTCAGATGAGACTGAATAAGGTGACGATTAAGAATTGACTGCTATTGATGTAAAAGATGACCAGGTCTTTAAGAGTTTATTCGGAAGATAACAGCTCTATAAACATTATTTTGTGGTGCCCCAACTTTCTAGTTAATTACATTTACATGATTAGTTCAATCAGGTAATATAAATAATTTTATAGAATAGCATGTCATATCACTTAATCCGGCATAGCAAAGACACGACACATACCAAGAACAATAACAATATATTTTTTTCATCGTTCAATTCAAGTGTATACATTTAAAGTGGTCTAGGAGTGTGGTTCTCAAGGGAATCCCCCCCCCCCCCCCCCCCAGGGAAACAGGGGGAGTTTATTCTCCTACAGTGCTCTATCCAGTCTGCAGGTTAACCCATAAGTCTTTCCCAGGACAGTCTCTCTATCCTATCCTCCTTTTTTTTCCCCCTCTCCCTCTCGTTCTCGGTCTCTCTCTTCACTCACGTTCAACACATTTGACTCATGGTAGACGTTTCAGGCAGTAACCCTGTTCAGTTCTGACAGGGTATGAACCAACCAGGACTGGAACATTACTTATGTACTGCTGCTGTCATAGAGAGAGCACCATGCACAGCGAGAAAGGAAAATAAGACGAGAGATGACACCTTCATTCCTTTCATCACATTGCGCAGCGCAGTCATCCTCCCAGACAACTAGTTTTAGATGGTTGTAGACCTGATCACAGGTATCAGTAAAAGTATCAACCCCATCAGCAGATCAATCAGTATGAACAGCATGAGCACCCAGCCCAAGGTGGATGAGTCCATTAGCAGATGGGTAGGGGGCTCTCTGTGTGTGCGAGAGTGTTGCATGTTGAAACAGCAGGTTGGCATTTATTGGGATGACTCATGTACTGAAGGCAGCTCTGCAGTGGTCACTAGCTGGCACAGCCACAAAGTAATAAAATCTAACTTTAACTTTAAATTATAAACATCTAGTGGAAACTGCTCAGTTCTGCCTCCAGAGCAAGACTCATGACAATAAAGGTCAACCTGCATTCTAACAGTGTGGTAGATTACGAATCACTGTGTGTGTGTGTGTGTGTGTGTGTGTGTGTGTGTGTGTGTGTGTGTACCAACCCTTCAACAGCAGACACGTCACCCGTGATACAAGTCAGTATGGTGGGTTGGCAAGCCATATCTGAGGACATTGGGAGATGATGTGGAAACCAGCCACTAGGGGCAACAGTGAACATTATTACATTCAAGGAGTTTTCGGTTTTGCTATGGCGTTGTAGGCGGGGATGGCGGATGGGCGAAAGCCTCTGATTCCAAAGGTTGCAAGTTTGAATCCAGTGATAGAAAGTTATATTTTTTATTCTTGTTTTAAACCTATCCCAAACCTTACCTTAAGATTTGCAATTAATGCCTGAACTTAACCCTAACCTTAGAAATCTGGAGTTAATGCCTAAACTTAACCTTAAACACTTCTAAATTTGACGTTTGTGAAATATGGATGAACGTCTGACATGAGACTGTGAGAGCTAGTTGTCAACAGAGACATAGTTTACATTATGTCCATGCTGGTTCAAGTGGCATGGAAAAAGAGGGTTCCCCAGTGAAAGCATCAATCGTTTGAGGACAGATTCCATTACCAGGTTGATGGAAGACATCACAGTAGAAGATTGATTAAACCAAGGGATCATCCCATTGGGAGGAGATGAGAGTTGTTGGGTGAGTTAACTAGAATAACATGCTATAAGGTTGTGATGTGGAACTGAGGTATTGTCCACAGTTGAGTAGGTTTACAAAAGAGTTGCAGTAATGGAGCGCGGCCAGCAATGGAATATTATTTTTTTATGTTTTATTTCACCTTTATTTAACCAGGTAGGCCAGTTGAGAACAAGTTCTCATTTACAACTGCGACCTGGCCAAGATAAAGCAAAGCAGTGCGACACAAACAACAACACAGAGTTACACATGGAATAAAGAAATGTACAGTCAATGACACAATAGGGAAAAAAACGTGTGCAAATGAGATAAGACTAGGGAGGTAAGGCAATAAATAGGCCGTAGTGGCGAAGTAATTACAATTTAGCAATTAAACACTGGCGTGCAGAAGATGAATGTGCAAGTAGAGATACTGGGGTGCAAAAGAGAAAAAATAAATAAAAATAAGTAACAATATGGGGATGAGGTAGTTGGATGGGCAATTTACAGATGGGCTATGTATAGATGCAGTGAGGGTGAGCTGCTCTGACAGCTGATGCTTAAAGTTAGTGAGGGAGATATGAGTCTCCAGCTTCAGGGATGTTTGCAATTCTTTCCAGTCATTGGGGGTGACCATTGAAATATACCTGCTGGAGCGCGTGCAGCAAGTGGGTGCTGCTATGGTGACCAGTGAGCTGAGATAAGGCGGAGCTTTACCTAGCAAAGACTTATAGATGACCTGGAGCCAGTGGTTTTGGCGACGTATATGAAGCGAGGGCCAGCCAACGAGAGCGTACAGGTCGCAGTGGTGGGTGGTATATGGGGCTTTGGTGACAAAATGGATGGCACTGTGATATATTGCATCCAATTTGCTGAGTAGAGTGTTGGAGGCTATTTTAAAAATGACATCGCCGAAGTCAAGGATTGGTAGGATAGTCAGTTTTACGAGGGTATGTTTGGCAGCATGAGTGAAAGAGGCTTTGTTGCAAATATCAACTCAGCATTCTGCGTTTATTGTTCATAAAGGTACATGCATGCGTGTGCGCAGAGGCATGCCTGAGTATATGCAATCTGTCTGCATGTGTCTGAATGTGAACATACCAGTGTGGGGGTGTTATGATGTGAAGGTAGAGTGTGTGTGTGGTGCTTAGGGGAGACAGAGACAGGAATGTAGAGAGGGGGTTCTGTGTGTGTACCATCTTTATCTTGTCAAACACAGAGATGTCTCTCTGTCTCAGAGCACAGCGGAGCGCTGCATCAATACAATATCCTGCAGAGTCTCTCTCTCTCTCTCTCTCTCCGCTTCAGAAGCAAACGCATAACACACACAGGCCTACCCATTCCGTTAAAAAATAAAGCACGCACACAACCAAAAACACCCCATTAAAATGCCTCAGAAGCAAACACAGGCCTACCCATTCTGTTAAAAATAACACACATACCACACACAGGCCTAGCCATTCTGTTAAAAATAACACACATATCACACACAGGCCTACCCATTCTGTTAAAAATAACACACATACCACACACAGGCCTACCCATTCTGTTAAAAATAACACACATACCACACACAGGCCTACCCATTCTGTTAAAAATAACACACATACCACACACAGACCTACCCATTCTGTTAAAAATAACACACATACCACACACAGGCCTACCCATTCTGTTAAAACACATGCAGCCTCCACCAAAGACCACCCCATAGCTTTTATCAAAACCTGCCATTACCTGCCAGACATCTTTCAATGCAGGAAGTCAGTCAGACAGTCAGTCATTCAGTTAGTTAGTTAGTCCAGTCCAGTCAGTCAGGCTGCCTTCCCCTGGGCTGTCTTCCTGGAGCACTGTTTTTAATTCACTTAGCAGAGGGAACACATCAATTTAGCTTATGGTAATGAGATGCTCAGAAGACCTACCAATAGGACACTGATGGAGAAAGCCTGGGCGATCCATCACTCTGGGTGTGTGTGTGGGGGTGTGTGGGTGTGCATTTGTGGATGTGTGCAAATGGATTTAACCGCAAGAGGAAAACAAAAGTAGAGAATGAAGTGTACAAAGCAACACCTAAAAAGTACATCACCAACAGTAGACTTAACTGTTTCATGGCTGGGTGACCAATGGGAAGAGCTAAACAGAGACCTAACACAGTTTGACATGTCCAATCACACAGTCCCTCTGATGAGTCATGTCTACTGTATGTTCTCATCTACCACTCACAGCCCACTTCAGGAAACTGATGGGAACCAGGCCACAGCTTAAACTCACACTCACACGCACACACACACGAGCGTACACACACAAACACACTCATAAATATTATGTTGATGCAGATGGAAGAAATGTGAATCAGGATGACTGACAGGCCTGATGGTGCGGGACTACATTGTAGGAAGCTAGGTTTGTCTATGTCATCTTTGAGAGCATTGAGTGGGCGACATTGACTCCAGCCAATCAGCATTGAGGACTGACTGTAACTTGGCAAAATGAAAAAGTCGAGAGGCCCTCAGAGATGAAGCACTCATGTAATATTCATGGGCAACGGGCTGAGTGTGTGTGTATGTGTGCGTGTGTGCGTGCGTGCGTGCGTGTGCGCATGTGTGCATGTGTGTAAGAGGGCTTTCATAGTCGGATGAGAGTATGAGGAGAAGGAAGAAAAGGAAGAGAGTGAGAGGAGATCAGAAACAAGAACAGTCATTCATTTTTGTACCTTACACCTCCCTGCTTTAAACCTCCTCTTTTAATCAAGGAAAATAATTCAATCCAGACACCGCATTTAAAATGAAAGAAGAATAATCAGAAAAATAAAGCAGAGCATCCTTAGAAATATCTGCTGATTCCAAGAGGACATGAAAGATTTAAAGCTTGCTCCCTCTCTCGCGCTCCCTCTCTCCCCACCCCTCTCTCTCGCTCACTCCCCCTCCCCTCTCATGGCCACTCTCCCCCACCCCTCTCTCTTCCTCTTCCTCTCCCTTCCCCACCCCTCTCTCTCCCACCCCTCTCCTTCATTCCCCCACCCCTCTCTCTCCCTCTCACGCCCCCACCCCTCTTACTCCCCTTCTCCCCCTCCCCCACCCCTCTCTCTTCCTCTCACTCCCCCTCCCCTCTCTCCCCCCTCCCCTCTCTCTTCCTCTCACTCCACTTCACCCCACCTCTCTCTCCCCCACCCCTCTCTCTTCATCTCATTCCCCCTCCCCTCTCTCCCCCCACCCCTCTCACTCCCCTTCACCCCACCTCTCGCTCTCCCCCACCCCTCTCTCTTCCTCTCACTCCCATTCACCCCACCTCTCTCTCCCCCACCCCTCTGTCTGCGACACCATCTGATATTCATAAGTCTGTGCAATGACACGACTCAGCAATGTGCTGCTTCCCCCACTTTGATAGTGTGTACGTGTGCGTTTCACTTGAAGCACATTGAGCTGCATATAGAAACAGAGTGACTAGACAACACAGAACTGTATTTCTCAGTAAAATAAAGAGAAAATGAGAGCCTGGTCTCATAGACTAGACGTAGCATAGTAAACATAAACCCGGGACACTCAAATTAGTATGATTTGTTACGTTTGGTATGGTTACACAAGACAGAAGGTTACTTTAGGCAAAAACTAAAGTTGGGTGGTTGGTCGGGCTGGATAGGTAGCCGTATAACACGAACATCTAGCAACCCAAAGGTTGCGTGTTCGAATCTCATCACAGAAAACTTTTGCATTTCAGCTAATTAGCCACAACTTACTACTTTTTAGTTACTTTGCAATTACTTAGCATGTTAGCTAACCCTTCCCCTAACCATAAACTTAAACCTTTAACCTAAATCCTAACCCTAACCTCTAACCCAAAACTCTAGCTAAGCTAACATTACAATTTGTAACATATCATACGTTTTATAAATTCTTATCATATTTTTCGAATTGCAAATTAGTAGCATATCATACAAAATGGATGATGGACATCCACAAATGAATACATAAGATACGAATGGTCACATAACAAACTAAGTGGCTTTATGTTTACTATGCTACGTCTACCCCTGAGTCCAGGTTGAAAATGAGGGTTTCTCTCAAAAAACAACATTAAAGGAATGTAAAGATTAAACCAATTGAACAGTGGTTGAAGCCAAGACGTCCACAAAGCCAGTGCTCCCGAGTGGATTAAACACAGATGAATCAGGAGGCATGACAGCACATTCTTAATGACTGTGCAGCTTTAATTGGCTGGCAGACCAATTAGTAGTGTGCTAAATGTACAGTATCTGTGTATGTGAAATACACCAGTGTCCATCAATACCCAACATCAAACACATACTGTACAGGAGCAGTCCAGCCACTGAGGGGAGGAAACACGCACAGCAAGAAATAGAGAAATATCCATGGTTTGAAAGAGAGAGAATATATTTGAAGCATTTTTCACTGTGAGGAGTAGAAGCTCTGGGGCACCAGTAGAGAGACATGACAGGGGACCAACCATATTACAATAAACAGCCAACGTAACTGGAGCTCTGATTATACAGAGAGTGACACATGCTAGGAAGAGGCATACAAAGACGCACACACACACACCCTCATAACTCTGGAGGACACACATCCCTGATTGATGTCTACTGTCACAGCGGGCTGTGAGTCACAGGTGAAAGGTCATTTTGTCAGCATCACACACAGCAGCTAAACTGGGTCAAGTTCTGCCAACCTGCAGAGGGAAACAAATGGGAACACCAGTGGAAAAAACACAACTCGACTGGAGCTGCAGTTCAGTCATTGCAGATAGCAGTGTTTTCCACACTGCACTTTCAGAAGTGTGTTTGATTTGAAAAGCAGCATGCCCCACATCGGAGGGAATTGACAATTTATTTAGATATTGGCAGCAGAGGAGGCTGGTGGGAGGAGCGATTGGAGGACGGGCTCATTGTAATGGCTGAAATGGAATACATGGAATCGTGTCAAACATGTGGTTTCTATACGTTTTATGTTTTTTTATACCAATCCATGTATTCTCTTCTAGCTATTACAATGAGCCTGTCCTCCTCATCAGCCTCCTCTGATTGGCAGTTATTATAACCTGTAGATTGGGTCCTGGTCTGGTCACAACCTCCTAGCCCCAATACTTGTTCCAGCCTCAAAAAAAGATTTGCTTTGCCTGTCGGAATGAACTTTGGACGCTGCGCTAACTGATTTAATATGCACAGTTATTATGTATATTAATATAATATAAAAAGTTAAACTGCTTAACTAAGCATCTTGCTGGCTGACTTATTTTCAGAACAATTGAAATTGTTAGTCTCTAAAATGGCATTTATGTTGTAGAGGCCACTGGTAATGAAAGATGTTCTCCCTGTCTCCTCTGGTAAGGATGCTACGGAATGTTGTGTTCTCCTTATAATGAGAGGATGAGAGAGAGAACGAGCTGGAAAAAGAGAGAGTTGGAGAGGGAGTGAGAGAGAGAGAGTTGAGAGAGGGAGTGAGAGAGAGAGAAAGAGAGAGTTCAAAAAGGAGAACAGCATTCAGATCTATGTTACCACCCTGGGCTTGCTCCTGGGTAGATAAAATGTAGCACTCCAAAGGCATGCTGAAAATAGTATGGTAGATATGTTCCAAAGAGGCGCAGAAAATAATCTCAACAGACAGGTCCTCAACCAATATTATGTGTGCTACAGTTAGGACTATGAGTGACAGGTTTTACTATAAGGTATTTTCATTACTATCACTATCTTCGATTCCAACCATCCCAATGTTGGTGAACAGTGCATTCCATCTTTTCTGTAGTACATTTTAACTGAAACACCACTGTGATGATTGACAGCTGGCACATGTTCATTATACACATTGGCACTGATGAAGCCAGCGGTAACGACAGCATCATCAAGCACAGGTGCAGCTCAGCTGTAAACCACATGGGCCTCAAGTGCATGTGCGCACATCACACACACACAGACACATTCCATAGCAGTGCTGCTGTTCTGCAGAGTTTAATAAAAGTAGTTGTGATATTTTGATATTCATGTTTGAGAGGACATCTGCATAGCTGCTCTGCCCAGGGGAGGGTTGATACAGCAGGCTGCTGCCTCCTCAGCACTATCACACAGGAACACAATAAAATGGTGTGTGTGTGTGAGAAACGCCTGGAAATATGAATCTGATAGCGGAGTTTGGGTGGAGGTTAACTTTGTATTACAGTTGAGAATGACGCTCTAACTGATGAATCAAATGCTCTTGGATTCTGTTATTTTTGGTTGGGTGCTTGTATGAGTCAAAAACAAACAAGTGAAATGTCCCGAAAGCTTTTTATTCAATTATATGATATTCCACATCGCTGTTTTGTAGTAAATACAGTATGCTACCCGAGGCAAATGTAATTACATCATGCCTGTATCCGTGACTGCCTGTGGCGCCAACAGAGTGTGACATGTCTTCAGTGTTGAACAAAAGAACCACACAGTCACTGTTCTGTCACAATACTCTCTTCACCTGACATGAGCTTGTCTTTCCCATAGAGCTGCATTGAAATGACTGATTAGAATAATGAGGAGGTCTAAAAAGCATGAGCGTGACAGGCAAAGATAAGAGACCCGTATAGTGATTGGGAAAAAACATTCCTGAGAATGTGCGAGTGTATGTATAAGGGCGGGTGGCATCCTCAGTTTACCCAGCTTTCCACTGCCTTACTGTGAAACCAGTGGAGGCTCCTCAGAGGAGGAAGGGGAGGACTATCCTCAGTAAATTTCATAGAAAATTACAATTGTAAAACATTTAAAAAGTTAGCCTTTTTAGATAAAACTATACTAAATATAATCACGTCACCAAATAATTGATTAAAACACAATGTTATGTAAAAAAGGTCTACAGTAGCCTCATGGTAGCAACATGGCGTAGCCAGAGGACAGCTTCTGTCCTCCTCTGGGTGCATTGACTTCAATACACAACCTAGGAGGCTCATGGTTCTCACCCCTTCCATAGACTTACACAGTAATTATGACAAATTCCAGAGAACGTTCTCCAGCCTATCAGAGCTCTTTCAGTATGAACTGACATGTTGTCCACCCAATCAAAGGATCAGGGAATTATCTAGTACTGAAAGCATAAGCTACAGCTAGCACTGCAGTGTATAACTTGTGGTGAGTAGTTGACTCAGAGAGAAAGACAATAGTTTAACAGTTTTTAATAAATTAATTTCTTCCAAAATGAAGGAGAAGCAAGAGAGAAAGTCATTTTTTTCAGTTTCACTTACTTAGCTAGCAAATGCAGCTAGATAGTTTAGCCTACTGAAACACCCTGCTCAAACAGAGGGATGCTATGTTAGCTAGCTGGCTATGACTCTCCAACAAAACACTGGAACTCTTCCAAGTCAAGGTAAGCTTTTTGTATTACTAATTTCTTGCCACAGGGGCCCGCCGGTGTAACTGCTTACTGACTGTACATTGTAACGTTACTGCATGATTGTAGCGGGTTTACTAACGTATTAGTTCTATTAGCTATGTTACTTTACCTAATATTTTTCGCCTGGCCACATACAGCTGATGTGTTGTGCATTGAAGTCCACAAGCGAAGGGAAGAGGTGAGAGGAGGAGAGCGCATAGATGCGACAAGGAATACAAAGTGGCTTCTATGAAAGTTAACTGTGTTTACGCTTGATCAGGGGCGTATTCATTCCGCCGATTCTGTTGAAAAAAAATTCTTAATGGAAGCAAACGGAACAAAACGGGGATAAACATACCTGAATTTGTCCAATAGAAACTCTCGTTTGCAACTGTTGGACTAATGATTACACCCTATATCAACTAGATGCAGCTAGATGCAGAGTGTGTAAGGCGGTATTAAATGTCACTGTCTTTCCATGTGTCACTGTCTGTGACCTCAAATTTGTCTGTCAACCTGTGTGCACCTACATTGTAAACGTTCATGCTTGGGCTAGGTTGAAGTAACCTCATGGTGGGTATAGGGACAATTTGAGTATCATATAGTAGCCTAAACCTATCGACGACTGAATTGAATGAGAGTCATCCAGTGTGCTGTAATAGAAATAAGGCCATGCTCATGAAAAAAACATACGGTTCCAGCACACACACACAGGTCACAAAGCCGTCCTAAGCCCACTAAGAGAAACAGCCCAATAAAATATGCCCCTCCATGTTCCGTTAAAACATTCAGACTGCTAGCCACGTGCTACACTATATACACTCCACCATGTAGCGGCACGGGGGGAAAGAAGAACCCTGAACCTCAGCAGCACCGAATGGAAGCGCTGTGCTGCGTTGAGCCAGCGAAGGTTGAGCGAGTTCAAAGTCTAATCCTGGACTTCACCCATGGGAGTTCAGAGCTGGGAAAGGACAAAGAGCAGGGCTGTTTTTATGTCTAAAAAGCCTTTTCTAGTTCTGCTGCATGTGTGTGTGTGTGTGTGTGTGTGTGTGTGTGTGTGTGAGGATGGGAGCACACACTCTGGAAGAATCAAGGCTTTAGCGAGTGAGGGGAGCTAAATCCTCTAACACATAAACACAAGCAAATGCACGAATACACTAGGCTACCATTGTCTTAAAAGCTAATGTTCAATTATTTCTTATTAACAGTCTACAAATGAACGACTTCTTAAAACAGTGTTAATTTGCACAGCATAATGAAGCCATTGTTCCCACTGTAGTGTTATCTGTCCATTGATGCCTTTTGATATCGTTCTTCCATCATACACACATGCACACGCACACGCAGCAGGCCTGAGAAAACAAACAGAAACACTAGTTTGATCTCAGTTGTTCTGGGGCTTCGTACTCTATCCAAAAATACTATTGTTTATCAAGATGGGACAACCTGGAAACTGAACAGAGAAACCAAAGCTTCTGCATTGTTCTGATGCATTGTACAAATGATACCATAGACAGTGAGAGCTATATCACACTATAGGATTACACAGAGAGGCTGACTGTCCTAGACTGGCTTCCTACTGCCTGGGCTCTTTGTCAAAATGGTGGGTTTACCCAATACATTACTGGAAGCTTACATTATAGTGTGTGACTCTCTTAATTTTTTATAGCCTACTCTTTTCAAGCTCTGCCACAGATCTGGCCTGGAGTATGGGTGGACACAGCCCACGTCGAGGCTGGAGAGGTATGAAGAATTCAAAAAGGTGGGAGGCAGGCCTTTTAAAACAGACCGTTAGCCCTGTCTAGGAACTAAGCTCTCGACTTTGTCAATATAGATTGAGGTAGCAATCTAACCTGACTAATGAATATAGCCACTAATTAGCCTGTGTTAAATACCACTTCCCTGGCTACACGTCAAGCTATTAGTCGATAATCCAATGGCTCATTGGCTAAAATCAATGCTGTTGTGCTGACGCTAAGTAAATGAGAAGGGAAAAGTAAACAAACATTTTCTCATCATTTCAAACTAGAAGTATATCTAATCTTAGTGAGATAATAAGGGAGGAAAGTAAGTACTAAAACTGAGAGTTGTAAGACTTGTTCATTTCTAAACGTCCTGAACTCCACGGTGCGGCTAAAAAAGACCTGAGGTTTTCAAAAGGGCTTTCGGCATGAAGTCCAGGAGCATTTCCAAAGAATGAGTCTGAAAAGCCCAGTCTGAAAAAGTGTGTTGTTGTTGTTGTTTCAGGGGCTTTTTTCTCAAGAGTTGGATATGTTTCAGGAAGGAAATAATAGCAGTACTTAGTCAGTCCTTTCTCTTCTCTCGTTCTACAGAATATCCTTTATAGTTTACTGGATGTCGTGGGAGTGTTGCGGGAGTGTCAGAGTTGTTGGTTAGAGCAGTTTGTGCTCTTCAGATATCAAAACATCTCACACTTTGATAAACACATAACTACACACAAACGGACACACGTGCACACTCGATACAGTGTGTGGAGGGCCTATGCACCAGGGTGGTGGGCAGCAGCTAGGACTGGTTAGTTTACCTGGCTGGCGTCGTGTGTATACATCACATTATACCCTAGCATCATATCACCAGCAACACTTAAGCTTAGTTTTATGATGCTACTTCCCTATTTGAATAAAAGCAGGGTCCTGATAGTCCCCCTGAACCAATGACCTGTGTTAAGGGGCAGTAATTGTATTTTTACGGCCACCTTTAGATCTCCCCGGTGCCCTCCTCGTATCACTACGCCAGAGCAACACTTCACTCCACCACCGCAACCCGTAACCTAGCAACGGCCCGCTGAAGGCCTGAAGAGCAGCAGCTTCCGTTTGGTTTTGTGTGAGTGTTGTGCCTTGGCAACAAAGTGAGCTCCTCTTCACTTCAGATGATAGGCAGCTTTATCTGTATGTAGCTTGTAAATATCTGTGTACTGGATTAATACCTATAGTGAACACTAAAGGGCATTTCCATGTAAAAGGACCTATGAGCACAAACATGTGAAGTTCATAGGAGCATGTCAAATCTGGTGTCAAATGAAAGCAAAGAGTCTATAGTTTTTGAAGTCAATCTGTTACAATAATTCTGGTACTAGGTGTTAATCCATTTCACTTACTGTACTTCCATAACCAAAATAGTTTTTTTTCAAACTCAAGGTGTCATATCATGCCTGACAATTCATTCTTTCTGCAGACATCTTTGAATCTTAATTCGGAGTAGTTATTTAACAGAGTTCTTTGGAAAAATGTGGTCTCGTAAAAAAACAGAGGGAGATTTGACTGTTTTTCTGTTACCAAACTGTAGATCTGCACTGTTCTTCTAGTAAACGTGTTTCAGTAAAGTTTTCACTGGAAATTGTTAAAAGTAGACGTTGTGTTGAATGGTCTGTTCAACTTTGCAATCAATGTTTTTGGTTCGGCATACTTTTAAAGTGAAAAATCAGAGTCTCAGCGTCATTCTGTGGAATTGCTCTACAGATGAAGATATAGCCTACCTAGATCACCAAAGAAGGCCCAAGCAGAGAAATGGGAGAAATAATAACTTATGGGACCAAGGGACTTCATTCATAACTCTCTTATGATTCACCTTGACTTGTATATCAGCCGTTGAGTAGACAACGCTATCTACCGTGTAGGTCAGGGGTGCTCAAATATTTAGGTTTGGTGGGCCAAAATATAATCTGATTGGTGGGCCACTGGCCAAACAAATAAGGCATTATCTATTTAGAAATATAACAGGTAAACAATATCTGTTTAGTAAGCAATCGTAAAATCACACTTCCAAAAATCTAATTGTAGCTATATAACTCGACACCTAACAACAGATTCTGATTACCAGTATTAAAGATGTATTAAAAAACAGTAACCGTTGTGGCACAGAAACTGCAACCAAGTTTCTACTTTCATAAGGCTAATAACTGGAATATGTTTCAAATGACTTGAATATGGGAAAGGTGTAACGATTTGTATTTGCAGCAGTAAGTCACTGAGATGCATCAGAAATTCCAGGAAAACATGAGGGAAGCTAATCAGGCAAAAGCGCCTCTAGCCTAGTCGGGGCCCGAAGAGAGATTTTGGTTAGATACATTTTTTAGTTAAAGAACATTTTCCGTAATTCCACAAATTTTGTCATGGGGTGAAGCATTGTTTCGTAGTTTTAAAGCTAATTTCCTGGCATTCTACACATTTTGCCATGGGGTGATGAGAAACTTTTGCAGTTTTAAAGCAGATCTTCTGCAATTCCACACATTTTGCCATGACTTATACCATGTTCATATGATATCTGATTGAGAGTGACAAAAAAAAAATCTATGGGTTAGGGCATGCCAGGTTGGTAATTTGTACTACAAGGTTTAGATAGAGATATCCCTCTAGTGGTGTTGGGGCTGTGCTTTGGCAAGTGGGTGGGGTTATATCCTGCCTGTTTGGCCCTGTCCGGGGGTATCATAGGATGGGGCCACAGTGTCTCCTGACCCCTCGTGTCTCAGCCTCCAGTATTTATGCTGCAGTAGTTTATGTGTCGGGGGGCTAGGGTCAATCTGTTATATCTGGAGTACTTCTCCTATTTTATCCGGTGTCATGTGTGAATTTAAGTATGCTCTCTCTAATTCTCTCTTTCTTTCTTTCTTTCTTTCTCTCTCTCGGAGGACCTGAGCCCTAGGACCATGCCTCAGGACTACCTGGCCTGATGACTCCTTGCTGTCCCCAGTCCACCTGGCCGTGCTGCTGCTCCAGGTTCAACTGTTCTGCCTGCGGCTATGGAACCCTGACCTGTTCACCGGACATGCTACCTGTCCCAGACCTGCTGTTTTCAACTCTCTAGAGACTGCAGGAATGGTAGAGATACTCTTAATGATTGGCTATGAAAAGCCAACTGACATTTACTCCTGAGGTGCTGACTTGCTGCACCCTCGACAACTACTGTGATTATTATTATTTGACCATGCTGGTCATTTATGAACATTTGAACATCTTGGCCATGTTCTGTAATAATCTCCACCCGGCACAGCCAGAAGAGGACTGGCCACCCCTCATAGCCTGGTTCCTCTCTAGGTTTCATCCTAGGTCCCTGCCTTTCTAGGGAGTTTTTCCTAGCCACCATGCTTCTACGCCTGCATTGCTTGCTGTTTGGGGTTTTAGGCTGGGTTTCTGTACAGCACTTTGAGATATCAGCTGATGTAAGAAGGGCTATATAATTGAGTGACTGCCAGTGACATACGTTACAAGTGGAAAACTGCTGATGCACAACCAAATCTCAGAAACGACTTTACTCATTCTAAGTTGAGATATATATATATATATATACACAGTGCCTTGCGAAAGTATTCGGCCCCCTTGAACTTTGCGACCTTTTGCCACATTTCAGGCTTCAAAACATAAAGATATAAAACAGTATTTATTTGTGAAGAATCAACAACAAGTGGGACACAATCATGAAGTGGAACGACATTTATTGGATATTTCAAACTTTTTTAACAAATCAAAAACGGAAAAATTGGGCGTGCAAAATTATTCAGCCCCTTTACTTTCAGTGCAGCAAACTCTCTCCAGAAGTTCAGTGAGGATCTCTGAATGATCCAATGTTGACCTAAATGACTAATGATGATAAATACAATCCACCTGTGTGTAATCAAGTCTCCGTATAAATGCACCTGCACTGTGATAGTCTCAGAGGTCCGTTAAAAGCGCAGAGAGCATCATGAAGAACAAGGAACACACCAGGCAGGTCCGAGATACTGTTGTGAAGAACTTTAAAGCCGGATTTGGATACAAAAAGATTTCCCAAGCTTTAAACATCCCAAGGAGCACTGTGCAAGCGATAATATTGAAATGGAAGGAGTATCAGACCACTGCAAATCTACCAAGACCTGGCCGTCCCTCTAAACTTTCAGCTCATACAAGGAGAAGACTGATCAGAGATGCAGCCAAGAGGCCCATGATCACTCTGGATGAACTGCAGAGATCTACAGCTGAGGTGGGAGACTCTGTCCATAGGACAACAATCAGTCGTATATTGCACAAATCTGGCCTTTATGGAAGAGTGGCAAGAAGAAAGCCATTTCTTAAAGATATCCATAAAAAGTGTAGTTTAAAGTTTGCCACAAGCCACCTGGGAGACACACCAAACATGTGGAAGAAGGTGCTCTGGTCAGATGAAACCAAAATTGAACTTTTTGGCAACAATGCAAAACGTTATGTTTGGCGTAAAAGCAACACAGCTGAACACACCATCCCCACTGTCAAACATGGTGGTGGCAGCATCATGGTTTGGGCCTGCTTTTTTTCAGCAGGGACAGGGAAGATGGTTAAAATTGACGGGAAGATGGATGGAGCCAAATACAGGACCATTCTGGAAGAAAACCTGACGGAGTCTGCAAAAGACCTGAGACTGGGACGGAGATTTGTCTTCCAACAAGACAATGATCCAAAAGATAAAGCAATATCTACAATGGAATGGTTCAAAAATAAACATATCCAGGTGTTAGAATGGCCAAGTCAAAGTCCAGACCTGAATCCAATCGAGAATCTGTGGAAAGAACTGAAAACTGCTGTTCACAAATGCTCTCCATCCAACCTCACTGAGCTCGAGCTGTTTTGCAAGGAGGAATGGGAAAAAATGTCAGTCTCTCGATGTGCAAAACTGATAGAGACATACCCCAAGCGACTTACAGCTGTAATCGCAGCAAAAGGTGGCGCTACAAAGTATGAACTTAAGGGGGCTGAATAATTTTGCACGCCCAATTTTTCAGTTTTTGATTTGTTAAAAAAGTTTGAAATATCCAATAAATGTCGTTCCACTTCATGATTGTGTCCCACTTGTTGTTGATTCTTCACAAAAAAATACAGTTTTATATCTTTATGTTTGAAGCCTGAAATGTGGCAAAAGGTCGCAAAGTTCAAGGGGGCCGAATACTTTCCCAAGGCACTGTATAGATATATATTTGTAACCTTCTTTCGGGCCAAACCAAACAGCGGCGCGGACCCAGTTTGATCAGCCCTGGTCTAGGTAATAGAAAGTCTGTGTGTTGTTGTTGACAGGTGTGTGTGTATGTGTCTGTTCTGTACTCACCCGCAGCCATCTGCATGTATCCAGCCAGTGTACAGATCCTCCTCTCACAGCCTCCGCTGGGCAGGAAGATGGTGATGATGGCCAACAGAGAGCTGACTGCCAGGAGAGAACATCCTCCAGAACACAGCACTGCACTCGTCTGAAACACACACACAAACACCAGAGAAAGGGGTAAGTTCAAGGATTGATCACTCGTTAAACATAAATACACTATTAATGCATACTTGAATATCAGCTTGCTATTCCGCAACCAGTACATATCAAGGAAGCAACTGACAGGTTGAACCATACTAAATATGTGTGATAGTTTGAAAGCTAGAAACAGAGTTAAACATGTTACTCTCACTCACAGACCCACACAAACACACACATTGGTTAATATGTTTCTGTTTCCTGAGACAGTGCTTCAAATCAGAACAACAAAGGATTGACCCTGACTGTCCTCATTCATTACACTATGTTTAATCACACACTGGTTACACAGACAGAGAAAGAGAGGCTGAGGAGAACACCGGGCAAGCACAACACACAACCCACGCTAACAGACAACTGTGCACACACAATCCACTAACACGAACACACACAAGGAGCTGTGTGTCAGGTGATTGGGGGTTCCAGGAGAATTCCCCCAGACAGACACCCTCCTTCCTCATCCTGATTCCTGCTGTTTGATCTGCCTGACAGTCTTTTTATTCATTAGCCTATCACCCTGTCTCACACTGGCTTTGATAAATCAAATCAAATTTTATTTGTCACATACACATGGTTAGCAGATGTTAATGCGAGTGTAGTGAAATGCTTGTGCTTCTAGTTCCGAAAATGCAGTAATATCCAACGAGTAATCTAACCTAATAATTTCACATAAATTACCTTATACACACAAGTGTGAAGGAATGAATAAGAATATGTACATAAAAAAAATATATGAATGAGTGATGGCCGAACGGCATAGGCAAGATGCAGTGGATGGTATAGAGTACAGTATATACATATGAGATGAGTAATGTAGGGTATGTAAACATTATATGAAGTGCATTGTTCAAGTAGCTAGTGATACATTTATTACATCAATTTTTATTTTATTAAGGTGGCTGGAGTTGAGTCAGTATGTTGGCAGCAGCCACTTTGATAAAGCTGCTGTGCATCCTACCTTCCTACCACCTGGACACACACACACACACACACACACACACACACACACACACACACACATACAAAGTTGAGTTGTTGGAACAAGTCCTGTCAGTGATTAGCATTCAAGCCGCGGCGATCACAGAAAACTGTATAACATGCATGAGGGAATGACACCACTAATACAAGTGTCATTAGTCGCGTACTTGATGTGTTTCACCGTTCTGACTGACACGGAGGGAGAAAAAAGACAGCAAGAATCTCCATGCCTGGCAGAAGACTTAATTAAATTGTTCTTGCAAGTTTGGGGCAGAGAAAATGAGGACGGTCACCTTCATTTTTTTATGAAGGTAAGAAAAAAAGAGAGCGATAGATGAAAAAGCAACCCCCGCTATTCTGAAGCCAATACAGATAACATATTTGACTAAAACATAATCATTTCACACCTTGCTTATATTTGTATATGATCACATCTCTCTATTTATGCGTGGGAATACCTCTCCCCCCTCCCCCCCAATTTGTTTGTATATATATATATATATATATATATATATATATATATATATATATATATATATATATATATATATATATATACACACATATATATATATATATATACACACATATATACATATATACACACACACACTGCATTCGTAAATTATTCAGACTCCTTGACAATTTCCACATTTTGTTACGTTACAACATTATTCTAAAATCGATTAAAGCTAATTTTTTTCTTCATCAATCTACACACAATACCCTATAATGACAAAATACGTTTTTGAAAATTGTTGCACATTTTATAAAAATAAAAAACTGAAATATCACATTACATAAGTATTCAGACCCTTGTCTGTCGGCCCTGCATTAACGACCAAAATGGGTTGGAGAAAATTGTGCTAAATAAAAATACATACCAGTTTCATTTCAGGACCAAAAAATTGACAGCTGTGCCATACAGATTGCAAAATAGTTGGGAAGAGATTTTCGATGTACTGATTCAATGGCACATGGTTTATGAATTGACACACAAAACGACACCGGATTCAAAACTTAGAATTGTTCTATATATGGGGGATACAACCTTCCCAGCTCTGCAGATTCTGCTGTGAAGAGACAGTCATTAGATCATTTTTTTTGGTACTGTCCATATGTAGCTGGTTTTTGGTCACAGGTCCAGGAATGGCTGAAGTATTGCAACATTTACCTGGAGCTAACGCTGCAAATAGCAATACTAGCAATCACAGCAAAGTTTAAATATATATGGCAAATAGAAATCCACTACGGTCGGTGTGAAGAGATAGATGGGAGGGGTTGAATGGACCTGAAGGGTGGGACTAATAACAACAAGAAAAATGTAAAATATACTGTGTCTGTAAAATGTATAAGGGTTCAGAACTTCTGTGAAATATATGGCAAATAGAAATCAAACTGGATGGACATCAGAAATCGTGTAACAGAAATGTGTATTTGTATGTACAGTTGAAGTCAGAAGTTTACATACACCTTAGCAAAATACATGTAAACTCAGTTTTTCACAATTCCTGACCTTTAGTCCTCGTAAACATTCCCTCTCTTAGGTCAGTTAGGATCACCACTTTATTTTAAGAATGTGAAATGTCAGAAAAATAATAGAGAGAATGATTTATTTCAGCTTTTATTTCTTTCATCACATTCCCCGTGGGTCAGAAGTTTACATACCCTCAATTAGTATTTGGTAGCATTGCCTTTATATTGTTTAACTTGGGTCAAACGTTTCAGGCAGCCTTCCACAAGCTTCCCACAATAAGCTGGGTGAATTTTGGACCATTCCTCCTGACAGAGCTGGTGTAACTGAGTCAGGTTTGTAGGCCTCCTTGCTCACACACGCTTTTTCAGTTCTGCCCACAAATTTTATATAGGACTGAGGTCAGGGCTTTGTGATGGTCACTCCAATACCTTGACTTTGTTGTCCTTAAGCCATTTTGCCAAAACTTTGGAAGTGTGCTTGGGGTCATTGTCCATTTGGAAGACCCATTTGCGACCAAGCTTTAACTGATGTCTTGAGATGTTGCTTCAATATATCCATATAATTTTTTTCCCCTCATGATGCCATCTATTTTGTGAAGTGCACCAGTCCCTCCTGCAGCAAAGCACCCCCACAACATGATGCTGCCACCCCCGTGCTTCACTGTTGGGATGGTGTTCTTTGGCTTGCAAGCCTCCCCCTTTTTCCTCCAAACATAACGATGGTCATTATGGCCAAACAGTTCCATTTTTGTTTCATCAGACCCGAGGACATTTCTCCACATTGACCCACTGGAATTGTGATACAGTAAATTAGAAGTGAAATAATCTGTCTGTAAACAATTGTTGGAAAAATTACTTGTGTCATAAACAAAGTGTATGTCTTAATCGACTTGCCAAAACTATAGTTTGTGAACAAGAAATGAATATAGTGGTTGAAAAATAAGTTTTAATGACTCCAACCTACGTTATGTAAACTTCTGACTTCAACTGTATATACAGTATATTTATTTTTGCTTAGACAACTTGGGGGGCCAAATAAAACCACCTGCGGGCCAAATTTGCCTGAGCTACTCTACTGTATACTCTCTTTAGAAGAAGGATGGAATAACATAACAGAATCACTTGGTAAAGATTCAAGGAGTTCTCTCTATCCATCTCCTCTCGTTGTATAAAGTATGTGTCAATGCCATCTCTCCCAAACAATGTTATTTACAGTATAAAGATATTTTCATTCAGTGCACTCAAAGCACTCAGTCACAATAGTGAATGTCCTTCACTAGTGTTTTTGGTGATTGTGGAAATAAATTCTCATGCAAACTTTTTAGAATTGTAACTCATTGTCTTCATGTGTCATTGTGTCATAACAGTTCAAAACAGTTCCAAACAAAAGTGAATGTATGTGTACATTGTCTGCAGCTGAATAGGTCCAAGACAAAGGAGTCCGTTGGAAAAAGGGAAGTGTACATACACCCGTAGCACCTTTTTTTCTATCAAGAACCTTAAAAAGGTTATTCGGCCATCCACATAGGAGAACACTTTGAAGACCCCTTTTTGGTTCTAGTTAGAACACTTTTGGTTCCAAGTAGAACCCTTTTGGGTTCCATGTACAACCCTTTCAACAGACAGTTCTACATGGAACGCAAAAGGGTTCTATCTAGAACCAAAAAGTGTTCTACCTGGAACCAAAAAGTGTTCTACCTGGAACCAAAAAGAACCCTTTTGGAATCTTTTTTCTAAGAGTGTAAGAAAAAGAGGGAGGTATGTGCTGTTATACTGGGTTAAAATCAACATGCCTTTTACTATCGGATCATAACCAAAGCAATAATCAAAAGTGAACAACAATGATTATGATGATGATGATGATGTTGATGGTCACGATGAAGGTGTTTCTGCTGCATTGCTGATCACATGAGAGGTGAGAGGAAGGTATACAGTACAGAGTAGGCTCTGTAGAAAAGCCATTAAATATGATGTTCTTTGTTCTCTTTTCCTCTCTCACCAAAATGATATTCATGTATGCATGGGAATGTCTGGTTCTTTCCCTCATTGCTTGATCTTGACTTGTCTCACAGCCTCCTGGTGTAGCGTCTAGCTGCCTCCCTGCCATGTCTATTTTACATTCAGTGACACATTTAAAGGTACGCTGGGGCCTCAATGTTGTAGTAAGATTACAGATACTTTTGAAAAACTAGATGATTACTTCGAGGATTACTTTTAAATTCAGAAAGGATGTTTGCAAAACAAACTATTTGACACTTCTCTGTTTTCTCAATGACATTCAAATTAGCATTGAAAAAAGGCGCAAGTTTAAATATGGTCAGACTCGCTCACGTTGAACAAAAGTCAGAGACCACTATGATGACACACCAAATGTGTTTGATGGATCGCGGGAAAAGAGCTGAAATAGGCTTTTGTAGGCTACAGTCCAAGCTATATCTTCCAATGGTGCGACTGCTGTCGGCATCCAAAGATTATCCAATTTGAATAAACGCGTGTAGGTAAGGATGACAGCAGCGGTGAAGTCTTCGGCGATACGGACATCACTTTTTATTGATATCTACATAGTTTTGATATCATGGATGGTCAGTCCTTGCATCCATAGCTCTGTCTATTAATCTGAGAGTGGTTACATTTTTCCAGGCCAATCCCTCAGCCCAATCAGTCATCCATGACAACAATATCCTAAACAGAGTAAGGCTGGCTAATAAATCCTTAGTTTTGGGGTTATGCTTAGGTAAAACAATTTGGCCAATGTATACTTCCACATCCGTATAACATTTATTGTAATGACTGGAATTCTGATCGACTTTGGTTTTTAATGTAAATATATCATTTAATCGTATATGTAGTAGAAAGTAATGGGTTAGAAGAAGCCTACATAACCAACCCATAGAGTAAAATGTAACATCCATATATGGCCAACTATGTAAACTTTAACATTGATTTATCCTGCAATAGATGTCGTTCAATTGGCAATACATTTTTGTCTTCTTCTAATGTCTATTTTTATTGTATTTAACTAGGCAAGTCAGTTAATAACACATTCTTATGTACAATGACGGCCTACCCTGTCCAAACCCAGACAATGCTCAGCCAATTGTGTGTCGCCCTATGGGACACAATCGCGGCCGGATATGATACAGCCTGGATTCGAAGCAGGGACTGTAGTGACGCCTCTTGAGATGCAGTGCCTTAAATCGCTGCGCCACTCCGGAGCTCTTAAGAGGAAAGTCATCTAAAAGTAACTGAATGTAATCAGATTACGTTACTGAGTTTGGGTAATCCAGAAGTTACGTTACTGATTACAATTTTGGACAGAAAACTAGTAACTGTAACGGATTACATTTAGAAAGTAACTGTCCCCAAGTGCAGTTTCGTGTACAAATTCAAGGTTGGTCATATAAAAATGAAGCAAGTAACATCCTCTCACTTCACACAGGCAGGTAACAGCAATATTTCTCCACTAGCAGAATAACTTCCTTTCATTCAGCTAATTAACTGGGAAGCAGTAATAGATGTATTCACATGACATTTTACACTTGCCATTTAAAACAACTCCAGAGAATATTTAATAAAGCCTATCGCATTTGTTGCCCTGTCTCCATCTATAAAACAAAACCTATATTTCAATTAATGAGGACAACATTAATCAAGTCTTTACATTCTGTGTTTGTCAGCGATATTGTGTTTAGCGCCTTCGGCTGTTGATGATACAAACGCGTTATAATGAACTCATTATGATCGCAACGTTTACTTACAGACGAGACAGAAAGAAATGAGAAACCCTTTTCCACTACGGTGTAGTGTTGTGCTAAGCGATGCTTAGAGCAAGAGTTAATTTAGTAGAAAATTGGGTTCTAACAGCACTGGCACTTTCAGAGATGTTTCTTAAATAGATTGTAAATATATATGAATAACTACGCAGAGCACTGAAACAACACAGCAAGACAGAGAGAGGAAGTCAATTTGAAGTTACATTGAAGAATGAAATTGTAAAAACAAAAAGTAAATTATGGTGGAGATGATAAGGAGAAGAAATAGACAACGCCCTAAGCTCTGTTAAATGAGGTCATCATGATCACTTTGGCTGTTCAGCATCTAAAGTAGGTCTATAGTAAACACTCGCCCAGGGTGGTCAATCTTGTGGTATAAGACAACAGCAGTGTTAAACCATGCATGCACGCAGACACACTAACACGAAAGCACACGGTCCCACTATGACCTACGGTCAGGGCTGGGGCTCAGTCATAAAGACTATTTGATTGGTTTCCTACTACAATCCAATATCACACACAAGGCCTGTATTGGAGAGCAATAACAGTTACAGCCCTGGTTCAGAAATGCCCTAAATAGACTAAGAGTATGGAGTAATAAAGGAACATTCAGGTGGAGGTTCCATGGGTTACCTTTTCCAATTAAATCGAGGAAGTCCAGGATTACACACAAAAGGCCAATAATATTTCATTGTATGCACAATTGGGAATTCTACAATCGGTGGTTTAGAAAGTGCAGAGCATACAGTAAGTACAGCTGCAGCCATACGAAAGCGTTCCTCCTTCCAATAAGGGTATCACAATACAGTATTTTCATTTGGAGCTTGTGAAAGTACTCATGGGCATTTCCATCCAAAAGGATCCGTGAGCACCAACATGTGAAGTTCATTAGAGCATATCAAATTGGGTGTTAAATTATTAAGTTATGAGTCTATATTTTTAGGAAATGAAGGCATAGATATATATATATTTTTGAATGACTTTCAATCTTAAAAAAGTATGCATAAGTAAATGTTTTGATTTCTGGATAAACAGATGGAAAATATGTCTTAGGAAACATCTGCCCGAATAGTCGTAAAATGTATCAGAAATACATCAAAACACAATAATGTTGACGTAAAGACCCCTGCCAACTAATATAAATTCTTATATTTCGTTTTGTAGAAATTGTTAACCTTCTATAAGTTTAAGAAATATTGCTTTGTGTCTTGTAATTCCGTTACCAAATACCCACATATCTTTGAAGGTGCTACACAGGATTTTTTTTGTAATTTCAGAAATATCCATAATATAACTGATGATAATAGTGGAATGATTGTGTTTCACTGTGATATTCCCCTTCTGATTTCTCCCGCCAGAGCAGAATCTGTTGACAAACTGCGAAAGCTGTTCTGACTTTCCACTGTGTTATCTAGTGGAAATCGCTAATTCCCTGATAACTTTCGGTTTTGTCCCACCAGCTTCAAACAGCTGTAAATGCAATATTTTTAAAATATATTTCACAGCTTTTTAGATGAGACAATGATTCCATACACTATTTAGTGCTAGTTTTCTCACAGAAACTGAAATTGAGCGTACAGTGTAGAATTTTATCAACCAAGAAATGACAGAACGATTTCCACTAGATAACACAGCCACAAAAACAGCTATCCCAGTTTGACAACAGATGCCGCTGCTGCGGGAGAAATCAATATGCGAATATCACAGCCAATCACAACACTGGCGGGTAAGTAATACTGTGAAACACTATTATTCCACTATTAGCGCCAGATACAGTGCACTCGGAAAGTATTTCACCCCTTGACTTTTCCACATTCGCAAACATTTCTAAAAACCGGTTTTCACTTTGTCATGGGTTATTGTGTGTGGTTTGATGGGGGCAGAAAAACAATTTAATACATTTTAGAATAAGGCTGTAATGTAACAAAATGTGGAAGGGGTCTGAATGCTTTCCGAATGCTCTGTATTATATGGACATTCTGAAATTACAATGCAAAAATTCTAAAACTCCTGTGTGTAGCACCTTTAAGATATTTCCAAATGTCTGTCCCCAATGAGGAGGAAGGATAATGAAAGTTAACGAAAGTAACAAGTAATGGTAGACCTACCAATTAGTTATAGGGATTTTACTATTATCAATTTTATTTATGAATTAAGTCATTAAAACGCGCAAAAAAATTGTAATTCTGCACTGTACTGCACTGTACTGAATTCTGCTCTACCATACTATGCTGTGTTGTACTCTACTGAACTCTACCCTACTATGCTGTATTGTACTCTACTGAACTCGTCTGTGCTGCGCTGTGACGTCCAAACTTGTGAAACACGAGAATAATTAAATTCCTACCCATAATTATGCATTTCTATGTAGTACAGATCAGGGACCCAACCCATGATGTAATTCCGTTACCGGGTGTTAATCCACTTCATTTACTGTAGTTCTATAACTCAATCTTTAAAATTTAATCTGGAACAGAGTTTTTTGAAAACATGGTCGCATAAAAACATGAGATTCTACCGTAAAGTTCTTAAAAAAAAAATGTTTTTGGAAATGTTTGTGTACATTGTTACAACTAGTCCTTGAGCATAGAGTTGTATGGTTTGTTAAAATGTTCAATTAAATATTTTAGTTTGGCATACATTTTAAAGTGAAGAAAACTGAGTCAAAGCGTAATCCGTTATCGTGGAATTGCCCACATCCTCAACACTCATCGCTGTTGGAACAGCAGTATAAAGACCAGACCATTACATTTTTTAACATTTTGTTTATTTAACCTTTATTTAACTAGGCAAGCCAGTTAAGAACAAATTATTATTTACAATGAAGGCCTACCAAAAAGCAAAAGGCCTCCTGCGGGGACTGGGGCTGGGTTTAAAAATTAAAAATAACATTTTGGACAAAACACACATCATGAGAAGAGAGACACCACAACACTACATAAAGAGAGACGTTTCCCATTAGTGCTCTATGCATACCCTTGACACAAACAACCCAGACACTTGACAATCTAAAGCCTTGCCTGTATAGAGGACTCTGGGTGAAGTGAATACATACCCGCTGCAGCCTAACTGATATACATACTATGCAGATGTGATTAGTTTGCTATATAACTGGACCTACGCGTGGGTGCTGTTTTATGTAAACTGTTATTGTTTTGCATACTGAGAGGGATGACAGCGACCCAAAGCACAGCAGCTTTGCGCGCTCTCTCTCTCTCTCTCTCTCTCTCTCTCTCTCTCTCTCTCTCTCGCTCCATCTTCCTTTTAGCACCGACCCTCCACTTAGCTAGCTCGACCCTGGGCTCATCAGCATTCAGTGATGTAGCAGTGTAGCTAGCGATCATAGTAAGTGTCATCCTTGACATCTCTCCGTGTCGCTCTGAGCCCATTAGCTTAGTCACACACACATCTCTGAAAACATCACTTTACCCTGAGTAACATCACATGCACAAACACACTTTACACTGAGAGAGGCTGAATGAGGCCTGGATATTGCCCTGTAGCTCTCTCACACACACACACACACACACACACAGCTGGGAGGGATCCCTACTCTCTTCTCTCTCGCTCTGTTTTAATCAGTTGTTTTTCTTCCCTGGTACTCTATATTGTAACTTCATCATTTTCCGAACAATCCTTTCACTCTGCCAAAACGGTCCCACAAATGCCGCCATCCCCTAAATGAATGTGTTGAATTATACATCCATCTCCTCATTGATCTTTACTGGGGTACAGTCGCTTAGTAGAGACTGAGGATTGTGTGCAACTGTGTGTGTCGTGTCAGACAATCCGCCCTGAATATCTGACAATGCCCTGCACCAAGGGCCCACGCTGCAAGAATACAAGATGGAGAGGAGATGAGGGATAAGGGGGGAGGAGATTAATGACCTGACAAGTGGACGGAGTGTCAATTTTATGTTGAGGACAGCCAGGCCCAAGGAAGGCTATGACATTCACAAAGCACTTATGAAGAGGACATTAGAATGTTCTTCAGTTTCCCTTGACACCAGACAGCCAGGCATGGAAACATGGAGGTAAATTCCTAAAATTCACCTCAGAAAATGGGTGTGTTCGTAAATGTTTATTGTCCTCATCTAATAATAACTGGAGAAGTCAACATGTTATAACATAGGATGGTTGACGGTTGAGAAATGTAATCTGTCATTAATTTGATATAGCCTCTCCCCTTAGATCCTGTTCTAGAGTAATTACCCTATCCCAAATCATGTTGATGGGGAATGCTTATTGGAATGCTAATCTGTAAATTGGGTTTCCAGACCTAGTTTAGCAGTAGGGCTTCCTATAGTTGGGTTCCTATAGTAGGGCTTCCTATAGTAGGGTTCCTATAGTAGAGCTTCCTATAGTAGGGCTTCCTATAGTAGGGCTTCCTATAGTAGGGTTCCTATAGTAGGGCTTCCTATAGTAGGGCTTCCTATAGTAGGGTTCCTATATTAGGGCTTCCTATAGTAGGGTTCCTATAGTAGGCTTCCTATAGTAGGGCTTCCTATAGTAGGGCTTCCTATAGTAGGGCTTCCTATAGTAGGGCTTCCTATAGTAGGGCTTCCTATAGTAGGGCTTCCTATAGTAGGGCTTCCTATAGTAGGGTTCCCTATAGTAGGGTTCCTATAGATCGAGCGGAGTGGAGTTTCCCATATTCTCCCCCAAAAGGGGGAAACTAACTTTCCCATTCTGGGTAAGTCAGAGGGGGTAACACTAAATGGCCTGTCATTGTCATAAGGAATCTACTATATTCGTGCCTGAAATAAAAAAGTATGAAAAAGCATGGTTTACTGTAGCCAGCAGCATACCACCCTGCGTCCCACTGCTGGTGTGCTTCTGAAGCTAAGCAGGTTTGATCCTGGTCAGTCCTTAGATGGGAGACCAGATGCTGCTGGAAGTGGTTTCAGAGGTTTAGTAGGAGGCACTCTTTCCTCTGGTCTAAAAAAAAATATCCCCGGGCAGTGGCCCTGTGTAGGGTGCCGACTTTTGGATTGGGACGTTAAACGGGTGTCCTGACTCTCTGTGGTCACTAAAGATCACATGGCACTTATTGTAGGGGTGTTAACCCTGGTGTCCTGGCTAAATTCCCAATCTGGCCCTCATATCATCATGGTCACCTAATCATCCCCAGCTTACAATTGGCTCATTCCTCTCCCCTGTAACTATTCCCCAGGTTGTTGCTGTTAATGAAAATGTGTTCTCAGTCAACTTAGCTGGTAAAAAAAGGGTTAAATATATTTTTTTAAATGTGGTGACATGTTTAATCAAAAATCACAGCGGTAATCTGAAGTCAGCCTTACAATTTATCCTGGCTGAATGAACTGAGGCAAACTTCCTGCTCTCTCTATCTCTCTCTCTCTCACACACACTGTCTCTCTCTTTAGATTTTTTTCTCATTGTTTTCCCCCGGTCAGTCCCTCTCCTCAGCAGAGAGTGAGAGCCAGAACCAGGTGGGGGCGTTGGTAGAGTGGGCAAAAAGTCAAGTTCAAAGCACAGAGCAGAGCCACCCCCAGCCCCAGGGACGGTCACAGCCAGAGTGACCAGAGTCAGCAGACCACATGCATGACAGAGCCCATTGTTGTGGGTCCCTGTGAGAGCCTGCTCCGCCTGCCAACAACGCTGTGGGGAGACGGACGTTCTAACATCCCTGCATTCTAACTGCCTGTATTTACCACTGACAAAGATGTGTGTATGTGTGTGTCTACATGTGTGCATGCATGTGTAACCCCAGTCAGGCATGTGGAGTGGCCTCTCAGAGCCTGCCCATACATGTTGCCCTATCCTTTTCCTAAATCAATAGCTCTACAGGACAGGACAGCAGGAGGGCAGAGCCACTGACAGAGGAACAGAGGCCCAATTCAGGACTGTATCCAGAGCTGCATTCCAGAGTTGTAGTCCCAGTTTTCCTGGCCTGGGTCCACTCTGGCCTAACACTCAGGCAGCTGTCTTCCTGTCAGGGCCACATACCACCACCTGCTGCCCCACCTGGAACCCCAATGGACGCCACTGTATGTGTGCATTGGGTGACGGACAAACATGGCCTCCTTGGTTTGTGGCTCTTGTTGCTCTCGATACTGTCTCTATCCCCTAATGCTGAAGCATGGGTTTGTTCACTTCACAGCAAATCACAGAACCGATATTCAGTACCTTCCTGAGTTAACAGGCCTTTAGTGTACAAAAATATGATTATAAAAAATTGAAATACAAGGTCAGGAACTTGACCACCTCAGCAACTGGATAAGATGGCGCTGCAGTGGATAGCAGCCGTTATTCGGGCTCTTGTCCAATTCTGCTATCTTGTGTATTTTTCCGCTGATCTGAATTGTTATGTACATAATGTCTCCACCATCATTTCCTATGACAGAAAACAACTTCTGGACATCAGAACAGCGATCACTAACCTCGATTTGAACTAACATTTTTACATCAACGAGTCAGCAGCTCTGGATGTTCGGCTTACTCCGGACCAGGCCCTAATCCCCGAGACTCGGCAGAGGAAGCGGTGGAGAAACCAAGGCAGGCGAGTCGGCACCCTGACGAGACTACGTTAGCGAGTAAATACACTACCATTGCCCTCTGATCTATTGGCGAACGTGCATTCACTGGAGAATAAACTGGATGAGCTCCGTTCGAGACTATCCTATCAATGGGACCGGAAAAACTGTAATATATTACGGTTCTCAGAGTCGTGGCAGAACAAGGACATTTTTCCATTTTGTTACTTAACAACCTTATTCTACAATAGATTAAATCGTTTTTCCCCTCATCAATCTACCCACGATACCCCATAATGACAAAGCAAAAACAGTTTATTTTTTATATATATAAAAAATTTAATATCACATTTACATAAGTATTCAGATCCTTTACTCAGTACTTTGTTGAAGCATCTTTGGCAGCGATTACAGCCTCAAATCTTCTTGGGTATGATGCTACAAGCTTGGCACACCTGTATTTGGGGAGTTTCTCCCATTCTTCCCTGCAGATCCTTGATTTGTTGAATACTTTTTTGGTTACTACATGATTCCATATGTGTTATTTCATAGTTTTGATGTCTTCACTATTATTCTACAATAAATAAAGAAAAACCCTGGAATGTGTAGGTGTGTCCAAACTATTGACTGGTCCTATATATACACACACTACCGTTCAAAAGTTTGGGGTCACTTAGAAATGTCCTTGTTTTTGAAAGAAAAGCAAAAAAAATTGTCCATTATAATAACATAACATTTATTAGAAACACAGTGTAGACATTGTTTTTTATTTAAAAAAATATATATACAGTGCCTTGCGAAAGTATTCGGCCCCCTTGAACTTTGCAACCTTTTGCCACATTTCAGGCTTCAAACATAAAGATATAAAACTGTATTTTTTTGTGAAGAATCAACAACAAGTGGGACACAATCATGAAGTGGAACGACATTTATTGGATATTTCAAACTTTTTTAACAAATCAAAAACTGAAAAATTGGGCGTGCAAAATTAAAATTAATTAGTTTCTCCCCAATTTCGTGGTGTCCAATTGTTGTAGTAGCTACTATCTTGTCTCATCGCTACAACTCGGGAGAGACGAAGGTTGAAAGTCATGCGTCCTCCGATACACAACCCAACCTAGCCGCACTGCTTCTTAACACAGCGCGCATCCAACCCGGAAGCCAGCCGCACCAATGTGCCGGAGGAAACACCGTGTATCTGGCAACCTTGGTTAGCGCGCACTGCGCCCGGCCCGCCACAGGAGACGCTGGTGCACGATGAGACAAGGACATCCCTACCGACCAAGCCCTCCCTAACCCGGACGACGCTAGGCCAATTCTGCGTCGCCCCATGGACCCAGAGTCTCTGATGGCACAGCTGGCGCTGCAGTACAGCGCCCTTAACCACTGCGCCACCCGGGAGGCCCTAACATTGTTAATGTTGTAAATGACTATTGTAGCTGGAAACTGCAGATGTTTTTAGAGAATATCTACATAGGCGTACAGAGGCCCATTATCAGCAACCATCACTCCTATGTTCCAGTGGCACATTGTGTTAGCTAATCCAAGTTTATAATTTTAAAAGGCTAATTTATCATTAGAAAACCCTTTTGCAATTACGTTAGCACAGCTAAAAACTGTTGTCCTGATTAAATAAGCAATAAAACTGGCCTTCTTTAGACTAGTTGAGTATCTGGAGCATCAGCATTTGTGGGTTGGATTACAGGCTCAAAATGGACAGAAACAAAGCACTTCCATCTGAAACTTGTCAGTCTATTCTTGTTCTGAGAAATGAAGGCTATTCCATGCGAGAAATTGCCAAGAAACTGAAGATCTCGTACAACGCTGTGTACTACTCCCTTCACAGAACAGCGCAAACTGTCTCTAACAAGAATAGAAAGAGGAGTGGGAGGCCCCGGTGCACAACTGAGCAAGAGGACAAGTACATTAGAGTGTCTAGTATGAGAAACAGACACCCCACAAGTCCTCAACTGGCAGCTTCATTAAATAGTACCCGCAAAACACCAGTCTCAATGTCAACAGTGAAGAGGCGACTCCGAGATGCTGGCCTTCTAGGCAGAGTTGCAAAGAAAAAGCCATATCTCAGACTGGCCAATAAAAATAAAAGATGGGCAAAAGAACACAGACACTGGACAGGCAAACTCTGCTTAGAAGGCCAGCACCCCAAGGTACTAGGGTGCAAAAGAGCAAGAGGGCAATAATAATATGGGGATGAGCTAGTTGGGGGTGCTATTTACAGATGGGCTGTGTACAGGTAGAGTGATCGGTAAGCTGCTCTGACATCTGTTGCTAAAAGTTAGAGCGCTTCAGCGATTTTTGCAATTCGTTCCAGTCATTGGCAGCAGAGAACTGGAAGGAAAGGTGGCCAAAGGAAGTGTTGACTTTGGGGATGAACAGTGAAATATACCTGCTGGAGTGTGTGCTACAGGTGGGTGTTGCTATGGTGACTAGTGAGCTGAGATAAGGCGGGGCTTTACCTAGCAAAGACTTATAGATGACCTGGAGCCAGTGGGTTTAGCGACAAATATGAAGCGAGGGCCAGCCAACGAGAGCATACAGGTCCCAGTGGTCTATGGCAAGACCTGAAAACGGTTGTCTCGCAATGATCAACAACCAATTTGACAGAGCTTCAAGAATTTAGAAAATAATAAATGGGCAAATGTTGCACAATCCAGATGTGGTAAGCTCTTAGACTTAACCAGAAAGACTCATAGCTGTAAATTGCTGCCACAGGTTCTTCTACAAAGTATTGACTCAGGGGTGTGAATACTTATGTAAATGAGCTATTTCTGTATTTAATTTTCAATACATTTGCAATAACGTCATTACTGGGTATTGTGTGTAGATGGTTGAGAAAAAAATGAATTCAATAATTATTTAATTCAGGCTGTGACGCAACAAAATGTAGAATAAGTCAAGGGGTATGAATACCTCCTGAAGGCACTGTATTATGTACATAGCTACCTCTACCCCTGCACATCGACTCAGTACACGTACTCCCTGTATATAAGTCATGTTATTTTTTACCAATTTTTAATCATTTTTCACTGTGTATTTATTCCTCATGTCACGATTTATATTTTGATTTAATATATATATATTTTTTTATCTTCCTCTGTAACTCTGCATTGTTGGGAAAATGATCCATAAGTAAGCATTTCACAGCTCGTCTACACCTGTTGTTTACGAAAGCAGGTGGCAAATGACATCTTATTTTATTTAAATTGGCTGAAGGTGCCGTAAAACTCTGGGCAATGTTTGATCAAGTATTTTTTTAGATGTGGAAATAAAGTATTGGATTCCCCCTGAGAAGTCCCAATCTCATTGGAAAGATGCATATCCTGAAAACATTTCCATAATATCTGTTGTTGTGGGTGTATGGCAGAAGCAGCATTGGCAAGAACTGTGTGTTATAAAGCAGCAGCATCCCACAGGAGACATGTCTTTATGCAGATGCCAGAGCTATAGAAACCTATTGAATGGCTGTTACGTAAGGCTGTGGAAAAGATGGCTATGGGCCACATTGTAGAGTTTCATAGAGCTAACTTCAGCTGCTACTTTAGAAACATATTTTTCTTTAAAAAAAAATGTCAGTCTCATCAGCCTCCTCATAAAAACAGGAAGCATTGCAGCCCCTGCAGCCCTCTTTATTCAATCAATTACAGTTTTTACTAGATGAAGAGCTACATTTCTTATAACGCATCATCACATCTATACTAAAATGCATTAAGAAACTGGCCTACTTTTTTGGAGGATATAATATATAACTTCTCATTTATCCATAAGGAGTAATAAAATAGCATCCTCACATTATATATTGGCCAATCAAGACAATATGATTGCTATCAAAACGCCCATCTGTCACACACACACTTCACATCACATTTGCACTGCCATTGGAAAAAACCATAGAATACACTGAATAAAACAGTAAAGAACCACTAAACTCACAAAAATCTAGTCACATCACCACCTCCAAAGCCCTAATCCTAACACAAAGGCTCAGAGAGAACAGCTATATCACAGGCACTATAGACTGGTTAGCTGACAATGTCACGAAAATGATGTCTGTTGTTGTGATTCTGGGTGGCCAGATAGCTGGAGTCCAGGGTGTCTGGGAGGATGTGAGCCATGACCAGCCTTTCAAAGGATTTTACCTTGGTGTTCATGGGGACAGGGACTATGGTGGTTTGCTTGAAACATGTCGATATTATAAACTGGGTCAGGGAGAGGTTGAAAATGACAGTGAAGACACTTGCCAGCTGGTCAGCGCCTGCTCTGAGTACACGTCCTAAACAGTTCTGTAGCTTAGCATCCACTTCCTCGGACCACTTCCTTATTGAGTGCATCACTGGTACTTCCTGTTTGTGTTTTTGCTTGTAAGCAGGAATCAGGAGGATAGAGTTATGGTCCGATTTGACCATTTATATTGATTTCTATCTTGTTCTTGATACTGTCTTGTTTTGAGGTGTTTTGACGGCTGTCACGTCTATGCTAATATGGCAAAGCTGCAAGCTGGTGTAACAGTATAGCTTCTGTCCCTCTCCTCGCCTCGAACCCTCTGCACACATAGACAACAGATACCCTCGAAGCATCGTTACCCATCGCGCCACAAAAGCTGCGGCCCTTGAGAGAGTGACGTCACCGATTGAAACGCTATTAGCGCGCACCACCGCTAACTAGCTAGCCATTTCACACCGGTTACACGAGCTAACCAACCAACTGTAACTAGTTATTTCAGAAACAACAAGTTCTCATTGTACAAATGTATTTGTTTTCAATAAACATTGTAGACAAAATATGGTTTACATGTTGTCAATAATCTAAGCCAACTCCACCCTAACCCTCACGCAAAGGCTCAGAGAGAACAGCTGTATCATAGGCACCATAGATTGGTTAGCTGACACGAATGATGCTCACGCTTAATTGGAGCTGAAGTCTGTGTGTTGTTGTGATTCTGGATGGCCAGATAGCTAGCAACAATCACAAGAAACTGCCATGTGAGGAATCATAGGTGGCTCATTTCATCTTTCTTAAACTCAATCAAACCAAATTGTATTTGTCACGTGCTCAATACTACACGTGTAGACTTTACTGTGAAATGCTTACTTGCGCACACGTCGGTTTGTTGCTAAACAACCAACCCCTCTATACAGTGGTTGTGGCTCTATTGCTGTAAATTCCATAGCTGTGGCTCTGTAGATTGTTTGATGTAGCCTACAGTGTTCTCTCCCTTACCATCACCCTCCCAGCAACTCTGACGCCTACCCTCTTTAGGCGGAGTGTTACTTCACCCAGGGCTCACACCCCATTAGTAGACGGCCGCCTCATCACGGACAAAAGCCCTTCTCCCCTGTATCCCTCAATTAAATGGATGTTAATGTCCCAATGGGAAGTAGACACAGTCTCAAGTGCAGTGGAAAAAATAACCACACCTTACCTCACTCCCTCCTTCCCTCCCTCATTTCTTCTAACTCTTTTCCTTCCCTCCTACCCATTCCATTGGACTGTGGTAAATAATACATCACAATAGCAGTCATATCCGATCAGGGATCAAATGGATGGTTTGAACTGTATGGAAGCCTTCACAGGGCTGTGTTAATGATGACATCCCAGTCCCAGACCAGCCAGGGAATTGTGTGAGAGTCTCTGAAAAGGCCTATTTTATGTCAGGGCAGTAGGGGCTGTCAAAGAGAGAGAAAAGAGGAAGCACAAGCACAGTGTCTTCCTTTTCCTTTATCCATTTCAATGGAGGACTAATTTAATTGTACCACAATTGATACACCCTCTCTTCTTTTAATAACAAACACAGCATTTGTTTTCCTTTTTGCTTTGAGGTACATGCGAAAAAGAAAATAGAGAAAAACACAGGAATATAGCAGTACAGAAAAAAGCAAGCAGCTATTCAAACTGTAGTCATTCAGAATGAAATATGCCTGATAAACAAGCTAACTATAAATCAAAGCCAACTATGCGTGATTGTGCTAATTAGAATAAACCTATGTAGCTATGTCTGGCACACTGACAAACAGCAAATGGAATGTAGAGAGGCAGAATCCTACAATTATGTTCAATTTATTTCTTACACTGAGCAACACTGAGCTGCACGAAGAAACAGGACAGCAGGGGAAGGGCATGAGATGAGAGGAAGAGTGATAGATACAGAGAGAGAGAGATGAGAGGAGAGGAAGAGTGATAGATACAGAGAGAGAAAGATGAGAGGAGAGGAAGAGTGATAGATACAGAGAGAGAAAGATGAGAGGAGAGGAAGAGTGATAGATACAGAGAGAGAGAGATGAGAGGAGAGGAAGAGTGATAGATACAGAGAGAGAGAGATGAGAGGAGAGGAAGAGTGATATATACAGAGAGAGAGAGAGAGAGAGAGAGAGAGAGGAGAGGAAGAGTGATAGATACAGAGAGAGAAAGATGAGAGGAGAGGAAGAGTGATAGATACAGAGAGAGAGAGATGAGAGGAAGAGTGATAGATACAGAGAGAGAGAAAGATGAGAGGAAGAGTGATAGATACAGAGAGAGAGAAAGATGAGAGGAGAGGAAGAGTGATAGATACAGAGAGAGAGAGATGAGAGGAGAGGAAGAGTGATAGATACAGAGAGAGAAAGATGAGAGGAGAGGAAGAGTGATAGATACAGAGAGAGAAAGATGAGAGGAGAGGAAGAGTGATAGATACAGAGAGAGAGAGATGAGAGGAGAGGAAGAGTGATAGATACAGAGATGAGAGGAGAGGAAGAGTGATAGATACAGAGAGAGAGAGAGAGAGAGAGAGGAGAGGAAGAGTGTAAGATACAGAGAGAGAAAAAGATTAGGGGAAGAGTGATGGATACAGAGAGAGAAAGATGAGAGGAGAGGAAGAGTGATAGATAGAGAGAGAGAGAGAAAGATGAGAGGAGAGGAAGAGTGATAGATACAGAGATGAGAGGAGAGGAAGAGTGATAGATACAGAGAGAGAGAGAAAGATGAGAGGAGAGGAAGAGTGATAGATACAGAGATGAGAGGAGAGGAAGAGTGATAGATACAGAGAGAGAGAGAGAGAGAGAGGAGAGGAGAGGAAGAGTGTAAGATACAGAGAGAGAAAAAGATGAGAGGGGAAGAGTGATAGATACAGAGAGAGAGAGAAAGAGGAGAGGAAGAGTGATAGATAGAGCGAGAAAGAGGAGAGGAAGAGTGATAGATACAGAGAGAGAAAGAGGAGAGGAGAGAAAGAGTGATGGATACAGAGAGAGAGAGAAAGATGAGAGGAGAGAGGGGGTAAGTTTGAGTTCAAAGTAATAGAAGATACTATAATATATTTATTTCCCAAGCCTCTGTAATACTGTACAAAGCCACATACTTATGAACGTTTGCTTTCACTTTGGGTGTGTTATTTACCAAAACTCTGATTAGATATGCATAATCTCACTTTACGCTATCCGCCCTGTTAGTGATGGTAAACAGCACATAAGTCATTTCTAAAGAAAGGGGGAAAAGTTAAGTGCATTATCAAAAACGTTATAAAAGGCTCCATCTACATCCATACACCGTTTAAAACATGTTGGCCTTTCTCTCTGAGAAACAGAATTTTGTAATAGTCACTACCAAGATTATAAAGGCAGAATGTACGACAACCAATCATCTGAGGAGTGTTCAGAGTGTTCTGGTGTCTGAGGTAAAAGTCAAATATCAAACAGGTCTTTGAGTGAGTCAAAACAAAACTCTGGAGAAAATGTTTCGTTTATGAGAGAAAACCGATGAGAATACTGTCAACCTGTCAAAACAAAGAGTTCTCAGCCTAGTATAGAGACATACAGGGGTTAGAAAGTGTGTGGCGGGGAAAGGTTAGGGAGTGTGTGGTGAATTGTGGAGAGTTGAGGCTGCCCTTGAGTGTGCCTTTCACGTTCTCTCTGTGCGCCCGAACTCACACAGCCAGGCAGCTACTGCATTTATGCATGACCTGGCCTACAACTCGTCCCCAGCGCACATTTCATAATTCATGCACACTGTACCATACCAGTGGAGGCTCCTCAGAGGAGGATGGGAAGGACCATCCTACTCAGTGAATTTCAGAATAAAAAAAAAAAAAATATGAAACACTAAAAAAAAGTTATCCTATTTAGATAAAACTATACTAAATATATTCACGTCACCAAATACCTGATTTAAAACACACAGTAGTCTCAACAACCCAATCTAGGCTAGAGCAATGGTGTAGCCGGAGGAAAGCTATTCCCTGTCCTCCTCTGGCTACATTGACTATAAAAACTAGGAGGCTCATAGGACTTACCCCTTTCCATAGACCTACATGGTAATTATGACCCTTTCCAGAGGACGTCCTACAACCAATTAAAGATTTTGCAATATGAACTGACATGTTCTCCATCCAATCATAGGATTAAGATCAGGGAACGAACCTAGTGTGGTGTATTAGGGTTGTGCCACAGAGCATTATAGGGGTTCTTTGTGTTGAGATGCTTGTTGAGTTGGTGACGTATTGGATAGAGACAGAGTGGAAAGTGATAGTTGAGCATTTAAAAACAAAATATTACATTTAAATTAGTTTCTCCAAACTACAGGAGACGGAGGAGGTAGATGAAATATTTTTTTTCTTGGTTTTAGAACTTTATTTTAGTTAGCAAGACAAATTGAAATAAATTGTACTAACTTTAGTAACAAGTGCTAACATTAGCTAGCTACAAGATTGCAGTTTTCTCCGCCAGACTGGCTAGCTAGTGCTAACAACAATGTAGTGGATTTAATGTTTAAGAACCCCTTTAATTGTCCACATCAGATTCAAGCATGTAATGGACGAACTTCTGCATACTCAAACTGCGCAACACAAGGGATAAGGTGAGAAGAAACAGAGTCACAAGCAGCTTATCGGCAAGAATGACTTTTACTTAAGGGCACGGTGAGAGGGAAAGTTCAGCTAACAAGGGCAAATACATTGAACTTGCAGAGGTAATTGCACATTACGAGGCTTTACCTGCTGAGCGTATGGACGTTTCTACTGTCTTCTCTGGGATGTCGAAATCAATTCAGAAGGATTTGATCGCTTCCATCGCATCATCCAATAAAAGTGAATTAAAAAAAAAGAGGTTGACGCAGTCCATGTTTTTGCTTTATTTATTTAGTAACGGTGATAACACACAAGCTAAAAGTCATGACATAAATGTTGCAGCAGCCTTGGCTACACCTAAACATCAGAGATCTGACATGCTGTACGGGATTAAAATGAGACCATTTTTCAGTCTGATCAACTGTAGGCTACTAATAATAGCAGCTGCATACAGCCTATGCGTCCTGTCCATCTGGTCAGGGTAAACTAATTGGCAACGTTATGTATTTATAGTACATTTGTTTGTCTGGAGAAAATGGTTTTCAAACGGGCTGGCTAGCCTGCCTATACCTTTTCAATCCAAAATGATTTACTGGAATTAATCAATCAACATAATATTTATGATATACTGTAGTTCATTTTTTATTAGGCCTGCAGTTGCATAGGCCTGCATGATGCAAACATGCATAAAGCAAGCTCAGCCCTGTGAGTTCTATTGTCTATAAGTTGTTGTCTCTGTGTCTGGGTAGAGGAAACCCCCCTGTTAGTCTAGTCTAAATAGAATTCATATGAACAAGTATACTTCCCAGTTCCCAGTCAAATCCTGTCCTGCCCTCAGTGGAAGAGTTGAGCTCTTCTCCAACATCATCCATGATGAGCCTGTCCTGCACTGAAGCCCATGAAGACCTCAACCCCTGTCCTGCACTGAAGCCCATGAAGACCTCAACCCCTGTCCTGCACTGAAGCCTATGAAGACCTCAACCCCTGTCCTGCACTGAAGCCTATGAAGACCTCAACCCCTGTCCTGCACTGAAGCCTATGAAGACCTCAACCCCTGTCCTGCACTGAAGCCTATGAAGACCTCAACCCCTGTCCTGCACTGAAGCATATGAACACCTCAACCCCTGTCCTGCACTGACGCCTATGAACACCTCAACCCCTGTCCTGCACTGAAGCCTATGAACACCTCAACCCCTGTTGTGCACTGAAGTCAAGCCTCTGAACACCCCTGAATGAAAATGATAAGAAACTATACTATGAAACAAAGATGGATGATATAAAGAATGATAGTAAAAAGCTCTGGAGCACCTTAAATAAAATGTTGGGCAAAAAGGCAAACTCATTCATTGAATCAGATGCTCATTCATCACAAAACCCACTGATATTGCCAATTACTTTAATGATTTTTCATTAGCAAGATTAGCAAACTTAGGCATGACATGCCAGAAACAAATGCTGACACTACACATCCAAGTATAACTGATCAAATGATGAAAGACGAGCATTGTCATTTTTAAATTCCGTAGAGTGAGTGTGGAAGAGGTAAAACAATTATTGTTGTCTATCAACGGTGAGAAGCCACTGCGGTCTGACAATCTGAATGGATAATTACTGAGGATAATAGCAGACGATATTGCCACTCCTATTTGCATTATCTTCAATATAAGCCGACTAGAAAGTGTGTGCCCTTAGGCCTGGGAGGAAGCAAAAGTCATTTGGCTACCTGAGAATAGTAAAAAACCCTTCACTGGGTCAATTAGCCGACCAATCAGCCTGTTACCAAATTTTTTTTTGACCAGATACAATGCAATTTTACAGTAAACAAATTGACAGCAGACTTTCAGCACTCTTATAGAGAAGGACATTCAACAAGCACAGTACTTACACAAATGACTGAAGATTGTCTGAAACAAATTGATGATAAAAAGATTGTGGGGCTGTTTTGTTAGACTTTGATAATATCAAAAATCTAGTCTAATCAAAGTCTGCTGCTGTAATAACATATGTGTTGTGGCTTTAAACCCCCTGATATATTGTGGATAAAGAGTTACCCGTCTAACAAAACACAGAGGGTATTCTTTAATAGAAGCCTCTCCAACATAATCCAGGTTAAATCAGGAATTCCCCAGGGCAGCTGTCAAGACTCCTTACCTTTTTCAATCTTTACTAATGACATGCCACTGGCTTTGAGTAAAGCCAGTGTATAGTTATGTATGCGGACGACTCAACACTATACACGTCAGCTTCTACAGCGACTGAAACAGCTACAACACTTAACACAGAGCTGCAGTTAGTTTCAGAATGGGTGGCAAGGAATAAGTTAGTCCTAAATATTTTTTTTAAACTAAAAACTAAAAGCATTGTATTTGGGACAAATCATTCACTAAACCCTAAACAACTACAGTGGGGCAAAAAAGTATTTAGTCAGCCACCAATTGTGCAAGTCCTCCCACTTAAGAAGATGAGAGGCCTGTAAATTTCATCATAGGTACACTTCAACTATGACAGACAAAATGAGGAAAAAAAATCCAGAAAATCACATTGTAGGATTTTTAATGAATTTATTTGCAAATGATGGTGGAAAATAAGTATTTGGTCACCTACAAACAAGCAAGATTTCTGGCTCTCACAGACTTGTAACTTCTTCTTTAAGAGGCTCCTCTGTCCTCCACTCGTTGCCTGTATTAATGGCACCTGTTTGAACTTGTTATCAGTATAAAAGACACCTGTCCACGACCTCAAACAGTCACACTCCAAACTCCACTATGGCCAAGACCAAAGAGCCGTCAAAGGACACCAGAAACAAAATTGTAGACCTGCACCAGGCTGGGAAGACTGAATCTGCAATAGGTAAGCAGCTTGGTTTGAAGAAAACAACTGTGGGAGCAATTATTAGGAAATGGAAGACATACAAGACCACTGATAATCTCCCTCGATCTGGGGCTCAACGCAAGATCTCACCCCGTGGGGTCAAACGGGGAATACTTCCGGCGCCGACAGAGATGGCCGCCTCGCTTCGCGTTCCTAGGAAACAATGCAGTGTTTTGTTTTTTTACGTGTTATTTCTTACATTAGTACACCAGGTCATCTTAGGTTTCATTACATACAGTCGAGAAGAACTACTGAATATAAGATCAGCGTCAACTCACCATCAGTACGACCAAGAATATGTTTTTCGCGACGCGGATCCTGTGTTCTGCCTTTCACCCAGGATAACAGAATGGATCCCATGCAGCGACCCAAAAAAACAACTCTGAAAAAGAGGGAAACGAGGCGGTCTTCTGGTCAGACTCCGGAGACGGGCACATCGTGCACCACTCCCTAGCATTCTTCTCGCCAATGTCCAGTCTCTTGACAACAAGGTTGATGAAATCCAAGCAAGGGTAGCATTCCAGAGGGACATCAGAGACTGTAACGTTCTTTGCTTCACGGAAACATGGCTCACTGGAGAGACGCTATCGGAGGCGGTGCAGCCAGCGGGTTTCTCCACGCATCGCGCCGACAGAAACAAACATCTTTCTGGTAAGAAGAGGGGCGGGGGCGTATGCCTTATGGCTAACGAGACATGGTGTGATGAAAGAAACATACAGGAACTCAAATCCTTCTGTTCATCTGATTTAGAATTCCTCACAATCAAATGTAGACCGCATTATCTACCAAGAGAATTCTCTTCGATTATAATCACAGCCGTATATATTCCCCCCCAAGCAGATGGCTCTGAACAAACTTTATTTGACTCTTTGCAAACTGGAATCCATTTATCTGGAGGCTGCATTCATTGTAGCTGGGGATTTTAACAAAGCTAATCTGAAAACAAGACTCCCTAAATTTTATCAGCATATCGATTGCGCAACCAGGGGTGGAAAAACCTTGGATCATTGTTACTCTAACTTCCGCAACGCTTATAAGGCCCTGCCCCGCCCTCCTTTCGTAAAAGCTGACCACGACTCCATTTTGTTGATCCCTGCCTACAGACAGAAACTAAAACAAGAGGCTCCCACGCTGAGGTCTGTCCAACGCTGGTCCGACCAAGCTGACTCCACACTCCAAGACTGCTTCCATCACGTGGACTGGAACATGTTTCGTATTGCGTCAGATAACAATATTGACGAATACGCTGATTCGGTGTGCGAGTTCATTAGAACGTGCGTTGAAGATGTCGTTCCCATAGCAACAATTAAAACATTCCCTAACCAGAAACCGTGGATTGATGGCAGCATTCGCGTGAAACTGAAAGCACAAACCACTGCTTTTAATCAGGGCAAGGTGACTGGTAACATGACCGAATACAAACAGTGCAGCTATTCCCTCCGCAAGGCTATCAAACAAGCTAAGCGTCAGTACAGAGACAAAGTAGAATCTCAATTCAACGGCTCAGACACAAGAGGCATGTGGCAGGGTCTACAGTCAATCACGGACTACAAGAAGAAATCCAGCCCAGTCACGGACCAGGATGTCCTGCTCCCAGGCAGACTAAATAACTTTTTTGCCCGCTTTGAGGACAATACAGTGCCACTGACACGGCCTGCAACGAAAACATGCGGACTCTCCTTCACTGCAGGCGAGGTGAGTAAGACATTTAAACGTGTTAACCCTCGCAAGGCTGCAGGCCCAGACGGCATCCCCAGCCGCGCCCTCAGAGCATTCGCAGACCAGCTGGCCGGTGTGTTTACGGACATATTCAATCAATCCCTATACCAGTCTGCTGTTCCCACATGCTTCAAGAGGGCCACCATTGTTCCTGTTCCCAAGAAAGCTAAGGTAACTGAGCTAAACGACTACCGCCCCGTAGCACTCACTTCCGTCATCATGAAGTGCTTTGAGAGACTAGTCAAGGACCATATCACCTCCACCCTACCCGACACCCTAGACCCACTCCAATTTGCTTACCGCCCAAATAGGTCCACAGACGATGCAATCTCAACCACACTGCCCTAACCCATCTGGACAAGAGGAATACCTATGTGAGAATGCTGTTCATCGACTACAGCTCGGCATTCAACACCATAGTACCCTCCAAGCTCGTCATCAAGCTCGAGACCCTGGGTCTCGACCCCGCCCTGTGCAACTGGGTACTGGACTTCCTGACGGGCCGCCCCCAGGTGGTGAGGGTAGGCAACAACATCTCCACCCCGCTGATCCTCAACACTGGGGCCCCACAAGGGTGCGTTCTGAGCCCTCTCCTGTACTCCCTGTTCACCCACGACTGCGTGGCCACGCACGCCTCCAACTCAATCATCAAGTTTGCGGACGACACAACAGTGGTAGGCTTGATTACCAACAACGACGAGACGGCCTACAGGGAGGAGGTGAGGGCCCTCGGAGTGTGGTGTCAGGAAAATAACCTCACACTCAACGTCAACAAAACTAAGGAGATGATTGTGGACTTTAGGAAACAGCAGAGGGAACACCCCCTTATCCACATCGATGGAACAGTAGTGGAGAGGGTAGCAAGTTTTAAGTTCCTCGGCATACACATCACATACAAACTGAATTGGTCCACTCACACAGACAGCATCGTGAAGAAGGCGCAGCAGCGCCTCTTCAACCTCAGGAGGCTGAAGAAATTCGGTTTGTCACCAAAAGCACTCACAAACTTCTACAGATGCACAATCGAGAGCATCCTGGCGGGCTGTATCACCGCCTGGTACGGCAACTGCTCCACCCACAACCGTAAGGCTCTCCAGAGGGTAGTGAGGTCTGCACAACGCATCACCGGGGGCAAACTACCTGCCCTCCAGGACACCTACACCACCCGATGTTACAGGAAGGCCATAAAGATCATCAAGGACATCAACCACCCGAGCCACTGCCTGTTCACCCCACTATCATCCAGAAGGCGAGGTCAGTACAGGTGCATCAAAGCTGGGACAGAGAGACTGAAAAACAGCTTCTATCTCAAGGCCATCAGACTGTTAAACAGCCACCACTAACATTGAGTGGCTGCTGCCAACACACTGACACTGACACTGACTCAACTCCAGCCACCTTAATAATGGGAGTTGATGGGAAATGATGTAAATATATCACTGGCCACTTTAAACAATGCTACCTTATATAATGTTACTTACCCTACATTATTCATCTCATATGCATACGTATATACTGTACTCTATATCATCGACTGCATCCTTATGTAATACATGTATCACTAGCCACTTTAACTATGCCACTTTGTTTACATACTCACCTCATGTATATACTGTACTCGATACCATCTACTGTATCCTGCCTATGCTGCTCTGTACCATCACTCATTCATATATCCTTATGTACATATTCTTTATCCCCTTACACTGTGTATAAGACAGTAGTTTTGGAATTGTTAGTTAGATTACTTGTTGGTTATTACTGCATTGTCGGAACTAGAAGCACAAGCATTTCGCTACACTCGCTTTAACATCTGCTAACCATGTGTATGTGACAAATACAATTTGATTTGATTTGAAATGATCACAAGAACAGTGAGCAAAAATCCCAGAACCACACGGGGGACCTAGTGAATGTCCTGCAGAGAGCTGGGACCAAAGTAACAAAGCCCACCATCAGTAACACACTACGCCACCAGGGACTCAAATCCTGCAGTGCCAGACGTGTCCCCCTGCTTAAGCCAGTACATGTCCAGGCCCATCTGAAGTTTGCTAGAGAGCATTTGGATGATCCAGAAGAAGATTGGGAGAATGTCATATGGTCAGATGAAACCAAAATATAACTTTTTGGTAAAAACTCAACTCGTCGTGTTTGGAGGACAAAGAATGCTGAGTTGCATCCAAAGAACACCATACCTACTATGAAGCATGGGGGTGGAAACATCATGCTTTGGGGCTGTGTTTCTGCAAAGGGACCAGGACGACTGATCCGTGTAAAGGAAAGAATGAATGGGGCCATGTATCGTGAGATTTTGAGTGAAAACCTCCTTCCATCAGCAAGGGCATTGAAGATGAAACGTGGCTGGGTCTTTCAGCATGACAATGATCCCAAGGTCCTGGAGTGGCCTAGCCAGTCTCCAGATCTCAACCCCATAGAAAATCCTTGGAGGGAGTTGAAAGTCCATGTTGCCCAGCAACAGCCCCAAAACATCACTGCTCCAGAGGAGATCTGCATGGAGGAATGGGCCAAAATACCAGCAACAGTATGTGAAAACCTTGTGAAGACTTACAGAAAACGTTTGACCTCTGTCATTGCCAACAAAGGGTATATAACAAAGTATTGCGATAAACTTTTGTTATTAACCAAATACTTATTTTCCACCATAATTTGAAAATAAATTAATTTAAAAAATCCTACAAATGTGATTTCCTGGATTTTTCCCCCTCATTTTGTCTGTCATAGTTGAAGTGTAACTATGATGAAAATTACAGGCCTCTCTCATCTTTAAGTGGGAGAACTTGCACAATTGGTGTCTGACTAAATACTTTTTTGCCCCACTGTAAATATTGTAATGAATAATGTGGAAATTTAGCAAGTTGAGTTGACTAAACTGCTTGAAGTAACTCTGGATTGTAAACTGTCATGATCAAAACATGTTGATACAACAGTAGCTAAGATGAGGAAAGGTCTGTCCATAATAATGCACTGCTCTGCTTTCCTAACAACACTATCAATAAGGCAGGTGCTACAGGCCCTAGCTTTGTAGCACCTGGACTACTGTTCAGTCGTGTGGTTCAGTTGCCACAAAGAGGGACTTAGGAAAATTACAATTGGCTCAGAACAAGGTAGCACAGCTGGCACTTAAATGTACACGGGGAGCACTAACAATGATATGCATGTCAATCTCTCATGGCTCAAGGTGGAGGAGAGATTGACTTCATCAGTTCTTGTAAGAAGTGTTGACAAGCTGAATGCACTGACCTGTCTGTTTTAACTATTAGCACACAGCTCGGACATTCACGCATTCCCCACAAGACATGCCACCAAAGATCACTTTACAATCTTTTACAAAAGTCCAGAATAGACTAAGGGAGGCGCACTGTACAACATAGAACCATGCCTACATGGAACTCTATTCCACATCAGGAAACTGATGCAAGCAATAGAATCAGATAAAATAGACCCTATGGAACAGAGAGGACTGTGAAGAGACACACACAGGTACAGACACATGCATACGCACATGTACATTGTAATATTGTTGTATGGTAATATATTACATTTTGTGTCGTAGATATGTAGTGGTGTAACAATGTTATATGATGTACTGTTCAGTGGTGTAAAGTACTTAAGTAAAAATACTTTAAAGTACTACTTCAGTAGTTTTTTGGAGTATCTGTATTTTACTAATTTATATTTTGGACTACTTTTACTTCACTACATTCCTGAAGAAAATATTGTACTCGTTACTCTATACATTTTCCTTGACACCCAAAGGAACTCGATACATTTTGAATGCTGAGCAGGACAGGAAAAGTCAAATTCACGCACTTATCAACTGTACATCCCTGGTCATCCCTACTGCCTCTGATCTGGTGGACTCACTAAACCGACATGCTTTGTTTGTAAATGATGTCTGAGTGTTGGAGTGTGCCCCTGGCTTTCCGTAAATTATTATTTTATTGTTTTTAATTAAAAAAAAAAAAAAATGGTGCCACCTGGTTTGCTTAATATAAGGAATTTGAAATGATTTTATACTTTTACTTCTGATACTTAAGTATATTTTAAACCAAATACTTTTAGATTCTTACTCAAGTAGTATTTTACTGGGTGACTTTTACTTGAGTCATTTTCTATTAATGTCACAATCGTCGATAGGAACGGACCAAGGCACAGTGTGAGTTGAGTTCCACATACTTTATTACACAGTGAAACTACAAAAATAATAAACGTGAAAGCCATAGTGCTCAAAACTCAAACAATATCCCACAATGCAAGTGGGAACAATGGACAACTTAAGTATGATCCCCAATCAGAGACAACGATAATCAGCTGCCTGTAATTGGGAACCATGCAAAATACACCAACATAGAAATAACAATACTAGAACACCCCCTAGTCACACCCTGACCTAAAACACCATAGAGAACCCCAAGGGCTCTCTATGATCAGGGTGTGACAATTAAGGTATCTTTACTTTTACTCAAGTATGACAGTTGGGTACTTTTTCCACTGCTGACACTGTTTTCTATTTTGTTTTATGTGTAATATAAGTGCCTTAATGTGTTCGGACCCCAGGAAGAGTAGCTCAACACTATACTGTACACGTCAGCTCGACTGATCCTTAATAAATACAAATACCTCAACTCAAGCCTTATACCCTCATCCAATCCCTGCTGTGATCCCTTCCCAACACTGTGTAAGTAGCATTCTCATTCCCCATAATATTGTACCATAAATATCTTTATTAAATGCTTGAGGTTAAAATAATTTGTCTTTGACGATTTTTTAAAAACATGCTTTGTCGTCTCCGTGCGGTCCGTGCCTATACTGTGAGTTTCCCATCCTCCTCAATTTGTCAAGTCACCAGCCTCCACTGTACCATATCAGCTTTGGTCTACACAATTCTACTACTGCTGATGAATGGTTAGGCCTAAACGCTATCAGCCACACAACAACATGCTCAATAACAACAAACTCTCTAACCAAAATCAATGTAATGATCCTTCCTATTAGTCCAGGGTAAGGATGAAAGTTTCAGACAACTGCTTCCTTTTTTCAAAATAAGAGAAAAATCATACAAAATGACAAAGATGAACCTTGGAGTCCCTCATACCTTTCAGAACACCTTGAGAGAGATTGAGAAAATATGCTTTGACATGTTTCATTGTGGGATGCTTTACACAGAGATAAATTAACAGAATTGCTGTGTTTGAAACAGAATTGCATCAGCCTGATTGAAACATCATTTCCTTATGCTCAAGAGAGAACTGAGATCTTCTGAATGTAAAATAGCTCAGAATCGCTCCCATGGAAATGATGCAACTGAACAACAATATGCTGTAGAACTTAACTTCTTCTGAAGGAGGAGTTTGTCACACTGTGGTGGGGGCCTTATTAATCAGTATTAACTTCCTGTGTTCAGAGGCCTGGGTTAGACTGTGAATAAAATAATCTTATCTAGCAGTTATACAATATAATGGGTAATTGACTGACTATAACCACTATTGTCTCTTGTGACCTATAAATAATGGGTGAATTGGTAGTGGATTCACTATGGGTTTTTGTCTGAGTAATAACACACATTAGTCTAAAATAAATATAATTGGGAGCACATTCTATTTGTGACAAAACATGCAATTGGGTCTTAGAGTTCGTCATTAGTGGCTGTCTTATTTAAGTTGTTCTCAAAGTCTTTCGTACCACAAATGGAATAGATTGCAAATAAACTCATTCCCATAGCATACCTCGGAAATGACTAGAGTAGGCTCTTAGTTTAAGTGCTACACTTATGGTTATTACCTGAACGTGTCATGATAACAAACTAGCAAAAATGGGTTACAGAAAGCCTCCTACAAATCAAATGCATACTGATTGTTAAACGCCTTATATCGGAGACTTCCAGGGTTGATCTAACAATGGTTGCTAGACATGCTGTACATTTCGCTGCATATTTTTCAAATATCAGCTAAAAAGGTTGTGCCCCCTTTAACCACAGTAAATAAAGTGCTTGTTTATTTAACTCTATAGGACTCTACTCCGAGAGGACCTACTATTTTTACTCTCAATCTGCATGACTTGACTGACTGAGTTTAAAAAGGCTTGAATAACTTGAATAACTGTTTGAGAGCTTTCGAAGAGAATCCCCAAAATAATGTTTGATCTTTTTCATCAGGGAGAGAGATAAAATATCTAGAGACATAGCCATGAAGAAGTCCCTAAATCAGCGATAATTCAAGATTCTATAATCAAAAATAAAAGCTGTTCTTCTTGTCTATTAGATGTTGGGTGATTTACAACATTAGCGCGGATGGTGAAGTGTTCTTTTCCCCTTTTGTGTTCCTCCATTATCCCTGGCTTCTGTGCAGTGCCTACTGATGGAGACTAGCTCGTGGCTACAACCTGAACCTGGCTCCATGCATCAAGCCAAGAGAGCTATCGTTTATGTAAAAAATAAATGTTCAAGCATTGCCTGTTAAATCAATACATACGTAAACTGCCCTCCGGGTCTACAATGGAGGTAGGCAGTGAGGTGACAGGCTGGTTGACAAATGGACAGCAGACGCCCAGAATAGCCTGACTCAGCAGCTTCCTGGGTCTCTCTCTCTCTTGCTCTCCATATCTATTCCTCTCTCCTCCCTCCCGCTCTCTCTCCCTTCTTTCCTCCATCCCTGATCTTTATTAGAAAGCCACATATCTGTTTCTACATGGGAATTGCTGATCAGAGGGTCTTATCACAAAAGCATGTATAAATTCAACAGAGGCATATCCTTGTTTGAGGACGCGAGAGACGGAGTTGATGCAATTTCTGTAGTAGGGTGATTTAGTAAAAGAAATATACGTTACAGAAAGCAAAACAAATTTGCCCCACTTCTCATCCGCATTTTCAAATAAGATTAAATGAGCAGGGAGGTGAGATTTGTCAGTGTTGCACATGATGTAATAACCACATAGGGATATATACACTGTACATAGGGATCCATCATGATGACTTTGTGGTGTGCCCAATAAGAGATCACCTGCATGTCTCTCTCTTTCTCTTCCCATCTCTCCGTCCTTCAGGCCCACCTGTTTCATCTATCACACTGTAGACATCCCAGTACCCCCTGTTAATCCTCCTGACTCCCCTTCATCACCCATGTCTGCCTCCACCACCACACTCACCTAAAGCCTGACTCGGGACAAATCCCGACCCCAAATCCCAGGCCTTTAACAGGTTAACCCCACTGACAAATGCCTAAGCTTCTCTCAATCACATGAGCTAAATTAGTATTGAAATTGGATTGCCCTCTGAACTGGCTCAACATCAGCAAGATCCAGACCACTGGGATGGGAAGCTCTAGGCTACTGACACACACACACACACACACACACACACACACACAGTATATGTGATTTAGTCTACTCAATTGGGAATGAATGGGCTCTGAGGAACTGGGGCTTTGCTTACAGGTCAACTTGTTCACCTTGCACTCCTTATGATTAGGATCAAATAGAGCTTGTCAGCAAATTAAAATTACATTATTCCCCAGTGTCCACAAATGTACAAGGGAAATTAGTGTTCTGCTTTATCCCAACCGTGCTGAAAGACACACATACACGCAGAGCATGGAGCGGTTGGAGTGGAATGATGTCAAACCTAGTTTGTTCAGAAGTGTCACAACAGTTTTAGCTGCAATCAGAAATGTCCATCCACAAATGATGGATGTAAATGTAGCCACTAGTTTTGGCACCAGTCAGAGGCTGGCCTCGGGGCATGTAAGATAATGTGAGAGACAGAAAGAAGCATCTCCCCACACACACATGATTTCTCATAAGGTTAGCTGTCAAAGGACACATCGTCTACTGTCCAAATCATTTGCAACTCCTTTTCCATCTCCTCCTAGATTGCTCCCACTGGGCACAAACTGGTTGAATCAAAGTTGTTTCAACATCATTTTTCAATGTATTGTGATGTGGAATCTACATGGGAAATGCAACAGATGTGTCATAAAGTCATAAACTGTTGTTTTGAGGCTGAAATTTCAACCACAGAATTATGTCATCATGGTAACCAATTTTCAACATAGGCAAACCTTGTATAAAACATGTTGAATTTGTACCTTTGAAACAACGTCAGATCTTCAACTAAAAGGCTGGGCAGCACCTTCTATTGGAGAGTTGATTTATTAGGATTTTTTTATGTGCAAATGAACTCAAGCTTACGGACAATGTCAAATGTGATACAGGGAAGCACCTGAGTGAGTTGGGTGCGTAATTACGCATGTACTTTCCCGAAGCGGAAGACACAAACAACTGGACTCGTTATCCCTTTCATGCCCTGCCTCCAGTCCACTTACCGATATCTGAACAAGAGAGCCTCAACGAAATTGCAACAAGCGGTTCTGTGAAAATTGAATTGAATCAGAAGCCACTGCCAGATTTCTGGATTAGGCTGCGCTCAGAGTATCCTGCCTTGGCAAATTGCGTTGTTAAGACACTGATGCAACCACGTACCTATGTGAGAGCAGATTCTCGCCCTCACAAGCATGAAAACAAAATACAGGCACAGACTGTGTGTAGAAAATTATTTAAGACAGACTCCCTCCAATACAACCCAAAATTGCAGAGTTATATGCATCCTTTCAAGCACATCCTTCTCATTAACCTGTTGTGAATTATTCACAATTTTCAATTAACAAATAAGCTTTAATATGTAAGATGGTTAAATAAAGACCAAAATTATTAATTATTATTATATTATTATTTGTGCCCTGGTCCTATAAGAGCTCTTTGTCACTTCCCACGAGCCGGATTGTGACAAAAACTCACACTCATTCTTATGTTTAATAAATGTATCATATAGTGTGTGTGTGTGGTAGGCTTACAATGATGGCAATAAACAACATCTGAGAGTGCGCTGACTCTGGTGCTAGAGGGGGTATGCAGCTGGAGGTTGAATGTTTGAAGGGGTATGGGACTATAACATTTTTGGGAACCACTGCTGTAGAGCATGAAAATCCCAGCAGCGTTGTAGTTCTTGACACAAACCACCTGGAACCATACCCTGTTCAAAGGGTATGCCCAGGGTATGCCCATTCACCCTCGGAATGCCAAACATACACAATCCATGTCTCAAGAATTAAAAATCCTTCTTTAACCTGTGTCCTCTCCTTCATCTACACTGATTGAAGTGACATCAACAAGGGATCCTAGCTTTCACTTGGTCAGTCTATCTCGGTTTTCTAATGATCAATTAGCCTTTTAAAATTATAAACTTGGATTAGCGAACACAATGTGCCATTGTAACACGGTGGTTGCTGATAATGGGCCTCTGTACGCCTATGTAGACATTGCATAAAAAACATCTGCTGTTTCCAGCTACTATAGTCATTTACAACATTAACAATGTCTACACTGTATTTCTGATCAATTTGATGTTATTTAAGCATATTTTTAAAAAATGTTCTTTCAAAAACAAGGACATTTCTAAGTGACCCCAAACATTTGACAGGTAGTGTATACATTTTGTTACCTTTAACTACGCAAGTGAGTTAAGAACAAATTCTTATTTACCATGACGGCCTACACCGGACAAACCTGGACTACACTGGGCCTATTGTGCGCCGCCTATGGGACTCCCAATCACGGCCGGTTGTGATACGGCCTGGATTCAAACCAGGGTATCTGTAGTGACGCCTCTGCCACTGAGATGCAGTGCCTTAGACAGCTGCGCCACTTGGGAACCCAAACTAGATGCAGTTTGTTTCGTTTGACCTTTTTTCAATTGACATTTCTTATGCCGGCTGATTCATGATTTCGACAGGCTGAGAAACGCTGCCTGCCTGTCTGTCTCGTCCCGACACGTTCATTACTATTGGACATTTGAATATTGAAACAATGTTGCAAACAATGTTTGTCTACAAGAAATGTGAGAATGTCAAGATGCATTTTATAGTGGAGATCAAGTTTAGAAATTGCTTGGCTGGGCTGATGAGACAGTGATTGCGCAGTCAGATGGAACAGCGAGCAGGCCTTCCTAATGGACCTGGCCCGGGTATCCTGGAAGGATATTGACCTCATCCCGTCAATAGAGGATGCCTGGTTGTTCTTCAAAAGTGCTTTCCTCGCCATCGTAAATAAGCATGCCCCTTTCAAAAAATGTAAAACAAAGAACAGATATAGCCCTTGGTTCACTCCAGACATGACTGCCCTTGACCAGAAAAAAAACATCCTGTGGCATTCTGCATTAGCATCGAATAGCCCCTGCAACATGCAACTTTTCAGGGAAGTCAGGAACCAATATACTCAGTCAGTTAGCTTTCCTAAGGCTAGCTTTTCCAAACAGAAATTTGCATCTGTAGCACTAATTCCAAAAAGTTTTGGGACACTGTAAAGTCCATGGAGAATAAGAGCACCTCCTCCCAGCTGTCCACTGCACTGATGATAGGAAACACTGTCACCACCGATAAATCTACGATAATCAATCATTTCAATAAGTATTTTTCAACAGCTAGCCATGCTTTCCACCTGGCTACCCCTACCAACATCTCAGCACCCCCTGCAGCAAACCCCCCCCCCCCCCCCCCCCGGGCAGACTCTTTTCTCTGTATATATCAATGATGTCGCTCTTGCTGCTGGTGATTCTCGGATTCATCTCTACGCAGACGACACCATTCTGTATAAATCTGGCCCTTCTTCGGACACTGTGCTAACAAACCTCCAAATGAGCTTCAACGCCATACAACACTCCTTCCGTGGCCTCCAACTGCATTTAAAGTGAATTTAAGTGAATGCTCTTCAACCGATTGCTGCCCACACCCTCCCGCTCGACTAACATCACTACTCTGGACGGTTTTGACCTAGAATATGTGGACAACTACAAATACCTAGGTGTCTGGCTAGACTGTAAACTCTCCTTCTAGACTCACATTAAGCATCTCCAATCCAAAATTAAATCTAGAATCGGCCTTCTATTTCGCAACAAAGCCTCCCTCACTCATGCCGCCAAACATACCCTCGTAAAACGGACTATCCTACCGATCCTTGACTTTCGGCGATGTCATTTACAAAATAGCCCCCAACACACTACTCAGCAAACTGGATGTCGTCTATCACAGTGCCATCCATTTTATCACCAAATCCCCATATACTACCCACCACTGCGACCTGTATGCTCTTGTTGGCTGGCCCTTACTACATATCCGTTGCCAAACCCACTGGCTCCAGGTCATCTACAGTGGGGAGAACAAGTATTTGATACACTGCCAATTTTGCAGGTTTTCCTACTTACAAAGCATGTAGAGGTCTGTAATTATTTATCATAGGTACACTTCAACTGTGAGAGATGGAATCTAAAACAAAAATCCAGAAAATCACATTGTATGATTTTTAAGTAATTCATTTGCATTTTATTGCATGACATAAGTATTTGATCACCTACCAACCAGTAAGAATTCCGGCTCTCACAGACCTGTTAGTTTTTCTTTAAGAAGGTTTCCTGTTCTCCACTCATTACCTGTATTAACTGCACCTGTTTGAACTCGTTACCTGTATAAAACACACCTGTCCACATACTCAATCAAACAGACTCCAACCTCTCCACAATGGCCAAGACCAGAGAGCTGTGTAAGGACATCAGGGATACAATTGTAGACCTGCACAAGACTGGGATGGGCTAAAGGACAATAGGCAAGCAGCTTGGTGAGAAGGCAACAACTGTTGGCGCAATTATTAGAAAATGGAAGAAGTTCAAGATGATGGTCAATCACCCTCGGTCTGGGGCTCCATGCAAGATCTCACCTTGTGGGGCATCAATGATCATGAGGAAGGTGAGGGATCAGCCCAGAACTACACGGCAGGACCTGGTCAATGACCTGAAGAGAGCTGGGACCACAGTCTCAAAGAAAACCATTAGTAACACACTACGCCGTCATGGATTAAAATCATGCAGCGCACGCACGCAAAGTCCCCCAACAACCTCCTTTCCTCAGTAAGAGCATTGAAGATGGGTCGTGGCTGGGTCTTCCAGCATGACAACGACCCGAAACACACAGCCAGGGCAACTAAGGAGTGGCTTCGTAAGAAGCATCTCAAGGTCCTGAGGTGGCCTAGCCAGTCTCCAGACCTGAACCCAATAGAAAATCTTTGTAGGGAGCTGAACTTCCATATTGCCCAGCGACAGCCCCGAAACCTGACGGATCTGGAGAAGGTCTGTATGGAAGAGTGGGCCAAAATCCCTGCTGCAGTGTGTGCAAACCTGGTCAAGAACTACAGGAAACGTATGATCTCTGTAATTGCAAACAAAGGTTTCTGTACCAAATATTAAGTTCTGCTTTTCTGATGTACCAAATACTTATGTCATGCAAAAGAATGCAAATTAATTACTTAAAAATCATACAATGTGATTTTCTGGATTTTTGTTTTAGATTCCGTCTCTCACAGTTAAAGTGTACCTATGATAAAACAATTACAGACCTCTACATGCTTTGTAAGTAGGAAAACCTGCAAAATTGGCAGTGTATCAAATACTTGTTCTCCCCACTGTATAAGTCTTTGCTAGGTAAAGCCCCGCCTTATCTCAGCTTACTGGTCACCATAGCAACACCCACCCGTAGCACGCACTCCAGCAGGTATATTGCACTGGCCATCCCCAAAGCCAACACTTACTTTAGCCGCCTTTCCTTCCTCTGCTGCCAATGACTGGAACGAATTGAGAAGAAGAAAAAAAAAAAAATCACTGAAGTAGGAGACTTATATCTCCCTCTCTAACTTTAAGCATCAGCTGTCAGAGCAGCTTACTGTACCTGTACACAGCCAATCTGTAAATAGCACACCCAACTAGCACATCCCCATATTATTACTTACCCTCTTGCACCCCAGTATCTCTACTTGCACATCATCATCTGCACATCTATCACTCCAGTATTAATGCTAAATTGTAATTATTTTCGCCTCGATGGCCTATTTATTGCCTACTTCCTTACTCGTCTACATTTGCACACTGTACATATATTTTTCCATTGTTATTTTATTTTGTGTTATTGACTGTACGTTTGTTTGTGTAACTGTGTTTTGTCACACTGCTTTGCTTTATCTTGGCCTGGTCGCAGTTGTAAATGAGAACTTCTTCTCAATTGGCCTACCTGGTTAAATAAAGGTGAAATAAAAATGTATTAATTAAAAAACAGAGTAAATAGTCATTTTAATGTCATAGATTTGGCCGGTGATAACTTGTGGAATAGACACTGGCTAGGATGCGGTTTTAACCAATCAGCATTCAGGATTAGACCCACCCGTTGTATAACATCAATTATACTATTTAGGCTTGTATAGCATTTGCAAAGCCATCAATAGTTATTGTTTCAATTCAAAACCGGGTTCAACAAAAAAATAGACAAATATAGGCCTAGAATTCCAAGCTTTGGTTGATGCCAAACTTAATCTTCAAGTTAATAATAAATATGTTGCATTCACGTCTCCATTTCAAATGAAAATCTAAGTTAAGGAATAGGACTAAATCAAATCAAACTTCATTAATTTAAAGTTAGATTTTATTTAGTCCTATTCTTTAACTTGGAGATGTGAACCCAACATATACACAAGTTATCTGTGGCTCCTATAATGTATTGGATGCAATGTATTTGTATTGGCTCTTAACTACCCCGGCACATTTACATGGATGTTGCATTACTGTAACATTGATGTTGATTAATGTGCACTGTCCCTGTAAAATAAATAAATATAAAATGATTCATTTGTAGACAAACTGGAATTAAAGTCAGACTAAGTCAGTGGCACAAAATATACATCTTCAAATGTTCATATTTGGTTGCATTAACAACCAAACAGAATTCAACAACACTTTTGCAATACAGTAAATAGCCTATTAACTTGTCGACAAGTTAACAAATGAACTAAACCAAAAATAAAAGCTAAAGAATATGATTAATCCAGTGGCTAAGATGAAACTATCCAAGCATTAGAAACTGTACATCTCCTTTAATGTTGATATTTGGTTGTGTTGTCAACCTAACACAATTACTTTTGTAATGTAGTATACAGCCTAAAGTTAAGGATATCTGACAAACTAATGTGACCGTTTTTATTCAACCTTAAAATGAGTAGCCTAACAAATCCATGGCCACAATTTAAAATCAAATTGTATTGGCCACATACACATATTTAGCAGATGTTATTGCGGGTGTAGCAGCAACAATACACACAAATCTAAAAGTAAAAGAATGGAATTAAGAAATACAGTGTCAAGAAAAAGAACAAGAACCCTTTGGAATTACCTGGATTTCTGCATAAATTAGTCATACAATTTTATCTGATCTTCATCTAAGTCACAACAATAGACAAACACAGTGTGCTTAAACTAACAACACACACATTATTGTATTTTTCTTGTCTATGTTGAATATATCATTTAAACATTCACAGTGTGGGTTGGAAAAAGTATGTAAACCCCCAGGCTAATAACTTCTCCAAAAGCTAATTGGAGTCAGGAGTCAGCTAACCTGGAGTCCAATCAGATTGGAGATGTTGGTTAGAGCTGCCTTGCTCTATAAAAACTCACAAAATGTGAGTTTGCTATTCACAAGAAGCATTGCCTGATGTGAACCATGCCTAGAACAAAAGAGATCTCAGAAGGCCTAAGATTAAGAATTGTTGACGTGAATAAAGCTGGAAAGAGTTACAAAAGTATCTCTAAAAGCCTTGATGTTCAGGAACTTGAAGCTTTCTGAGGAACTTGAAGCTTTCCATCTGCTCCACTGTGGTCTATGTAGACAGGGGAGTGCTCCCCTTGCTGCTTCCTGAAGTCCACAATCAGCTCCTTTGTTTTGTTGACGTTGAGGTTATTTTCCTGGCATCACTCCGCCAGGGCCCTCACCTTCTCCCTGTAGACTGTCTCGCCATTGTTGGTAATCAGGCCTTCTACTGTTGTGTCGTCTGAAAACTTGATTGAGTTGGAGGCGTGCATGGCCATGAACATCACGGATGAACAGGGAGTACAGGAGGGGGCTGAGAACTCACCCTTGTGGGCCCCCTGGGTTGTGGATCAGCAAAGTGGAGGTGTTGTTTCCTACCTTCACCACCTGGGAGCGGCCTGTCAGGAAGTCCAGGGCCCAGTTGCACAGGGCTGGGTTCAGACCCAGGGCCCCAACCTTAATGATGAGCTTGGAGGGTACTATGGGGTTGAAGACTGAGCTATTGTCAATGAAAAGCATTATTACATAGGGAATCCTCTTGTCCAGTTGGGATTAGTCAGTGTGCAGTGTGAGTGCATCGTCTGTGGATCTATTGGGGCGGTACACAAATTGAAGTGGGTCTAGTGTGTCAGGTAAGGTAGAGGTGATATGATCCTTACCTGGCCTCTCAAAGCACTTCATGATGACAGAAGTGACAGCTACAGGGCTAAAGTAATTTAGTTCAGTTACCTTTGCTTTCTTGGTTACAGGAATAATGGTGGACATCTTGAAGCAAGTATGGACAGCAGATAGGGAGAGTGAATATGTCCGTAAACACTCCAGCCAGCTGGTCTGCGCATGCTCTGAGGATGCGGCTAGGGATGCAGTCTGCGCCGGCAGCCTTGCGAGGGTTAACACGCTTAAATGTCTTACTGACGTCGACCAAGGAGAACGAGAGCCCACAGTCTTTGGGAGCGGGCTGCGTCGGTGGCACTGCGTTATCCTCAAAGCGGGTGAAGAAGGTGTTTAGCTTGTCCGGGAGCAAGACGGTGTTTCCGCGATGTGGCTGGTTTTCCCTTTGTAATCCATGATTGTCTGTAGACCCTGTTTCATGTCTGAGCCGTTGAAATCCGACTTCACTTTGTCTCTGTACTGACATTTTGCCTGCCTTACGGAGGGAAAAACTATACTGTTTATATTCAACCATAATTCCAGTCACCTTGCCATGATTAAATGCAGTGGTTCGTGCGTTCAGTTTTGTACGAATTCCACGATCTATCCACAGTTTCTGGTTTGGGTAGGCTTTATAATAGTAACCGTGGGAACAACATGCCATATATACTTCCTGATGAACTCAGTTACCAGTGTATACGTCCATGTTATTCTCAGAAGCAACCCGGAACATATCCCAGTCCGCATGATCAAAACAATCTTGAAGCATGAAATCCGATTGGTCAGACCAGCGTTGAAAAGTCCTTAGCACGGTTACTTCCTATTTGAGTTTCTGCCTACAGGAAGGGAGGAGCAAAATGGAGTCATAATCTGATTTGCCAAAGGGAGGGTGGGGGAGGGCCTTGTAGGCATCCCGGAAGGGGGAGTAACAGTGGGCGAGTGTTTTAGCAGCGCGAGTACCACAGTCAATGTGTTGGTAGAACTTCGGTTGCATTTTCATCAAATTTGCTTCGTTAATATCCCCATCTACAATAAATGCGGCCTCATGATATGTGGTTTCCAGTTTGCATAAAGTCCAGTGAAGTTCTTTGAGGGCCGTCTTCCCGAAGAGATCTTTATACCGGTCTGCGCGATGTACTGAGAACCCAGCTGGCTGTATGGATGGGGACAGTATATCTGGAGAGAACCATGATTCTGTGGAACAGAGTATGTTACAGTCCCTGATGTTCTCTGGAAGGAGATCCTCGCCCTGAGCTCGTCTACTTTATTGTCCAGAGACTGAACATTAGTGAGTAATATATTCAGAAGCTGTGGATGGTGTGCACGCCTCCTAAGTCGGACTAGAAGTATACCTCTTCTCCGCCAGCAGCGTCTTGGAGAAACCTCTGGGAAAAGATCAATTGCCCTGGGGGGTACGAACGACTTTCCAATTCGGGAAAGTCATATTCCTGGTCGTAATGCTGATGAGTTACCGCCGCTCTGATATAACACACAAAAACACAAATTACTGCAAAGTTGTTTAGGAGCTATAAGCAGATGCCATTTCTGTCAGCACTATCTTAAAAAGGTTACTGTAACTATAAAAGTCTTGTAATATGTCAAAGATAAATACACAACGCAGAGTTTGAGAGGATGAGAGGACAAGAATACTAAACTAAATATAGTACTAATGGTCAATAGAGAATTGTAAATAGGAGTTGGGTTTCAGTTCAACAACTGTTTAGAATCTGTGGAATGTCACTCCTGAACTCAAAGTGAGGTGTGCTACGTTCTGTTCATTGAGTCGGGGGCAGGATACTTGTTATTTGGCCATTGGCCAGTTGTACTGCAAGGACTTCTGATTGGTCAACCCCAGGCTAGGGTGGGGGATTATAAATGGCATCCTGTCCCTTTGTTCGATGGAGAAAAGCTGAGGGGAGGGGAGACTGAACATCTACCTCCCAACATAAAATCTTGATTTGTCCTTCGCAAATAAACCTATTTTTCTCCCCCTGATTTGCTTTGGAGTCTGTGTTATTGAAGCATAGCATAAATAGCTAAACACTTTGTGCCGAGACCCAGATGAATTGGTCTTAACAACAACAAGAACACTTATCAACTGTGTGTTGATCCAAAAGAAAGAGAGAAGGCTGTGTGCAACTCACTTTGGGGAGTCAACTCTATCTCCTGATTTATGGCAGAATTTCTGGGTGAGTCTAGACTAATATAATTTTAAAAGAACCAACTCAGGTTAAAAAAGTGCATGCAATGAGTGACATGTATCTGTGATGTATAAGTGTTCAAGTCCTTTGTTTTATTACAGAGTTTAGTCCTTTGTTACTCAATTAAAAAGGTTGGAGTCCTTACTCTATTAACAAAAGGTTTGAGGCCTCTGTTTTTGTGAAACCTTCTTGTTGTATAGAAGTGAGTTGTTAATTGAGTAGCGATTTTTACACAGGTGGTTAATGTAAGCCTTCAACAAGCTTTTTGAGGTGAACATAAGTTATGGGTAGCCAAGCCCTACAGAAACAATGTGTTCTAGAAGAGGTTTGGGTCCTCAAAAGGGGTTATATAAATATATAAACAGAGAGATATATATATATTATACAACTTTTCACGTTAATGTAATGTCATTGTTAAGTGAGAAAACCACTCTAGAAAAGGGCGGAACAGCTCTTTCGGATGTGAGCATGAAAGATACTTTAAATTCACTGTCTAGAACCATTTCAAAGTAGAGCAAGAGACATTGGTGAAAAGGTCAGACATGACTCCCACCTGTGGCCTCTCTGTTCTCCGATCTATATATCCTTACACTGAGTTGTGCAAGGCAGATCAGGTTTCAAGCAACTGGTCAGCACTGCCAGTCTGAGTCAACAGATTCTGACAGCAGTGACGAACGATTTCTTAGGCCCACCAGAACACAGGCCATAAATGGGAGTAAAGACAAACGTCTAGAGAGAGTGATCACACATAAATCCACATCTCCAAAACAGTTGGATGAATGGTCACAAACTTTTAAGCATTCACGAGATGTGGTTATCAGAGCTGTGCAGGTTCCGAGTGAAACCAACAACATTATCCGTTCAGTAAAAGAGAAACCTGGTGTATGTCATTATTGCGGGATTTCTGGTCACTGGCAACAAGAAAACATGATTTTATGAGAAGTGGGCAGGAGAAGAAGGGTCCGTCTAAGGGAAAATGGAAACAAGACAATAGCCCCAACGACACAATACTTGTGCAGAAATTTAAGAAGCTCTCTCTGGGTCTGCAGCAGAGTTTGCTGGATGCTGTGGAGGTAAACTAATAGAGACTCCATCTTACATCCCATCTTAGCTGGTGTACATATGAAATCGAATGGAATGTGTGTGAACATGATGGTTAACAACTTTGCAGTAGATTTGTTTTGTAGATACGGGTGCTGAAGTCACTGTATGTCCCATATCTTATGCAAAACATACATGTCCATAGTACACGGGTAACAAGATGAGAGCGACAGGAGTTGAGGGAAGACAGCTATGAAACAAATCAAACCATTATCAATTTCTATTGGTCCAATGAAGATTGATGCAGGGATCTAGAGTTCAGAACCATACTATTTGGACAACAAATTAAAATTAGTGTGGAACCTTTGATATGGAACCAGTGTGTTTGACAGGTGTTGCCCCACCTTGCACAAAACAATATCCCATTAGCAAGGAAGCTATGGACACTACTAAAGTAGCGATTAAAGATCTATGGGACATGAGTATAAACTAAAAGACACCATGTAATCCAGCTCCTCTGATGTATCCTACAGATACCACATTACTTGAACACGACTGATGTGAGTTGGTTTTGGATCAGCTCTCTGATGGGTTTATAGAGTCATTCGTTGGAAAAACCTGAGTTTATCTTCTACACAGATGGTTCAAGCATTGTGGAGGGGGGTGTGAGGATGGCTGAGCATAGGTAGTTACTACAATGGACAATGTGATAATACAAGGCACGTTAGATTTGAGAAAAGCATGAGTGACACAACGCTGAACTATTGCATCCTAATGGGGAATAACTCCCGAGGGGGGACATGACGTAGTGCCAGGACAGTGGGTGATGGTTGTAAAAGAAAAAAGTGACAGACACATTAGGGCCAAAATGGGAAGGTCTTTATCAAGTTTTGCTCATAACGAGTTCAGCAGTAAAAGTAAAGGGGCAATCACGATGGATACATGTCATTCATTGCAAGGTTGTCCATTTTGATGACAAAGTGGAGCCTGGAGAATAAAGAACTGATTGATTAGGAAACGGGGGCCAATCTCGGGTGAAGAAGCATAGTAAGATGATCAGAACCTGATAAGCTTCTATGTTGTATACCGCAGTCATCATATTAGGGATATCTAGGTGAAATGTCCAACGTTTTTCTGAAAATTGGGGTTTGCTTACTTAGGGAAATCCATGAAATATGAATTTGTCTTAAAACCAGGACATGTTACTTTCACTTTTTCTTTCCTTCGTTACAGGTTATGATAATCTATCGTCTGAGGCTGCAGCAATATCCTTCGATTTAAGGACTGTACCTGAAATAATACAAGATTACCGGTGAAGTGCAACCAGTGGAACGGAAGAAGAATTCCTCAATACAGGCAGACTGTCAGAACATCATTTTTAATAGTTATCAATGTGGGACTGATACCAGTGTGAAAGAGCTGATCACTTTTAAAGGACTTTGTTAATGATTACCTTGACAACAGGACGATTGAATATTATTGACTTGCAGACAAGTGAAAGATGTTTGAAATGACTTTCTTGTGCGTATCCTCCTAATACAGGACGTGGGTGGGGTTTCCATTTCTAACACAGAGAAGGATGAGGGACACTCGGGTGTCAATACGTTTCTAGTCCTCTCTCTACACTATGCCACAGTAGTCAAAGTAGTTGTTGGGTTTGTACGTTTGCGCCATTCACGTCAAGGGCAGGTATTCCATTAAGGGCTATTCCTTTTAACCAGAGTGAAATGTTGGGTATATGGATAGACGTTAATTGGTATAAAGTCATTATTGCTACAAGGGGGTAAGAATGTTGAGTATCAACATGAGAGAGCACCTAGCTCTGCAGTACGTTCATTTGAGTTTACCAATGACACTAATCAGCGACCACCTTACCTAGTTATTACACATGCCCCTGTTGGGTGGGTATGTTTTAATAGGACACTCTCTTGGAATTTGTCTCAACTGCACCAGGATGCGTTTGTGATCAGACAACAGACCTATCTGCCTGTGATGGTACTGTTGCGGAATGTCTAATGTCTGTTGATTTGATTCTCAGTAATGGCACTATGACTACTTTTTATGCCAATACCTTCGGTAATATCATCAATAATGGTATGATAGCTCCTAAATGGGACTTACTTTATCTGTGGATCCTATGCCTATTCCTGGTTACCAAAGTTGTGGTAAGGGTCGTGTTAGTACGGGTCGTGTTAGTACGGGTCGTGTCATACCCCATGTAAGACATTCTGTAAACTCTCCTTTTTCACACTGTCATAAACGTGTGATTACAGAAACGGAGAGATTGGTAATCACTTGGTAATTGAGTTTCCATCTTAAGGTATTTCTAAAATAGCACGGGAAGTTATTCATATGGCTAATTCTTTGGAAATCAAAGCTAATAGTACAATTGAGAGTCTAGAGTTAATTACAGCTGAGATGGATGACATCCGGAGTGTGGCGATGCAAAATCGTTTGGTCCTTGATTATCTTCTGTCCGCACAAGGTGCTGTTGTTGGTGCTGAATGCTGTACTTATATTCATGATAAGTCTGAGGAAAAAAAACTGACCTAATCCAAAAGATCAGGACTGAGGGCGCGAAATATCATGATTACAATCAAGATGATGTAGGCTTAGTCATGTGGTTGTCTTCCACATTCGGTACATGTGGAAGTTTTTTGATGGGCATGATACTTCTAATAGTGGGAGATGTGGTTATTTTTGTCATCCAGGTTATCAAGTGCGCTACTGCCTGATGTTTGTCTGCTAAAATCTGATGGTTACGTGATAGGGGATATCATAAGATTCATCAACTGTGTCCTTTTGGAGATGGGTGTCAGTGGTGTTCACCAGAATGTGGTGGGGATCATAAGGGTCTTCAATCACAACAAGCCTCATGATTGTGGTCAATGTTCCCATGGTAACTGTTCTCGGTGCTGTAACGAACCATGCTCTCTCAGATGTGGTATCACACCTGTTGATACCTCTTTTCTTTAACTTTGTGTGAAATGTATTTCTTATTGCAAAGTCAAGTACAATATGCCCTTTTATAGAAATACAAGGTGTTTAACGTAAATTTTATGCTTACTGCTAATGTTTTTTACTGTTAATTTTTTCATGTTTATTGTTTTCTAAAAATACATGAAGTACATTAATTTTTTTAATGGTCTAGGGGGAGGTATAACAATATGTCGAAGATAAATACACAACGCAGAGTTTGAGTGGACAAGAATACTGAACTAAATATAGTACTAATGGTCAATAGGGAATTGTAAATAGGAGTTGGATTTCAGTTCAACAGCTGTTTAGAATCTGTGGAATGTCACTCCTGAACTCAAAGTGAGGTGTGCTACGTTCTGTTCATTGAGTCGGGGGCAGGATACTTGTTATTTGGCCATTGGTCAGTTGTACTGCAAGGACTTCTGATTGGTCAACCCCAGGCTCCTGTGGAGAGTTATAAATGGCATCCCGTTCCTTTGTTCGCTGGAGAAAAGCTGAGGAGGGGGAGACTGAACATCTACCTACCATCATAACATCTTGATTTATCCTTCTCTTTTGCTTTGGAGTTTGTGTTATTGAAAAACAAAACAAAAAACAAATTGCTAACATAATCATTGCATGCTATCTTGAACATACATTCTAAGGTCACATGTCTGTGGAGTTCTTCACAATATACAGTTGAAGTCGGAAGTTTACATACACGTAGGTTGGAGTCATTAAAACTCGTTTTTCAACCACACCACAAATTTCTTGTTAACAAACTACAGTTTTGGCAAGTCGGTTAGGACATTACTTTGTGCATGACACAAGTAACTTTTCCAACAATTGTTTACAGACAGAATATTTCACTTATAATTAAAAAAATATATATATATTTTTACCTTTATTTAACTAGGCAAGTCAGTTAAGAACAAATTCTTATTTTCAATGACGGCCTAGGAACACTGTGCCTGTTCAGGGGCAGAACGACAGATTTGTACCCTGTCAGCTCAGGGATTTGAACTTGCAACCTTCCGGTTACTAGTCCAACGCTCTAACCACAAGGCTACCCTGCCGCCCCAACTTCTGACCCACTGTATTATCACAAATCCAGTGGGTCAGAAGTTTACATTCACCGAGTTAACTGCCTTTGAACAGCTTGGAAAATTCCAGAAAATGAAGTCATGGCTTTAGAAGCTTCTGATAGGCTAATTGACATAATTTGGAGGTGTACCTGTGGATGTATTTCAAGGCCTACCTTCAAACTCAGTGCCTCTTTGCTTGACATCATGGGAAAATGAAAAGAACTCAGCCAAGAAAAAATTGGTAGACTTCCACAAGTCTGGTTCTTCCTTGGGAGAAATTTCCAAACACCTTAAGGTACCACGTTCATCTGTACAAACAATAGTACGCAAGTATAAACACCATGGGACCACGCAGCCGTCATTCCGCTCAGGAAGGAGACGTGTTCGGTCTCCTAGAGATGAACATACTTGGGTGCGAAATGTGCAAATAAATCCCAGAACAACAGCAAAGGACCATGTGAAGATGCTGGAGGAAACAGGTACAAAAGTATCTACAGCCACAGTAAATAGAGTCCTACATCGACATAACCTGAAAGGCCGCTCAGCAAGGAAGAATCCACTGCTCCAAAACCGCAATAAAAAAGCTAGACTATGGTTTGCAACTGCACATGGAGAAATGTCCTCTGGTCTGATGAAACAAAAATAGAACTGTTTGGCCATAATGACCATCTTTATGTTTGGGGGAAAAGGGGGGAGGCTTGCAAGCAGAAGAATACCATCCCAACCGTGAAGCATGGGGCTGGCAGCATCATGTTGTGGAGGTGCTTTGCTGCAGGAGGGACTGGTGCACTTCACAAAATAAATGGCATCATGAGAAAAAAAATATGTGGATATATTGAAGCAACATCTCAAGACATCAGTTAAAGCTTGGTCACAAATGGGTTTTCCAAATGAACAATGACCCCAAGCATACTTCCAAAGTTGTGGCAAAATGGCTTAAGGACAACAAACTCAATGTATTGGAGTGGCCATCACAAAGCCCTGACCTCAATCCTATAGAAAATGTGTGGGCTGAACTGAAAAAGCGTGTGCGAGCAAGGAGGTTACACCAGCTCTGTCAGGAGGAATGGTCCAAAATTCACCCAACTTATTGTGGGAAGCGTGTGGAAGGCTACCTGAAACATTTGACCCTAGTTAAACAATTTAAAGGCAATGCTACCAAATACTAATGTAGTGTATGTAACCTTCTGACCCACTGGGAATGTGATGAAAGAAATAAAAGCTGAAATAAATAATTCTCTATTATTCTGACATTTCACATTCTTAAAATAAAGTGGTGATCCTAACTGACCTAAGACAGGGAATTCTTACTCGGATTAAATGTCAGGAATTGTGAAAAACTGAGTTCAAATGTATTTTGCTAAGGTGTATGTAAACTTCCGACTTCAACTGTAAATATCTGTGCAGAATCTCAAACAGCATTGATCACTTGCACTATTTTAATGTAATCTCAACTACAATCCAGGTAATTTGGTTGTGCTATTAGATGAAGCACAGTGATTACACATTAAGTTGTTGTTTACAAACAAAATATCTGATATTGTATTCCCATTTGAACTTTGTTGTGCTTATAAACGTTTGGCTTTTTTTTGTGTGGTTGAATGAATGTTGAAATCTTGTTGATCAAGTCACAACCAAAAATTACCCACATTTCAATGTTGAAATGGGCAAAATAACTGGTGTGGTGTGCCCAGTGAATTTCGGGATGGGTGCACTTCCACTGATGCATAGTGAGGGCGACAGACCACACAAAATCCCAATACTCATTCTTCACTGAGCCTTGGGCAAGGGATATATTTGTGTAACAGAAGTTCTAAGACGCTTTGCTAGGCAGCCAAAACCACCAATGAAATGTGCCCTGTGTGTTTCTAACAGTCTCCTGAAAAACAACTCTGTGGAGAACATAAACTCTCCCTCTCATCCAAACTAACTTTCACGTCTTGCTCTTCACTGTAATCAGAGGGCTAATATCAATAATATGCATGCTAGTCTCTCTTGGCTAAAAGTATAGGAGAGACTGACTGCGTCACTTCTTATTTTTATAATAAACATGAATGTGTTGAAAACTCCAAATTGTTTGCATAGTCAACTTACACACAGCACTGACACACACACGTACCCCACCAGCCATAGCAGGAGTCTTGTCACAGTGCCCAAATCCAGAACAAATTCAAGAAAGTGTATTATAAAGAGCCACGATTTCATGGAACTCCCATCTCACACTGCTCAAGTGAAGCGCAAGCCTGGTTTTAAAAAATATATATAAAGGATCCAGACGAGTGCGCCCCATATGTAGTTACGTGCAGTACAAGTGGATTAAACAAGTGACATCAATAAGGGATCATGGTCTTTCACCTGATCAGTCTACGTCATGGAAAGAGCAGGTGGTCATGTTTTGTACACTAAGTGCATATACTTATAAACTTACTTAAAATAGGACATTTATGGTTGACCAGAGTGGATATACAGTGCCTTCAGAAAGTATTAACACCCCTTGACTTTTTCCACATTTTATTGTGGTACAGACTGAAATGAAAATGGATTCAATTGAGAATGCCTTAACACCATGTTTTTTAACTGGCCTAAACACCCCATAATTTCAAAGTGGAATTGTACATTATTTTTCTATTTACTACAAATTCATTAAAAAGTACAGCTGAAGTCAGAAGTTTACATATACTTTGGTTGAAGTCATTAAAACAAATTTTTCAACCACTCCACAAATTTCTTGTTAACATACTATAGTTTTTATATGTCGGTTAGGACATCTACTTTGTGCATGACGCAAGTAACTTTTCCAACAATTATTTACAGACTGATCATTTACCTCATAATTCACTGTATCACAATTCCAGTGGGTCAGAAGTTTACATACACTTAGTTGACTGTGCCTTTGAACAGCTTGGAAAATTCCAGAAAATTACGAGCTACGGCTGGGTGTTGCTATGGTGACCAGTGAGCTGAGATAAGGTGAAGCTTTACCTAGCAAAGACTTATTGATGACCTGGAGCCAGTGGGTCTGGCGACGAATATGTAGCGAGGACCAGTCAACGAGAGCATACAGGTCGCAGTGGTGGGTAGTATATGGGGCTTTGGTGACAAAAAGGATGGCACTGTGATAAACTGCATCCAATTTGCTGAGTAGACTGCTGGAGTTTATTTTGTAAATGTCATTGACAAAGTCAAGGATCGGTAGGATAGTCAGTTTTACGAGGATATGTTTGGCAGCATGAGTGAAGGAGGCTTTGTTGCAAAATAAAAGGCTGATTCTAGATTTAACTTTGGATTGGAGATGCTTAATGTGAGTCTGGAAGGAGAGTTTACAGTCTAGCCAGACACCTAGGTATTTGTAGTTGCCCACATATTCTAAGTCGGAACTGTACAGAGTAGTGATGCTAGTCAGGCGGGCATGTGCAGGCAGCGATCGGCTGAAAAGCATGCATTTTGTTTCACTAGCATTTAAGAGCAGTTGGAGGCCATGGAAGGAGTGTTGTATGGCATTGAAGCTCGTTTGGAGGTTAGTTAACAGTGTCCAAAGAAGGGCCAGATGTAAACAGAATGGTGTCGTCTGCGTAAAGGTGGATCAAAGAATCACCCGCAGCAAGAGCGACATCATTGATATATACAGAGAAAAGAGTCGGCCCGAGAATTGAACCCTGTTGCACACCTATAGAGACTGCCAGAGGTCCGGAAAGCAGGCACTCCAATTTGACACACTGAGCTCTGAGAAGTAGTTAGTGAAGCAGGCGAGGCAGTCATTAGAGAAACCAAGGCTGTTGCGTCATCATTGATATATACAGAGAAAAGAGTCGGCCCGAGAATTGAACCCTGTGGCACCCCCATAGTGACTACCAGAGGTCCGGACAACAGGCCCTCCGATTTGACACACTGAACTCTATCTGAGAAGTAGTTGGTGAACTAGGAAGTCTTTTGAGAAATCAAGGCTGTTGAGTCTGCCGATAAGAATGCGGTGATTGACAGTGTCGAAAGCCTTGGCCAGGTAGATGAAGACGGCTGCACAGTACTGTCTTTTATCGATGGAGGTTATGATATCGTTTAGAACCTTGAGCGTGGCTGAGGAGCACCCGTGACTAACTTGGAAACCAGAATATCCCCCCACTCATCGATGTTACCCTCCTCCTCTCTCTAGCCCCTGGGTCCTCTCTCTAGCCCCTGGCTCCCGACTAGCATTCCATGGAGACCTAATTACTGTATAAGCGTTGACATCGACAGCCACTATCAATCACATCACTATGTCGCTTCTGATCACAGTTATGCTTTAGTGTGTGTGTGTGTGTGTGTGGACACGTTTTACTATACTATATTTAAAGTCCTTATAAGAATAGTAAACCAACTAAAATTCTGAGAAGTCAGGACATTTTGCCGGTCTTCACTGTGTAAGACAGAGATATAAATAGAATGAGGTCAGGAGAATCCACCCAGATAAATCTCTGCTGTTTTTTGTGACGGGTCAGTCTGCTTGTGTCTCTCACCGCTGCTCTCCACCAAGGCAGCCCTGCCCCCACCAAGGCAGCCCTGTCCCCACCAAGGCAGCCCTGTCCCCACCAAGGCAGCCCTGTCCCCACCAAGGCAGCCCTGTCCCCACCAAGGCAGCCCTGTCCCCATGGGCCACAGAGGTATGAGACACTTACATTAGGCCACATAACATAATCTATAGTAGAAACACACATGCCTGGACGAATAGCTTTCAGCACAGCGCAAGCTATCCCATTAGCCATGAATCTGAGGCCTACTCCTACTGAAAGGGTGGAAGAGAGGTGGAGACACTGAACAAATATATCTGTGAGCGCTGACAGTACATCTACAGAGAGGAAAACCTGCACCAGAGAGGGACAGACAGTGACTGCCTTCGATTTGCAGAGACTGCAACTCTTCATTGTGAAAGTGCATGGACGTAACTGGTGTATATCTCGGGGAGTGACAGGGAATCCTTTGACTCGCGTGTCAGTGTAATATGTGGGCCCTTCTGGGACCTTGGCTCGGCCCAACCTGCAAGCCACCACGCTTCTAATCTCCTCTCATTTTCTCTCTCAAAACGGGGATAGGTTCCAGGACGGTGGAGATACAGTGTACACACACACACACACACACACCTCATCCATCAATGTATTACCCAGCAGCAGCCAGGCTCCCCGTTTTGTTGGGCAGGCAGAGGGCCCTTAACAGGTTCAAGCAGAACACATCATTGCCACCTCCTCCAATACACAGTACCAGTCAAAAGTCTGGACACACCTACTCATTCAAGGGTTTTTCTTTATTTTTTACTCTTTTCTACATTGTAGAACAATAGTGAAGACATCAAAACTATGAAATAACACATATGGAATCATGTATTAAGCAAAGTGTTAAATCAAAATATATTTGACATTCTTCAAAGTAGCCACCCTTTGCCTTGATGACAGCTTTGCACACTCTTGGCATTCTCTCAACCAGCTTCATGAGGTAGTCACCTGGAATGCATTTCAATTAACAGGTGTGCCTTGTTAGAAGTTAATTCGTGGAATTTCTTTCCTTAATGCGTTCGAGCCAAAAAGTTGTATTGTGACAAGGGTGGTTTACAGAAGATAGCCCTATTTGGTAAAATACCAGTTCCAGGTGAAGCTGCTTAAGAGAATGCCAAGATTGTGCAAAGCTGTCATGAAGGCAAAGGGTGGCTACTTTGAAGAATGTCAAATATATTTTGATTTAACACTTTGCTTAATACATGATTCCATATGTGTTATTTCATAGTTTTGATATCTTCACTATTATTCTACAAAGTAGTAAATAGTAAAAATAAAGAAAAACCCTGTATTGAGTAGGTATGTCCAAACTTTTGACTGGTACTGTAGGTGCAGAGAAGAAATAAATGCCAATTGCCTGGACTGGCTACCACCATCTAAAAGTTCAGTCAGTTCTATTTGAAGAGCACACCTCTTCCACTGAGAGACAGTTCTGTTACTATGAAGTCTGAATGTCAAAATTGCATTTTGAAGCTTTGGGGGGTTTATATACTGTTTAAGGAAGGAAGTGTTTTTTACAGACTCAGATTAAGTATTTAAAAGAAGATGTCTGAAAGGACAATGTGTGACTCATTGTTTTGGCAGCTATGTATGGGAGTCTGAGGAAAGGATTATGTTATGCATTGATTTGATTGCTAGACAACCGGTTCCTCCAAACCCTGAGACTCTCTAGCTTGTCAACATAACCATTTCCCTTTAGAGACTAACAAAAGATGAGGATGGACTTTTACATTTCCAAATCAATGTTTCTGGAGGCTGGTCATGACTCATCTACATCGCAACCATGACAATCTTTGTAGATGTACACACACACACCCCCACACCATTCACACAGCAGTTGGATATGTCAAGACAGAGCTGTTATCCAGTGTGCTACATGGCCAGGTTAATCCAGCAGTGCCAGTGTTCACAGCTGTGTGTGTTGAACCCAGACAATACCAGCCCTCAGCTGTTGGAAGCTCACTAAGCTGTTAACTCAATTCTTCTGGCAGGCGAGGCGAGCACCACCACCTCCTCCTCCACACTTTACCTAGCAGCAGGTCACAGTACAAGTCCCTGGATAACACCTCCTCCAACCTGGCAACCGCTAACACCTGGACTGACTGTACGTACTAATCTGGCAACCACTGCCTGCAGCCCGAGGACACGCAGGCAGGGCTCAGGCAGCTCTGAGGGACGATAACAAAAACAGAACCCAGTCAGTCTTATGATAAGGAGAAATAACCTGAGATAATTAGAGGATTGATTCAGACGATCACTTCTGTTACTTTGTGTACGGTAAAACCATAGCAAACAATTCTGTTAATGAACTGTAATATATTGACTGCTCATTTCACTGTGATAGTGTATAATTATTGTATAACTCCATTGTATCACGTCTGTGTTCTATTCTAAGAGATCAGGACTTACATCTGTACATATGCAAATGTGTTTTTAACCCGTATTTAAACAGTCATTCCTCCCTAGCAGCAGAGCTGCCACATTAGCAGACACTATCAGGCCTGCCCGTCAGGGCTGCAGCCTCGCACATCTCTGGGATGGCTCCTCAGTGCCAAGGCTTGGATGGTAGAGCAGAGAAACCATGGCTTTCAAACATGGAGGAAGAACAGAAATTCACCATGCTAACCAGAGCACATCTAGACCAGGCACAGAGGGAGTTGTAGAGAGCCACAGACCTCTTCTCCTTCGTCATTCAGTCCCCTCTCGTTCAGTCCCCTCTACTGGGCTCTAATGGAGCTCTTAGCGCACACACACATTGCAGGACTCCACAGACCCCATGGCTTTCTGAGATGGGGGGGGGTCTTACTGTGCACCTTTTTTTGTCAGAGGGAAACAGGTTGTGATTGTGGGTGGTAGTGTGTGTGTGTGTGTGTACGTGCATAAGGTACAGTGCCTTCGGAAAGTATTCAGACCCCTTCTTTTTCCAGATTTTGCTATGTTACAGCCTTATTCTTATTTTTCCCCCTCGTCAATCTACACACAATAGCAAAAATAGGTTTTTGCAACAGAAATATCACATTTACGTAAGAATTCAGACCTTTTACTCTGTACTTTGTTGAAGCGCCTTTGGCAGCGAATAAAGACTCAAGACTTCTTGGGTATGTCGCTATAAGCTTGGCACACCTGTATTTGGGGAGTTTCTCCCATTCTACTCTGCAGATCCTCTCAAGCTATGTCAGGTTGGATGGGAAGCGTTGCTGCACAGCTATTTTCAGGTCTCTGCAGAGTTGTTCAGTCTGGTTCAAGTCCAGGCTCTGGCTGGACCACTCAAGGACATTCAAAGACTTGTCCCGAAGCCACTCCTGCGTTGTCTTGGCTGTGTGCTTAGGGTCGTTGTCCTGTTGGAAGGTGAATACTTTTCTCCGTTCATCTTTCCCTCAATCCTGACTAGTCTCCCAGTCTTGGCCACTGAAAAACATCCCCACAGCATGATGCTGCCACCAACATGCTTCACCGTAGGGATGGTGCCAGGTTTCCTCCAGACGTGACGCTTGTCATTCAGTCCAAAGAGTTCAATCTTGGTTCATCAGACCAGAAAATCTTGTTTCTCATGGTCTGAGAGTCTTCAGGTGCCTTTTGGCTAACTCCAAGCAGGCTGTCATGTGCCTTTTACTGAGGTATGGCTTCTGTCTGGCCACTCTACCATAAAGGCCTGATTGGTGGAGTGCTGCAGAGATGGTTGTCCTCCTGAAAGGTTCTCCCATCTCCACAGAGGAACTCTGGAGATCTGTCGTTGACCATGCGGTCCTTGGTCACCTCCCTGACCAAGGACCTTCTACCCCGATTTGCTCAGTTTGGCCAGGCAGGCAGCCAGCTCTAGGAGAGTCATGGTGGTAACCAAACTTCTACCATTGTAGAATGAGGGAGGCCACTTGCTACCCTTCCCCAGATCTGTGCCTCGACACAATCCTGTCTCGGAGTTCTATTGACAATTCCTTCGACCTAATGGCTTGGTTTTTGCTCTGACATGCACTGTCAACTATGGGACCTCATATCATTTTTCATCCAAGATGGCATAGTCAGACGTCCTTTTATATATATATATATATATATATATATATATATATATATATATATATATATATATATATATATATATATATATATATATATATATATATATATATATATATATATATATATATATATATATATATATATATATATATATATATATATATATATATATATATAATTTATTTTATTTTTTCTTCAAAAAACTCTCCTGCAACCCGCCTCACCAATTTATATTAAAAAAAGTATTATTCACCTCAAATCTGAAATCCACAACAGAAGCTAGCCAGAAGCTAGCCAGAAGCTAGCCAATTCACTGGCTAACATTAGTATTCAGCTAACCACAATTGGCGGTCATCATATCCTTTAGCTCGAAAAGCTGTCGCCAGTTTTGTGCAACGCAACTCAGACCAGAGCATACCGGACATATTTTCTCTCCATATCCCCGGATTTCTATCCAAGTGACTATTGGCTTACGTCGGTCCCGGAGCAAACATCAATTATTCCGGAGCTAGCCAGCTGAAGAGTTCCACCAGCCACTCCTGGGCTACAATCACCTATCCGGACCCGTTTTACTACGGACGCGGAGCACCACCAGTCCTTCACAACTGGAATACTGATGTTATCTGCTCGAGGGAGTTATCCAACTGGCCCCTCCGTCGCAACGTTACCTCAACGCCCATCTGCGGCCTGCTAAACGTTAGCGGTCTTATCGGCTGCTATTTGAATAGGTCCATCGGACAATTTTCTTGGGTGAGTATAATCTATATATACTTTGCCAATTGGATTGGTCCCCTCTACCACACGGAACCCCACTAATCTACTGACGGAAGCGCACGAGGTGGCTAAAAACAGACCTCCATCCTCTGCCAGCTTGCTACCCATGGCCCAGCTAGCTGTCTGAATCGCCGTGACCCCAACCAACCTCACTACTCAATGGACCCTTATGATCACTCGGCTAAGCATGCCTCTCCTTAATGTCAAGATGCCTTGTCCATTGCTGTTCTGGTTAGTTTTTATTGGTTTATGTCACTGTAGAGCCTCTAGCCCTGCTTATTATACCTTATCCAACCTTTCAGTTCCACCACCCTCACATGCGATGACATCACCTGGTTTCAATGATGTTTCTAGAGACAATATCTCTCTCATCATCACTCAATGCCTAGGTTTACCTCCACTGTATTCACATCCTACCATACCTTTGTCTGTACACAAAACATTGAATAAATTTTAATCGCCCCCAGAAACCTGCTCCTTTTACTCTCTGTTCCAGACGTCCTAGACAACCAATTCTCATAGCTTTTAGCTGTACCCTTATCCTACTCCTCCTCCTCCGTTCCTCTGGTGATGTAGAGGTGAATCCAGGCCCTGCAGTTTCTAGCTCCACTCCTATTCCCCAGGCGCTCTCTTTTGATGACTTCTGTAACCGTAATAGCCTTGGTTTCATGCATGTTAACATTAGAAGCCTCCTCCCTAAGATTGTTTTATTCACTGCTTTAGCGCACACTGCCAACCCGGATGTCCTAGCCGTGTCTGAATTCTGGCGTAGGAAGACCACCAAAAACTCTGAAATCTCCATCCCTAACTACAACATTTTCAGACAAGATAGAACGACCAAAGGGGGCGGTGTTGCAATATACTGCAGAGATAGTCTGCAGAGTTCTGTCATACTATCCAGGTCTGTACCCGAACAATTTGAACTTCTACTTTTAAAAATCAACCTCTCTAAAAACAAGTCTCTCACAGTTGCCGCCTGCTATAGACCACCCTCTGCCCCCAGCTGTGCTCAGGACACCATATGTGAACAGATTGTCCCCCATTTATCTTCAGAGCTTATGCTGCTAGGTGACCTAAACTGGGACATGCTTAACACTCCAGCCATCCTACAATATAAGATAGATGCCCTCAATTTCACACATATTATCAAATGAACCTACCAGGTACCACCCCAAAGCCGTAAACACGGGCACCCTCATGGATATCATCCTGACCAACTTGCCCTCTAAATACACCTCTGCTGTTTTCAACCAAGATCTCAGCTTTCACTGCCTCATTGCCTGCATATGTAATTGGTCAGGGGTCAAACGACCTCCACTCATCACTGTCAAACACTCCTTGAAACACTTCAGCGAGCAGGCCGTTCTAATCGACCTGGCCCGGGTATCCTGGAAGGATATTGACCACATCCCGTCAGTAGAGGATGCCTGGTTATTTAAAAAAAAAAAAGCCTTCCTCACCATCTTAAATAAGCATGCCCCATTCAAGAAATGTAGAACCAGCTTGAAAAAGCTAGCCCTTGGTTCTCTCCAGAACTGAATGCCCTTAACCAACACAAAAACATTCTATGGCGTTCTGCATTAGCATCGAACAGCCCCCGTGATATGCAACTTTTCAGGGAAGTTAGAAACCAATATACACAGACAGTTAGAAAAGCCAAGGCTAGCTTTTTTCAAGCAGAAATGTGCTTCCTGCAACACAAACTCAAAAAAACTCTGGGACACTGTAAAGTCCATGGAGAATAAGAACACCTCCTCCCAGCTGCCCACTGCACTGAGGATAGGAAACTGTCACCACCGATAAATCCACTATAATTGAGAATTTCAATAAGCATTTTTCTATGGCTGGCCACGCTGTCCACCTGGCTACCCCTACCCCGGTCAACAGCACTGCACCCCCCACAGCAACTCGCCCAAGCCTTCCCCATTTCTCCTTCCCCCAAATCCAGTCAGCTGATGTTCTGAAAGAGCTGCAAAATCTGGACCCTTACAAATCAGACGGGCTGGACAATCTGGACCATTTCTTTCTAAAATTATCTGCCAAAATTGTTGCCACCCCTATTACTAGCCTGTTCAACCTCTCGTATCGTCTGAGATTCCGAAAGATTGGAAAGCTGCCGCGGTCATCCCCCTCTTCAAAGGAGGTGACACTCTAGACTGAAACTGATACAGACCTATATCTATCCTACCCTGTCTTTCTAAGGTCTTCGAAAGCCAAGTTAACAAAGATTACCGACCATTTTGAATCACACCGTACCTTCTCCGCTGTGCAATCTGGTTTCAGAGCTGGTCATGGGTGCACCTCAGCCACGCTCAAGGTCCTAGACGACATCATAAACGCCATCGATAAGAGACATTGCTGTGCAGCCGTATTCATCGACCTGGCAAAGGCTTTCGACTCTGTCAATCACCACATCCTCATAAGCAGACTCGATAGCCTTGGTTTCTCAAATGATTGCCTCGCCTGGTTCACCAACTACTTCGCAGATAGAGTTCAGTGTGTTAAATTGAAGGGCCTGTTGTCCGGGCCTCTGGCAGTCTCTATGGGGGTGCCACACGGTTCAATTCTTAGGCCAACTCTCTTCTCTGTATACGTCAATGATGTCGCTCTTGCTGCTGGTGAGTCTCTGATCCACCTCTACGCAGATGACACCATTCTGTATACTTCTGGCACTTCTTTGGACACTGTTAACAAACCTCCAGACGAGCTTCAATGCCATACAACTCTCCTTCCGTGGCCTCCAACTGCTCTTAAATACAAGTCAAACTAAATGCATGATCTTCAACCGATCGCTGCCTGCACATGCCCGCCCGTCCAGCATCACTACTCTGGACAGTTCTGAATATGCGGACAACTACAAATACCTAGGTGTCTGGTTAGACTGTAATCTCTCCTTCCAGACTCACATAAAATATCTCTAATCCAAAGTTAAATCTAGAATCGGCTTCCTATTTTGCAACAAAGTGTCCTTCACTCATGCTGCCAAACATACCCTCGTAAAACTGACTATCCTACCGATCCTCGACTTTGGCGATGTCATCTACAAAATAGCCTCCAATACCCTACTCAATAAATTGGATGCAGTCTATCACAGTGGCATCCGTTTTGTCACCAAAGCCCCATATACTACCCACCACTGCGACCTGTACGCTCTCGTTGGCTGGCCCTCGTTTCATACTCGTCGCCTAACCCACTGGCTCCAGGTCATCTACAAGACCCTGCTAGGTAAAGTTGCCCCTCATCTCAGCTTGCTGGTCACCATAGCAGCATCCACCTGTAGCACGCGCTCCAGCAGGTATATCTCTCTGGTCACCCACAAAACCAATTCTTTCTTTGGCCGCCTCTCCTTCCAGTTCTCTGCTGCCAATGACTGGAACGAACTACAAAATTACAAATTCTATAATTTAGCCCAAACAACTACCGCTTCCCCTACTGTATTTATTTTGCTCCTTTGTACCCCATTATTTCTATTTTTACTTCGCACATTCTTCCACTGCAAATCTACCATTCCAGTGTTTTACTTGCTATTTTGCATTTACTTCACCACCATGGCCTTTTTTTGCCTTTTACCTCCCTTATCTCACCTCATTTGTTCACATCGTATAGACTTATTTTTCTACTGTATTATTGACTGTATGTTTTACTCCGTGTTGTTGTATGTGTCGAACTGCTTTGCTTTATCTTGGCCAAGTCTCAATTGTAAATGAGAACTTGTTCTCAACTTGCCTACCTGGTTAAATAAAGGTGAAATAAAATAAATAAATAAAATAGGCAGCTGTGCCTTTCCAAATCATGTGTAATTATTTAAATTTACCACAATCAAGTCGTAGAACCATCTCAAGGATGATCAATGGAAACATGATGCACCTGAGCTCAATGTGGAGTCTCATAGCAGTATCTGAATACTTATGTAAATAAGGTATTTCAAATGGAAAAACAGACACATTTGCAAAAAAAATAAAAAAATCTGTTTTCGCTTTGTCATTATGGGGTAGTGTGTCGATTGCTGAGGATTTTTATTTAATCCATTTTAGAATAAGGCTGTAACGTAACAAAATGGAGAAAGTTAAGGGGTCTGAATACTTTCCAAAGGCACTGCATGTGCTTACATGCATACGTACATACAGTATGTGTATGTATATTTGTGTGTGTGTGTGAGAGAAAGGTCAAGATTTTTTTATGGAGGGCAAGAGCATCAGCAGAATAATCTGCACACCAATGAGGGGTGTCTGCCTGGCGGGGGTGAAGCAGTGGTGGACCGTAACGTGTGCCTTATGAAACATTACTGGCCACTTCACCTTTATTAAATGGCCATGGAAGCGTGATGCTGGGATGCATGGACCACCTTGATCACAGACGCATCTATGTACAAGAAGTACTTCACTCAGTCAGCGACTCCCTGTGATCAAGGTGGCCCATTACTGCCTGGCCGAAAGACAGAACAGGTAAGACTCCTCAGAAATGAGTCATAATAAAGATAAAATACAATGTTATTTGTCACCTGCCTCATTAACAACAGGTGTAAACTAAACAGTGAAATGCTTACTTACAGGTCTTTCTCCAACAATGTTAAATATATTTTTTAAAGGTACAAATAATTAAATACACAGTGAATAATGAATAACGAGTAAAAAATAACTTGGCTATATACAGGGAGTACCAGTAATAGTCGTGTGCAAGGGCTATGAGGTAATTGAGGTAGCTATGTACATAGAGTAGGGGTAAAGTGGCTAGGCAACAGGATAGATAAGACAGTAGCAGCAGTGTATGTGGTGAGTGTGAAAGTGTGTGAGTATGGCATCAGTATGCATGTGTGTGTGTTGGGGTATAAGTATGTGTGAGTACAGTCCAATGTGTGTAAATAGATTCAGTGCAAAGAAGTGTGTGTGTGTTGGGAAGTGTATGTACGCTACAAGTATGTGCACACCCCTTCAAATTAGTGGATTCGGCTATTTCAGCCTCATTCATTGCTGACTGTCGTATACGCCCTGCTAGAGCTGAAATTTGACAAACTGACTTGTTGGAAAGGTGACATCCTATGACGGTGCCATGTTGAAAGTCACTGAGCTCTTCAGTACAGGCAATGTTTGTCTCTGGAGATTGCATGGCTGTGTGCTCAATTTTATAGAACTGTCAGCAACGGGTTTGGCTGAAATAGCCAAATCCACTAATTTGAAGGGGTGTCCACATACTTTTTTTATTTTTTTTATCTCCCTTTCAAATGTTAATTTATCCTCCTCATACATAATCATAACTTCTGGAGGTAGCTAGTGGGCTATTGCAGCTAGGGTTTTTCACAGCATGGTAGGGTGTCCAACTACCCTGCTCTTTCTAATCTAGAATGAAGTGAAGCGATTGAAGCACAGGATTGCTCCAAAGGAATGCTGGAGCGATGCAACTGGACTCCTGGGGGACACATGCTTCTGGCTGCCCCAGTCCCACAGTTGCAAATGAGAACATACAGAATCACTAATTAATTTTGGCGGGGACTTAGCCAGCCTCAGTGAAATCTCTTGTTGATTCCATTTGACACAAGGTCCCATAGCTGTACCCCAGTCTTTTCTTAGTTCATGCCCTTGTTCTGCATTGAATGGACTTTAAAATGTTGAATAATAATGCTTTTTCTGACAGATTTTTGCTTGTTGAAGCATTTAAAAGTGCATATCTGTTAATATATTAAAATTGGCATAACAAGAGGAGCATATCTGCCTGTCTCCCTCACAGTTTGTGACCCATTAAATACAGGATGAGCTCCCAAGTGGTGCAGCTGTCTAAGGCACTGCATCTCAGTGCAAGAGGCACTACAGACCCTGGTTCGAATCCAGGCTGTATCATAACCGGCTGTGATCAGGAGTCTCATAGGGCTCACAATTGGCCCAGCATGGTCTAGGTTAGGGTTTGGCCGTCAATATAAATAAGAATTTGTTCTTAACTGACTTGACTAGTTAAATAAAGGTTAAAATAAAAAATATATATTAAAAAAAGCCCACTGACTGTAGGTGGAAGAATGTGTGATGCGAGAGCACAATAATCCCTACAATAATGTATTCTCACTCAACAACCTTTATTTAACTAACCCTTGCCCAGTCTCCAACAAACAACTTCCCTTATAATAGTGATAAGTAACATAAGAAATGTCAAGGTCCTTATTGCCAGTATTACGGTTCATCACTAACGTAGCTACCCCTCCCTGAGTGTACTGTACTACCTCTGTTTAGTAAAATAGTATCATAACGGCAGAATAGAAACCCAGATATCGTCCAGATATGATGCCAAACACATGCCCACATTAACCCCTCTGGGTCTGGGTAAACACTGATGGCACAAGACCCCTCTCCATCCATCCACCAGAAAGCTTGTTGCTGTGGAAGGTTAATGGGTTACTTCAGGAATTTGGCAATGAGGCATTATATCATCCCCATAGTCAGATGAACTCGAGGATACCACAAGTGTCCAATATGAAGGAAGTTAAGAGGTAGTTTTGCGAGCCAATACTAACTAGCATTAGCACAATGACTGGAAGTCTATGGGTATTTGCTAGCATAGACTAGCAGTCGTTGCACTAACGCTAGTTAGCAACTTACTTCAAACCGCACACAGACATAAAATGGTATCCACGAGTTGATCTGACTCTGGGGAAGCTTTGTCAACCGTTCTCACCTGAGTGGGGCAAGGAGCCTGGACCTTTCATCCTGACATAACTAACTCAATACCACCAGTTGACTTTATCATCTATAAAACAAAACTTAATGACTTTAGTTCAATCTTATTGATTGTGCATGCTGCCATGTCACTCACTACATTCGAATCCTGAAAAAACTCCATACAGTGATGCAGGAGCTATCATGATTCTACTTCAAGTCCTCTCTCAATTATTAATTGCCTTATAAGGCAAAGGTGTATCATTGATGGTGCACATCACATACATCATGAACATGTATACCACTGAGGATTTCGGATGTAATTTGGATGTAAAACATGTAACATTGTATGCAACACCTAACTAAATTGTTACCGTAACACCTCCATTCAAGAAGCCTATGCATGTATGGTCAGTGAATTCCATACCTGCCACGAGCTGGACGGGATCTCGGCAAATTTTCCGAGTCCTCCGAAGGTGTAGCATCTGTACATATGGTCCAGGGACTCTGAGCAGTGCCAAAGTAAGCCGAAGCTCACCGAGTCCTTGTTTTTCAGATGGTCCTTGACAATCCACGCAGGGGATATAAAACTGAAACTACAGATAGCGACCAGAGCAGAGGACAGAAGGACCCAAAAGCAGCCCACACAACTGAACATCCTCGCAGCTTGGGGCAACGAGTAGCTCGGAGACAGCTCGATCCCAACCCCGGCTTCTTTTTTCTTCCGATCCAGCAACGAATGCATTTGGAGCACACACCCAGAAAAGATCAGCTGAAGCTCTCCCCCAACAAATATTACATCAACAGCCTCCTGAAGCAAGATAACGAGTTAATTTGTTATCCGTAAAGATTATTATTTAAAGGGATATTCCAGTGACCTAAACATCGGCTCCTGATTTCATAAAATAGTCAAACATGAGCACGTCTAGGTAAACAAGCTGCCACCTCAACAAGAAGTAATGTCTACTTTAAATAGGCTATCCGCTACTATACTTGAGAATATAGAAATGTGAGTCACCGCAGAACACAAAAGATGTTTGTAACACGCACCCGAGACACAGATACGTAACTGTCAGTCCGTAGGATGGTCACCACCTGGAACTATCAAATACTCTTTACCGAATTTTACGCAAGAGATAAAAAAAATTAAACATATGGTTAGTGCTGCAGTTCTCTTTATCGGTCCGGTATTTGAGTCGCCGCGCTTTTTGCTCAGCAGAAGCCGTGGTTTTGGTTAAGCGTGGTAACCAGTGGGCTTCACAACAAAAGTCTCCACATTGACGCGCGCGTCACTGCGCGCTGTGAATACTCAGGTGGGCGTATCCCCATCAATGTTGTAAACCTTCCCTTGTGTCCTCATGTTGCTTAGGATGTCAATTTTAGATTAGTGATATTAAACCATTACGCATACACATTTTACCAAAAATAAGCAAACGTGCCCATATTTTACTGCAATTGTCTTTGGAAAACAATTATAATATGTACAGTGAAATACAGTACTTACTGGAAAATACGTTTTTTTCCCTTCATTTAAACAAAATCAAAATCACTGAATATTACACACTTGATTATTGCTGATCATTCGCAGTTAGACATGTATCTTGCTCATTGACGTTACAATAGTCCACATTGCCCCCCACTGGTTAAACGGCATTGCAACAAGAGAAATCGCATTTTGCGGTTTTAAAACGACTTTAGCTACAAATAGGCAGAAAAGTTTTATTGTACGATAGCCATAAAATATTTACAATAAAGTATTTCATACTGTACAACAAAATGGGGATAAAACAATTTTGATGCACAAAACTGCAGCATCTCTATGAACTTATTCAAAAGCCAACCACACACACTTGAAACACTGCACTGGGATGAGCACTAATTTGCTGAATTACAGGTTGCATCATTATCTTGCAATGCTAGAGGTTAGATACCCAAGTGCAATTAAGAACATGTTGGCCACAAACTAAGATCAGCCATCAAGCTAATGATAACTGAAATGGAGCCAAATCAATCCCCATGTTTGGTGGCAAACAAGATTTGCATTTCGTGCAAAGAGGATTGTGCCATTTTTCATCAGTGGTAGCACTTCTGTTCCTTCTAGTACTCTGCCAAATAAAAATAAAACTAATATAGATATAGAAATCCAACACAATTTAAATATATTATAGATTACGTACACATACGTCAGAAAAACAATATTAGTGGTACATAGTACCAAGAGAGTCCTTTTCCACACATCTCAATGAGGTTCAAATCATAACAATATTAACATTATATTCAAAGAGTAGACTTTTCAATTGAACATTTGTAATTGAGATTTGCTTAGACATTGCTTTTGACAGTACATACAAAAAAAGAAAAGGTCAACAATCACCATAAAAAAAACTAACATGAATATATTGGAGTTAAAGAGAAATCTAAATATGTATAAAATTATATTGAGTAGAACGGAGCTGCTCTTTCTTTGCAACTGTAGAACTTCTTCAGTACACAACAAGGAGTATTTATGCATTTGTCTTTGCTCTGTAATGACATGGACAAGGAGTCAGAGCTAGAGATGCATGTGGTTAGCTAGACCGCAAAATCAATATGGTCCATTCCAGTTTCACTGTAACATGTCTGACCAGCCCTCTACAGTACATTAGGGCACAGCTAGGAGGGCAAGACTACTCAACCTATCGTCATAGTAACCCACCCCACTGCCACAATACTCCAGGAGGGCCCAGGAATATTAGCACGTTATGCATCAGCCGCAAATAAAAACTTTACAAAGCACCTACTGGTGGATTCCATCTTAAAATTGTACGTGTCACTCTGACCCCTTTCAAAGAGATTTCATTAAAAACAAGAAATAAGGAATGGGCATAAGGGCAAGAGGTGGTGGTGATGTAAGGAAAGACGATGTGCAGGAATCAAGAGAGGAGTGGACAACCGAATCTTCTTAGTGATCGCTTTATGAAGGATGCTTCAGGTCCCTGCAGGCTCCCTCTTGGATGGCATGGTAACAGAGGTAACCATGGCAGGGCCGATGCTTTCTGAAGTGCTGCTTCTTCTGACAGCTCCCGTTCAGCCCCATTTTGTGTCATAGCTTGTCATCTCTCCTTCCCTAGAGAATTTGTTCTGGAAGGAAGTCTGGTACTCTGGTGCTCTTTGTGCCACTGCTTTGTTTTTCTTTTTCCTCTTCATTTGTTCAGCGATGCCTTCATAGTGTTACAAACAGTTGGAAGGATGGATGATCTACTTCAAGTTTTTCCGCTCACTCACACACACCGGTACAAGTTAATGCAGGAGATCATGGAATGCATTTGTTCTTTGATCTCTATTGATGCGTTTCATCTTAAGGTAATTCCAGTGTACAGTTCATCACTGGACTAGGGGACGTGTCTGTCTGTCAGTCTGTCTCTATAGGGTGAGGGACGAGGGGAGTGACAATGCTTTGGTTCTCCACAGGAGGCTCATAACTGGGGAGAGAGATTGTCCATGTTTCATTGTCAATCATCATACAACAGTAAACGTGTCACAGGTGAGGAGTTATTTTCTATAGTTGACTATATAGTGGCATATAAATGCAATGGCTTTGGACTGTCATGAATAGGAAACCAGAGCATACAGATATCCGTGACAATTACAAGGCATTTACAGAAATTGGGCCTGGCGAATTGTCTTCAATGCACTCAAGAGTTTGTACTTATCCAATGTGCAGTACACTTATCAAGAGTCCACCATGTTGTAGATTGAGGCAGACTGACTTACCTTGGTGGATTCGCCAGGACTGTCGTGGTGCGCCTGGTGTACGACATCATTGACGATCATTTTAGCGATCTTCCAGGCCATCTCCTCCTGGGCCTAAACATACATGTTACGATTCAAAGTGTTCATCAATCCTAGTGCTTGTTAGTTCAAACAGATTCAACACAAGAGGAGCTTGTTTTGTTGTTTTACATACCTCATCAGAGTTGCCTTGAACAAGTTTCTTCATGGCTAGAGAGAGCATGGAACCTGTGAGGAGAGAGTGGAAAATAGGGCAATGGTCACAAGGATGAGCCTCGTATCTATTGCTCCTCTGTAAGCTACTGGACATATGAGGTACATGAAAAATATATCACAGAACATAATTATCTTAGTATGTGATGTATGCATTTGGAGGAAACCGAGGGCTGGAAAAGCTGGTTTGTGATTAGAGCCATGAAATCTAGTACAAAAAAGTGTTTTACATATATAGTACAAGTTTAGTCCAGGGCTTATATCCATTTCCTCTATTCTCAGAGAATGTTCTCTTCTAAGAAATCCTAAATAATAGATTCTTGTTTTACTGTATAAGATCTAAAAGCACCTTGGGTTTTATTTGGGAGTGCCTCGCAAACTTCAAGCCACTCTGATTGGGGTTAGGATAAGAAGGCAATACCCACACCATGGATGCCTAAGTGACATGGCACCAAAACCATACAAGCAACAATGAACAGTATAGAGAAAGAGCTACGAGTGAGGGAGACAGGCATATATACACTATATGCACGAAACATTAAGGAAACTGGCTCTTTCCATGACAGACTGACCAGGTGAATGCAGGTGAAAGCTTTGATCCCTTAGAGGTCACTTGTTAAATCCACTTCAAATCAGTGTAGATGAAGGGGAGACAGGTTAAAGAAGGATTTTTAAGCCCTGAGACATGGATTTTGTATGTGGGCCATTCAGAAGGTGAATGGGAAAGACAAAATATTTCTGCATTTGAATGGTGGTAGCTGCCAGATGCACCAGTTTGTGTCAAGAACTGTAACGCTGCTGGATTTTTCACGCTCAACGGTTTCCGTGACACCCCTTAAAATGATTGGATTCTATTATTTCAGGGCACCTGTCGCTGACAGATGTGTGCCTTCAGAAACTATTCATTCCCCTTGACTCATTCCACATTTTGTTGGGTTACAGCCTGAATTCAAAATTGATTATTTTTGTCACCCATCTACACTGAATACCCTATTTGACTAAGTTGATACATTTTTGAATTAAAAAAAATACAGAAATATCTCATTTACACCAGTATTCACACCTCTGAGTCAAAACTTTTAATAAGCACCTTTGGTGGTGATTACAGCTTTGAGTCGTCTTGGGGGTGTCTATCAGCTTTACACATCTGGATTTGGGGATTTTCTCCAATTCTTCCTTGCAAATAATTCTCAAGCTCTGTTACGTTAGACAGGGCGCAGCGGTGAACAGCAACAGATTTTCAATGGGATTCAAGTCTAGGCTTTGGCTGGGCCACTCAAGGTCTTTCACATTCTTGTTCTGAAGCCATTGCAGGGTTGCTTTGGTTGTATGCTTGGTGTCCTTGTTCTGTTGGATCATAAATATTCGACTCAGTCTAAGGACTTTTGCACTCTGAAGAAGGATCTCATCAAGGATTTGTCTGTATTTGGCTCCATTCATTGTTCCCTCTATTCTTACCAGTCTCCCAGTCCCTGAAAAGCATCTCCATAGCATGATGCTGCCACCACCATGCTTCACGGTAGGGTAATCATTTTATACATTTTGAATTCAGGCTGTAACAACAAAATGTGGAATGAGTCAAGGGGTTTGAACACTTTCTGAAGGAACTCTATAGCCTATAAATAATTGCTACATTAGTGTTTGCCGGTTACCTTTGGATTTCTTCACATCCGGTTCTGGTTCGGCTTCCCTGATAAACTGGCCCAGCTCGTTGACTTTCCCAAACGTCATTCTTCTGAACAGTGAGGGGACATAGCCAAATGAAGTCATACGTATAGGATGTTAATGGAGACAGCACCCTGTTACTAGCCTGGTCCCATATCAGTTTGTGTTGTATGGCCAACTCCTAATAGTCATAGTCATTTGGTCCCAGCACAAACAGATCTGAGACCAAGCTAATCTCTTACTGCAACTAGGACACTACCGGTGCTGCCTAAGGCCACACAAATCTCCTATATCAGCCTGTGTTGGGCCATTAGACTGCCATCAGAGCTGATTGTAATGTAATGGGGATGACCTTCAAATCTGCCATGTCACAGAGGACTGCACTGCAGTCTTTGAAAATATGTATTTGGAGCAGTTTAGTCACATCAATGGTCATTACACACTGGCCTACTTAGCTAGCATCAAATAACTCTCTTGGGGAAATTACAGTAGTAAAATCAGGGCAGTTGAAGGGTAGCTATGGAGGAAATTTTGCACGATTATAAAAACAATTTTCACTCATTTTGTCCAGCAGAGAAACATGAAAATCCAAATCAAATATTTGAAATAGTAATGTGGTTTACAGAGCCATTTGAGGTGACTGTACTGAGAGTGGTGAGAATAAGTAACTAAAGGAGGCCTGAGTAGGCTATGCAGAAACTCACCCAGCATAGGGGCGCTGGTACAGGGACTCTGGGTCCAGGCTGGCTATGTCCACTGTTATTGCTTCGTCAAAGTTTTTCAAGATTTTTATTGCTGCCACCTTTTTGGCACCTTGCTGTAAGTGAAAAAATATATAATGATTTGCACATTTAGAGCAGAACTAGAGGGAAAATCTATCTATTTATGTTAAGTAAACAAATTAATACCCACTGACTATTGAACAAAAGGTGTGAGTGCTACTGCTGTTGAACATAATTGATTTGAGTGCACTTAGACAATGAAAAGAGGAAAATGCCAGTAGAGCTAAAGTGAAAGTACAGGTTGTGAGCAGGTCAGGTGTGGGGTTATCTACCTGGGCTTGAGACCCCTCAGTTGTGTTGGTGCTGCGGTCAAGGTCAGAGGCCACGCCTTGCCCGGGAGCACTAGCCAGCACAAACTCATCCGCTCGGACAGAGTTGATAAGGTCACTCAGATACTTGTAGTAAAGGTTACTCGACAGGAAGCCTGGCATGTAGACCTGCGAGAAGAAATATGACATTAACAAAGCTAAACTTCAAAATGCCTTTCAGTCACAAAGGTCTTCCGTTTTCTCCAGAGCCTGACAAAGTGTTTCAACATCATCCCTAGCCTTGGCAACAAAGTCGTACCACTGAGACACACAGTGCATTCGGAAAGTATTCAGACCACTTGACATTTGGTTACATTACAGCCTTATTCTAAAATTGATTAAATTGTTATTTTCCCGCTCAATCTTCAACACAATACCCCATAAAGACAAAGTAAAAACAGGCTTAGAAATATTTGCGAATGTATATAAAAAAAAAATCAAACTGAAATATCACATTTGCATAAGTATTCAGACCCTTTACTCAGCACTTTGTTAAAACACCTTTGTCAGCGATTACAGCCTTCCGTCTTCTTGGGTATGACGCTACAAGCTTGGCACACCTGTATTTGGGGAGTTTCTCCCATTCTTCTCTGCAGATCCTCTCAGGTTGGATGGGGAGCGTCGCTGCACAGCTATTTTCAGGTCTCTCCAGAGATGTTTGATTGGGTTCAAGTCCGGGCTCTGGCTGGGCCACTCAAGGCCATTCAGAGACTTGTCCCAAAGCCACTCCCATGTTGTCTTGGCTGTGGGCTTAGGGTTGTTTTCCTGTTGGAAGGTGAACCTTCGCCCCAGTCTGAGGTCCTGAGCACTCTGGAGCAGGTTTACATCAAGGATCTCTGTACTTTGCTCTGTTCATCTTTCACTCTATCCTGCCTAATCTCCCAGTCCCTGCCACTGTAAAACATCCCCACAGCACAATGCTGCCACCACTATGATTCACCGTAGGGATGGTGCCAGATTTCTTCCAGACGTGACGCTTGTCATTCAGGCCAAAGTGTTCAATCTTGGACCAATCAGACCAGATAATCTTATTGTTTCTCATGGCTGTCATGTGCCTTTTACTGAGAAGTGGCTTCCGTCTGGTTACTCTACCATAAAGGCCGAATTGGTGGAGTGCTGCAGAGATGGTTGTCCTTCTGGAATGTTCTCCCATCTCCACAGAGGAACTCTGGAGCTCTGTCAGAGTGACCATCGGGCTCTTGGTCACCTCCCTGACCAAGGCCATTCTTCCACGATTGCTCAGGTTGGCCAGGCGGCCAGCTCTAGGAAGCGTGGTGGTGGTTCCAAACTACTTCCATTTAAAAATGGAGGCCACTGTGTTCTTGGGGACCTTCAATGCTGCAGACATTTTTGGTTCCCTTCCCCAGACCTGTGCCTCAACACAATCTATGGACAATTCCTTTGACCTCATGGCTTGGTTTTTGCTCTGACATGCACTGTCAACTGTGGGACCTTATACAGACAGGTGTGTGCCTTTTCAAACCAAGTCCAATCAATTGAATTTACCACAGCTGGACTCCAATCAAGTAGTAGAAACATCAAGGATGATCAATGGAAACAGGATACACCTGAGCTAAATTGAGTCTAATAGCAAAGGGTCTGAATACTTATGTAAACAAGGTATCCGTTTTAAATTAAAAAATATATATAAATTATGCGGTATTGTGTGTAGATTGATGAGGAAAAAATATAATTTTATCATTTTTTAGAAAAAGGCTGTAACGTAACAAACTGTGGAAAAAGGGAAGGGGTCTGAATACTTTACGAATGCACTGTATCTATGGCTCTGGTACCACTACCTTCAATAACCACAAAGGCCTGTCATTGATAATCTAAGCCTCATGGTCTAAATCTAAGCCTCATGGTCTCAATCTAAAGGAGTTCCCAAAAGTAAATCATTTTGACGTGTCATTTCTGTTTTGTTTTTCTGGCTGAATTCCAGGTGATTTTACAGTGGTGAGTTTGCAGTGACCGCTGTGTGTTTCCTATATGTTGTCATATGTATTTGGCCCAGGTAACTGGGTGACCTACGACCCCTCACCTTTTCCATGGTGGTCCAGGCCTGTCTAAGAGGAGTGGTGAAGCAGTCAGGTAGAGGCCCTCCCTCCCGGCAGATATTAGACTCTATCTCCATCCGCACAGAGTCATCAAAACCCAGCGGGTTGGTGGCTTGGAGTGAGAAATACCTGGGGAGGAAACAGATGAGATCATTATTATACTGGTTCTCAAATAAACAAGCCAGGCTGAGTAATGTGGAGGTGGTTGCCCTTTACACTCATACCAATATACGGTTGAAAATTGAAGACTAAATTGGAACGCAGGGCTGTCAAAGTTTTGCTATACAATACGTCAGAACTTAGGCTCTGTGCTTCAAAGCACTGTATGGGTTTTGACTGACAGTCATTCTGAACTTGAGCACCTCACGTGACATGAGGTTTGTTATTTTATAACTTAGTCATGCTAGCAATAGAACAGGCTTTCAAATGATGCCCATCTGACCCAGATTACGATTTATAAATGGACCATTTTTGGATTGCGTAAACAACAGTAATTGTGTGATGGCGTGGATGCAGGGCTGTGTTACAAACAAAACTGTTACAAGTGTGCTTGCGCTAGTTCCTCAACGGCAGAGCTAGGAGAGCTAAAAATGTTTTACTTAGGAACTGTGCTTGCAGACACCAGTTAGTCCTCTCACTCAAACCGTTGTAATTTGTATGTCTTATGTTGCAACTACCCCACATTTTTCTAGAATATTGTGATATGATACTGAATGTTTCCAGAGTATTTTCAGATCATATTATCAAACAAATGTGACAAAAAGTACAATAAATGTAAAACAGTACAACAGTGTAATGTTTGGATTCAGTCTTGTGAACGGTTGTGTTCTCACCTTTGGTCTAATAATTGCCATATAATCTCCAAACTGTTCCTTTTCTAAGATTGTGTGAAGGCATAGGTAGTGTGAAGGCATATTGTGTGAAGGCATAGGTAGCGTGAAGGAAAAGGTAGTGAAGGCAAATATAGTGTAAATAGATGTCTTAGGCACACCAATACGTTTACTGGCCTAGAGTACTTAAAACCGCTGAACAGAGCGCCGGCCGCAATTTCCAAACCAAGCATGCATTGATTTTACATGTAGAACAGTGTGAAAATGTCGTCAGTCAGACGTCTACAGTGGATGGTCTCTCAAACACAGCGCACTGAACGATCGGCAGACAAACGCTAGATCCCTATTCGGTGAGATGTGTGTGAGCAGTTACTTGTCGTAAAGGATCATGGCGTCGTTCTGGGCCTCCAGGCCGTCGTACTGGCCAGCCTTAGCAGCCAGCTGGTCCTGGAAGTTATCTGCTGCCAGCCAGAACTGCAGGACATTCACAGCGTCCTCCTTTTCCATGTACTGGGGAGACACACAACATACTAGCTTTATTACCAACGACACTTCTATTAACACCTACCATATGACACTAATGTGGAATAGAATAGAGAATAACAGAAGAGATACAAACACCACCAGTACCACTAATGAGTAAAACACCTATGAATGAACTTGATAAACTGTGGCTGTGTATATTTAATAGTGAACAACAGTAACATCAGTTGTGTTGCTCTTACCTCAGAGAAGTAGAAGAGGGCCGACTCACAGAATAAGATGTCTGCCAGGAACACAGAGCCACTTGTCAACACTTCGATCTGGTACTTACAGAAATGATGGCTGCGCAAGAATTCACTAAAGTGCCTGGGAAATATAGATTATACAGTTGAAGTCAGAAGTTTACATACACCTTAGCCAAATACATTTAAATTCAGTTTTTCACAATTCCAGACATTTAATCCTCGTAAAAATTCCCTGTTTTAGGTCAGTTAGGATCACCACTTTATTTTAAGAATTTGAAATGTCAGAATAATAGTAGAGAGAATGCTTTATTTCAGCTTTTATTTCTTTCATCACATTCCCAGTGGGTCAGAAGTTTACATACACTCAATTAGTATTTGGTAGCATTGCCTTTAAATTGTTTAACTTGGGCCAAACGTTTTGGGTAGCCTTCCACAAGCTTCCCACAATAAGTTGCGTGAATTCAGGCCCATTCCTCCTGACAGAGCTTGTGTAACTGAGTCAGGTTTGTAGGCCTCCTTGCTCACACAAGCTTTTTCAGTTCTGCTCACAAATGTTCAAGAGGATTGAGGTCAGGGCTTTGTGATGGCCACTCCAATACCTTGACTTTGTTGTCCTTAAGCCATTTTGTCACAACTTTGGAAGTATGCTTGGGGTCATTGTCCATTTCGAAGACCCATGTGACCAAGCTTTAACTTCCTGACTGATGTCTTGAGATGTTGCTTCAATATATCCACATAATTTTCCTTCCTCATGATGACATTTATTTTGTGAAGTGCACCAGTCCCTCCTGCAGCAAAGCACCCTCACAGCATGATGCTGCCACCCCTGTGCTTCATGGTTGGGATGGTGTTCTTCTGCTTGCAAGCCTCCTTTTTACTCCAAACATAACAATAGCCATTATGGCCAAACAGTTCTATTTATGTTTCATCATTCCAGAAGACATTTCTCCAAAAAGTACAATCTTTGTCCCCATGTGCAGTTGCAAACCATAGTCTGGCTTTTTTATGGAAGTTTTGGAGCAGTGGCTTCTTCCTTGCTGAGCAACCTTTCAGGTTATGTCGATATAGGACTCGTTTTACTATGGATATAGATACTTTTGTGCCCGTTTCCTCCAGCATCTTCACAAGGTCTCTTGCTGCTGTTCTGGGATTGATTTGCACTTTTCGCACCCAAGTATGTTCATCTCTAGGAGACCGAACGCGTCTCTTTCCTGATCAGTATGACGGCTGAGTGGACCCATGGTGTTTATACTTGCATACTATTGTTTTTACAGATGAACGTGGTACCTTCAGGCGTTTGGAAATTGCTCCCAAGGATGAACCAGACCTGCAGAGGTTTATCATTTTTTTCCTAGGTCTTGGCTGATTTCTTTTGATTTTCACATGATGTCAAGCAAAGACGCACAGAGTTTGAAGGTAGGCCTTGAAATACATCCCCAGGTACACCTCCGATAGGCTAATATACATAATTTGAGTCAATCGGAAGCTTCTAAAGCCATGACATTTTCTGGATTTTTCCAAGCTGTTTAAAGGCACAGTCAACTTAGTGTATGTAAACTTCTGACCCAGTAGAATTGTGATACAGTGAATTATAAGTGAAATAATCAGTCTGTAAACAATTGATGGAAAAATGACTTGTGTCATGCACAAAGTAGATGTCCTAACAGACTTGCCAAAACTATAGTTTGTTAACAAGAAATTTGTGGAGTGGTTGAAAAAGGAGTTTTAATTACTCCAACCTAAGTGTACGTAAACTTCAGACTTCAACTGTATCTGGTCACATTTACATTTATGATCTAGGAGTGGATTAGTGTATTACAGAACAGAGGTAAAACTTTCATCCTAGGAGAAAAATCATGAAAACTAAAGAAAAACACTGGGCACTTTACATTAACTAATTTAATAAATAAATCTTTCAATGGATACGAAAACAGGAAGATTGGAACAAAACAAAATACGTACTGTTGTTCCATGATGGAGAAGACGACAGACTGTGCAATGACGAAACAGTTTGGGTCCACCAGTCCATCCTCCCCACAGATTTTAGCTGTCAAAAAATGACAAAAAAAAACAGTCAATCACACAACCGATTATCAAGCATCCACAAAATAGTTATCCCGAAACCAAGTTAAATATACTGAGATGATTACAGCTGATTTGATCTTTAACGTTGGTTGCAACATTCTTACTAGGTCTAACATTCTTAGGAATGCATACAGTACTCACAAAGTTCTGATACAGTACTCATACAGTGACTGCAATGTCTTAAGAGTCAAAGTCTCATACTAACGGCAAATAGGCGGCAATCAGGACTCATTTCTTACCGACTATGTCGTTTCTGAGCTGTTCTGTGATGGGGATGGGCCTAGCAGCGTCTGGAGAGATGTACTTGGTGAAGATGCTCACTGCATCTCTCTCTATACCTACAACACACATGAGGAGATGTTTAACAGTCAGCCACATGCGTCATAAACTGTGTACAACTCAGATATTACCTCCAATGTGCAATTAAAACAAATTAACGTCATTATTCTGACAGTCAGTTGTTTCACACGGTGGAAATACGAACAAATATAGTGAATATACTAGCCTTCTCTAGTCAGTGAGTTATACAGGCCTATAAATAAATGATAAAGACAAGCCCAACACACAAAAAGAGTTTGAGTACAGCCATAGAGTCTCTGAAACATGCACCACCAGTCAGCTCGAAGAGACTCCAGGCTACTTACTTAACCTTTATCTATGCAAGTAAATTATGAACAGATTCTTTACAATTACGACCAGTCAAACGTACTCTTCATGAGCTTGTCTGAAAGCTCCTTGAGGGCGTTGGTGGACTGCAGCTTGAATGACGTCCCTGTCCTGTAGGAGGGCTGTCTGGTGGGGGTGTCTGCTCTGCTGGGAGTGCCAGGCCTCTGGTCCACCACAGAGCTGAAGGAGTCCCTGTGGACGAGCTGCACTGTGGGGCCTTCACTACTGTTACTGTTAGCGTCCTGGGGGCTGGGGGTAAGCGGGCGTGAGGAGGAAGGCCTGGGGATGGAGTGTAGGTCCATGTCTGAGTGGGATGAGGGGTCGGGGGAGACGGGGGGGGGGGGCGGGCTCGGCCAGGGAGCTGTGTTTGACTGAGTTGAGGCTGTGGGCCCGGACCCGAGACCAGCTGGTGGAGCGAAAGCTCTCTGCCTCCAGCCAGAAGCAGACCAGGTGGTCAGCCCCACGGGCCTCCTGGAACTGGATGTAGTAGGGCATGGCCACGTTGTCCCGCAGAATCTGATCCACCGTCTTAGACAAGCGTGAACGCGTCTCAGAGGCCAGGTAGTTCACACTAGAGCGCCCTGAAACACACAACCATACAGTATAATAACACTGGACCCCCCTGAAAGACACAATCAACCAATCAATCAAATGTCATTATAAAGACCTTTTTACATCAGCAGTTCTCACAAAGTCTTTAACAGTAACCCTGCCTAAACAACCACAGCATTCTGAATAAAACCATACACAACCAATAACAAAAGAGAATACTTACAAAAAAATTTAACTACGGCACATTTCCTGGGTCACATGACCAGAAAGGCCATATGAATGACTGACTGAAGCCTGGCTGGGGGCCTCCAATTACATAATGGACTAAAGTTGGAGCACTAAACAGTGAGCTGACTGAGGTGTTTTGTGATAAGTGTTGTGTGTTCCTGGTATCAGCTCCAGAGTTGGCAGGCTGCCACGGAAGCTTAGCTCTCTCTCGCTCCGCCCCCCCCCCCCTCCCGCTCTCTCGCTCCGCGCCCCCCCCCCCCTCCCGCTCTCTCGCTCCGCGCCCCCCCCCCCCCTCCCGCTCTCTCGCTCCCCCTCCCTCCCTCCCGCTCTCTCGCTCCGCGCCCCCCCCCCCTCCGCCCTCCCGCTCTGCGCCCCCCCCCCCCTCCCGCTCTCTCGCTCCCCCCCTCCCGCTCTCTCGCTCCGCGCCCCCCCCCCCCTCCCGCTCCGCGCCCCCCCCCCCTCCCGCTCTCTCGCTCCGCGCCCCCCCCCCCCTCCCGCTCTCTCGCCCCCCCTCCTGTCCAGGAGCTCACGCCCGCTGAGTCCTGTCTGGGGTCCAGTCAGTGCAGTATACACTGCATTCGGAAAGTATTCAGACACCCCCCCCCTCCCGCTCCGCGCCCCCCCCCCCCCCCCCCCCCCGCTCTGCGCCCCCCCCCTCCCGCTCTCTCGCTCCGCGCCCCCCCCCCTCCCGCTCTCCTGTCCAGGAGCTCACGCCCGCTGAGTCCTGTCTGGGGTCCAGTCAGTGCAGTATACACTGCATTCGGAAAGTATTCAGACCCCTTGACGTTTTCAGCATTTTGTTACGTTACGGACTTGTACTATAATGGTTCTAATAGTTTTTTTCAGCAATCTTTACACAATATGCCATAATGACAAAGAAAAAAAACTTGGCACACCTGTATTTGGGGAGTTTCTCCCATTCTTCTCTGCAGATCCTCTCAAGCTCTATCAGGTTGGAGGGGGATCATTAATGCTCCACTATTTTCAGGTCTCTCCAGAGATGTTCCATCAAGTTCAAGTCCGGGCTCTGGCTGGGCCACTCAATGACATTCAGAGTCTTGTCCAAAAGCCTCTCCTGCTTTGTCTTGGCTGTGTACTTAGGGTCGTTGTCCTGTTGGAAGGTGAACCTTCGCCCCCAGTCTGAGGTCCTGAGCGCTCTGGAGCAGGTTTTCATCAAGGATCTGTACTTTGCTCCATTCACCTTTCCCTTGATCCTGACTAGTCTCCCATTCCCTGCCGCTGAACACATCCCCACAGCATGATGCTGCCACCACCATGCTTCACCGTAGGGATGGTGCCAGATTTATTCCAGACGTGACGCTTGGCATTCAGGCCAGAGTTCAATCTTAGTTTCATCAGACCAGAGAATGTTGTTTCTCATGGTTTGAGAGTCCTTTAGGTGCCTTTTGGAAAATTCCAAGCGGGCTGTCATGTGCATTTTACTGAGGAGTGGCTTCCATCTGGCCACTCTACCATAAAGGCCTGATTTGTGGAGTGCCGCAGAGATGGGAGAACCTTCCAGAAGGACAACCATCTCCACAGAGGAACTCTAGAGCTCTGTGACCATCGGATTCTTGATCACCTCCCTGACCAAGGCCCTTCGCCCCCGATTGCTCCATTTGGCCGGGTGGCCAGCTCTAGGAAGAGTCAAACTGCTTCCATTTAAGAATGATGGAGGCCACTGTGTTGTTGGGGGAACTTCAATGCTGCAGACATTTTTTGGTACCCTTCCCCAGATCTGTGCCTCGACACAATCCTGTCTCAGAGCTCCACAGACAATTCCTTCATCCTCATGGCTTGGTTTTTGCTATGACAACTGTGGGACATTATATAGACAGGTGTGTGCCTTTCCAAATCATGTCCAATCAATTGAATTTACCACAGGTGGACTCAAATCAAGTTGTAGAAACATCTCAAGGATGAGCAATGGAAACAGGATGCACCTGAGCTCAAGTCTCATAGCAAAGGGTTTGAACACTGTTTTTATTTTTAATACATTTTCTAAAAAAAAAAATTGAATTCTGGGGTAATGTGTGTAGATTCATTTTTTTATTTAATCCATTTTAGAATAGGGCTGTAATGTAACAAAATGTGGAAAAAGTCAAGGGGTCTGAATACTTTCAGAATGCACTGTAGTGTTGTCACCCTACTCTACTGCATTCCCAGGCCAGGCCTCAAAGATACACCACTGGTTGAACCACCCCCTCCCTCTGACTCACCGGTAACTAAAGGACCTGTCCCAACAGGTGTTGTTACTCACCATGTCATAAACAATACTGGTGTAGCTGGCTGCTGTAGCACTATAAAACAAGTTCCTGATATCCACCCACTAATGAACTGCTTGATTTAAATAGCCTACATCTTCAGAGGGAAGACGATTTAGGGAATTCTTATGTATCGTACTTAGGGCACAGCAAGCTTCTCAGTACGACACATACATTATAAGTAGGACCAGTAGTTTTACCAGGCCATGTGTTCACTCAGGAAAACCTCTGGGCCATACTTATGCCTCATACTAAAAAGCGTTGCTGGTAGCGTGCTGGTTGGTCAAAATGCTAACCCATGCATGAAGCTGGAGCGAGTGCGTCGCAGGATTAGCCTGGCCGGTTGGCAGTTAAACACAGCAGCACCATGTCCACTAGCCACCATTATCATTTTGTATCAACTCACTCATACATGAGCACGCACGATCTAGTCAAAGGGACAGGATTTAAAGCGAAAGAGCTCATCCATTCAAATCAATCTAAATCACCGATCTAGGATCAGTTTAACCTTTTCAATCATAATGACCTAATCCCAGATCAGAACTGCTACTCTGAAACACTTGTTAATACACGCCATGAAAACTAAGACAAATCAATGGAGGACTGGAGGTACATACCCAGATCCCCAAAGTGTGCAGCCTCCATGTGGATGGGCTGTTTCTTGAGGATTGCTGTGCGTCCGCGGGCGAAGGAGTCCATGTTAGCAGAGATGGCATTGATAGCCACATGGCTGGGCCCCGCCGCCTCCAGGATGGCATGATGGTTCCGGAGGCTCAGGGAGGGGGACTGGGGGCTCGTTGGGGCTACAGGGGAGGAGGAAAGGAGGATGGTTGAAAAGAAATAGGTATCTTAATTCCTTTGATCAACACAGTCTATGTAGGCTTAACTTTCTAGATGACAGAAACCCACAACATCAACAACCTGTTATGGTCCTGAAAAATGACTTATTTAACTGGTCTGTAGTGATCTTGTACATGAATGTCTCCAGTTAGAGCTCAGAGGGTGCTGTGACCTTTTATGAAACACTGTGGTGCAGGAGACTTATTGAGTTTTAACTTATTAAAAAAGGTCACTGTGAGCCTGTCTGAAAAGGGAAAATACTTCACGGCTATCTCTCTATCAACTCTTAAACCAAAGTCTCAACTTCAGCTACAATTACTGCCTGGTATACACTGAGTTCACCAAACATTAGTAACACCTTCCTAATATTGAGTTGCACCCAACTCCTTTGCCCCCAGAACAGCCTATATTCGTCTGGGCATGGACTCTACAAGGTGTCAAAAGCATTCCACAGTGATGCAGGCTGACTTCAATGCTTCCCACAGTTGGGTCAAGTTGGCTGGATGTCCTTTGGGTGGTAGACCATGTTTCCAATTACTACCTGGATTAACATTATCAGTCTATATTTTATTTTATTTTAACTGACTTGCCTAGTTAAATAAAGGTAAGAACAAATTCTTATTTTCAATGACGGCCTAGTGGGTTAACTGCCTGTTCAGGGGCAGAACAACAGATTTGTACCTTGTCAGCTCGGGGGTTTGACTTTGCAACCTTGCAGTTGCTAGTCCAACACTCTAACCACTAGGCTACCCTGCCACCCCATATCATGGAAAGAGCAGGTGTTCTTAATGTTTTCTATACTCAGTGATGTGTCTTATTACCTACATCAATCAATTCTCTCTCAGAATATTTACAGAAATAACTACAAATATAATTAGGAAGAATGATTAAAAAGGGAAAGCTCAGAGGGAAATACCGGTACCTTCAAAAAGGTGTGAGGGAACACAGCACTGCAACTAAAGAGGCACTTGACTGCTTTCAAAGAACATCCAACAAGGGCCTTCCTCTATTTTCAGGGCTTCTCAAAAATGAAACATCAGGTGGCAGCAGCACATCACTGCAATTCATAATTTCAGAGCGTTAGTAGTGTGGTACCCACCTCTATTGACTTTAGCATCAACTGGTCGCTCAGGTTCCTTTCCTTTGGCTGTGGGTCAAAAAATAATTACACAACACTGTAATTAGAGCAGGCTCTAACATTTGATTCGCAATACAGGGGGAGATCAGTGACTGGAATATTGGGCCTGGAGTCATTGTAGGGTAAAGCAATAGGGATGATGCGGTGTCACTGAAAAAGCACTCACTAAACTATCCAGTTACATAACGGTCTAGGCCTGGTCGGGAAACAGATATGCCTGTGACAACCATGTCTGTTCAGCAAACACTCATGCACAGATCCTCACTGTCACACACAGATAACATACGGAGAGAGAAACTAGCTACTTGTGTGTGGCTCCTAAAAGGAATAAAACAGAGTTATTCTTCACATTGAAGCTTGGCTGCCATTTTACAAGTCGTGTTTATTGACTGCAGTGGCCTTGGTCTATCAGCTCAAGTGTCACAGCAGAGGCATTTTCCCCACTTCGTTGTCATGTTGTTACTGCAAAATACTCTCATCACCATAGTGAACAGTCTGGAAACAATGTCCTGTTTTTCTACACATTTCAGTCCTCCTGTTACATGAAGTAACAGAAATCACCTGGTTACAACAGTGTGGTGAAACTGAACCTTCTGCGCATGACACAAGGAGTCTTTCTGAGGCTCTTTCAGTTGTCAGTGGAGTGGGTCAGCAGATAGGGGCTGGTCTGTGTAGGGCAGGCCTCAGGGGGAAGGATGGAAACCTATTTTTCATTACAGAGGCATCCTATGGTGAGCATTTATAATTTCATTTGGTATATAAATTGGTGTCTACATATGATTGTTATCATCATAAGTTCATATTATCCATGGTTTGCGGCACTGTAGGCCTAATACTTTACAGTAGCTATCAAGACAAGTGTGTGTGTGTTACTAGCCCAGGAATCAAGGTTTATAGTTTGGCCTAGTAATTTTCATGCAATAATATTTGCTTGAATCTCTTTGGACCACAATCCCAAGGTAAATACTGAGTAGCCAAGATGCATTTAACATAATTAGCTTAAGTCAATCCTTTAAAGCTGCAATATGTAACTTTTTGGGCAACCTGACCAAATTCACATTGAAATGTAAATTATAGATCTGTCACTCATAGAAAGCAAGTCTAAGAAGCGGTCTGTGTGTGCTATTTCTATGGGTTTAGTTGGTACAATGATTCTCTACCCTATAGTTGCTTGTTTTGTCACATAAACTGAAATTAGACAAACTATTTGAATTTTAGCAACCAGGAAATGGAGGAGCGATTTCGGCATAGTACATCTATCAAGCACTTGAAAGGTAAGTTGTAGTAAGGTGCATCACTAGGTCATGTGTTCGGGTCCTGCTTTGCACGGCATAGCCCTTGATCATGATTCAAGAGTCATTGGATGAAGGCGTCTTCTGTAGGGGGGAGTTGTGTTAAGAGCCGTGGCGCTCGGTCTGAACATGCAGTACAGTTTTGGAAGTACAAGGACCTCATCTTTCATGTTGGTGAGAAATCATTTTAAATTGATACACACCTTTATAGGGTTAGGGTTCCAACATGGCCATATTTCCATGTTACAGCACTTGTTTACAGAACACAGACAAAAGACAGAGTGGATGGCATCCCGCACAGCGGTCTAAGGCACTGCATCGCAGTGCTAGAGGCGTTACTACAGACCCGGGTTCATTACTTGGCTCATCGCACTCTAGCGACTCCATGTGGCGGGTCAAGTGACTGCAGGCTGACCCCGTTTGCCAGTCATTAAATTGACTCTTCCGAGCCCCTTGCAGCGATGAGACAAGATCGAAAACTGGGGACAAAAAGTAAAATACAAAAAAATACGAGTGAACTACCAGTGCTCATTAGGTATCTTTGTCTCCGAACACCTGTGTGAACAGAAGACTGACGCCACAAAATGATGTCACTGAAAAATACTGTCGGCTGCCACTGTGTTAAATCCAGTATTAAAACAGTGTACAGGTAGTGTGTATTTTGTATTTGTGAAATTATTTTGATGTGATGTGGAAGTAGATTGACTGTATGTTTGTTTATTCCATGTGCAACTGTGTTGTTGTTTGTGTAGCACTGGTTTGCTTTATCTTGGCCAGGTCGCAGTTGTAAATGAGAACTTGTTCTCAACTAGCCTACCTGGTGAAATAAAATAAAACAATTTAAAGATTGATTTATCTTTCTAGAACCATAGTGCAATTGAGAATCAAATCACGTTTAGGTGGAGTATTTGGCTGTTTTGGCTTCCAGAGCCAATTTGCCATTTAAAAACAGGTGTTCCTGCATGTGGGCATTCCTGCATGTGAGCATTCCTGCATGTGCAGGCACCCCCTCGTTTTTCTTCTATTGGCACTACAGAGGGTAGTGCGTACAGCCCAGTACATCACTGTAGCTAAGCTGCCTGCCATCCAGGACCTCTACACCAGGCGGTGTAAGAGGAAGGCCCTAAAAATTGTCAAAGACCCCAGCTGCCCCAGTAATAGACTGTTCTCTCTACTACCACATGGCAAGCGGTACCGGAGTGCCAAGTCTTGGACAAAATGGCTTCTCAAAAGTTTTTACCCCCAAGCTATAAGACTCCTGAAAAGGTAATCAAATGGATACCCAGACTATTTGCATTGTGTGCCCCCCAACCCCTCTTTTTACTCTGCTGCTACTCTCTGTTCATCATATATGCAGTCACTTTAACCATATCTACATGAACATACTACCTCAAATCAGCCTGACTAACCAGTGTCTGTATGTAGCCTCCCTACATATAGCCTGTCTTTTTACTGTTGTTTTATTTCTTTACCTACCTATTGTTCACCTCATACCTTTTTGCACTATTGGTTAGCGCATGTAAGTAAGCATTTCACTGTAAGGTCTACAGTTGTATTCGGCGCACGTGACAAATAAACTTTGATTTGATTTTAAGCTAGGACAGGCGGGAAGCGTCTGTATGTGGCGTTAACATTAGATGCCAGCCGCCAATAAGCACCACAGAAGAAGGGGCAGGAGCGACAACGGTTGCTAGCTAGCCATATACCTGTAGACAGTGTCCATTTAACAATGCTTTTAACAATGCCAAGCCAGGTTTTCGGTAGGCAGGTGCGAAAAACACTGTGTGCTAGTCCGATACACAGCAGAAGGGGGCGACACAGTGTGCTAGTTAGCTAGCCAACACAAGGTGTTGCCCCAGCTACCCACCTGCTGTGCTTGCCGCAGGCGGGGGCAAACGGTAGACAGGAGGCGGGGCGAACACTGTGTGCTAGCCAAGGGAGGAGTGGAGGCGATGGGAGGAGAGGGGAAGGTTCATTCAGGAACCAATGGGATGTTCGAGGGGCAGCCTTCCTGCAAATGGAATGCCCACATGCAGGAATGCCCTGAATTGCGGGCTGCAGTTGCACACTATTGCTTTAACCAGAACATGTGAGGTCCTTGGACTAAGGAGTAAGGTTAGGCTCCTTTAGTCCAATAATGGCCTATCCATGGGGAATAGCAGACTGGCATGGAAGACAGACAAACTAAAGAAAAATGTATGTGGCATTATTAGCTAACACATCACCAAGTGAAAGGCGACGGTGTGGATAGTTAATACCCAATCTAATGTGCATTGTCCAAGAATGAATTGAGATAGATCATGGATGCTAGTTAGGTCTGAACATCAGCTAGCGATTTAAGTGGCAAACGCTATTGAGAAGGAAAACTGGATTAGTTTGCTAACAGATTTGAGATCATCTTGCTGCTTGTTGTATTTCTTCAGATTTGAAAGGGATAAATGTATTTGCTAAATAATCCATCTTTCTCCAACGGATATTTGTCGAAGGCCTTGACTTGACACAGACCTGTCAAGCGCATTCTCATCTCAGTCATTAGCCATCGAGCGTTTCTCAACCTCTCCCGCAAGCCTCTTCTCCCTTCGGCTTGCGCTAGCTGGCTAGGCTAGCATACTTCCTTACCTTTCCTCCTGAAAAACGACATGACGATTTTCACGCTCTGAATGTATCCTCAGCTCAATGACAACATCCCGTGGATTCCCGAGTCCCTTCATTCACATGCAACGACTCTAGACAACTGAAATGGGTGTATTTGCAACCGACTGGACTGTTATATCCAACATTTCCCCCTTCTGAAACCAGTGGCCATATTGTCAATACGTCTCACTTCCGGACTGATGCTGCAGCAGCATTGTGGGAAACTTGCATTGTTTGCTAGTGACAGCAGAGGGCAATAGCCACAAGGAAGATATTATCAGGGGGGAAGTTAGGTGGTACGGCATCCAGGCAATATAAATAGTGAGGGTATGCTGTACCGGTAAAACGTGCGCCTATCACAATTACAACATCATGGCCAAAAAGCTATACACCAGCTCCATGAAAAATTTGCCAATTGACTGGAAACCGGGTGGTATACGCTCCAAATTGCGTTGTGGTTTGAGGAGAACACTTACATTTTGTCAAGGGGAGATGAGTGGCTGAGATGCTGGTGGACAAGGTGGAGGTGAGGTGAGTTGCCAAAAGTGGATGTATCAATTCAGCTCAGGCCTAATGACAATCACAGAATGTCATTACAATACACATCGTCGAGAATGGATGAAACATTAGCTAATGTTACATGTCAATTACAATATTAGCTCAAGTCTGTATAAACACAATTTTTTTATGTTAAGTTAAACAGAAGTGACCTTGCCAACTACATCAGTCAACTCAATAGTAGCCAATTTTTACTCTGCTTGCTTTTACAACTCAGTGAAAGAGCACAACACATACACACTGAACTATGCTCAACTTTCCCGTGCTGGTCCAGTCAGCCTTCCAGAAGCTTCCCGGTCACAACTTGTGGACTTGTTTACTTTTGAGTTTATTTTATTTGTACAGTGACAGTGCACATTAATGAATGTTTCAGTAAAAGTGACGGTTTTAGCCAGCCAGCTAATTTTCAACCGCTGTCCCTGGGCAGGTTATTAAAAACAATTACAATATAGACAATCATTGAGCAGTGAGCACACGCAGAGCAACATAGGACAAGCAATATGTAGCATACAGACAGAGCAACATAGAACAAAAATAAACGAGACCAAATCCATAAAAGCAACAAAGTGTTTCCACACCTCACAAGCTACAGACAACATGGAAAGCGGCAATACACGGGCTCGGGAATATGTTCACAAATCTGATTGACCTTTAGCCATGTCTTCATGTTTTTTGTGAAAGTGTGATATGTTGTGCAGTTATGTGTGTCTGATGGCAGTGTATTCCAGACATGGGAAGCTCTCACAGAGAAAGCGGATTTACTAAAGGTGCTTTTCCTTAAGGGAACTATACAGTCACCTCTCATGGCAGACCTTGTGGATCTGCTGCCATATGTTTGGGTTTCCTGTTTAACAAAAATACTGAGTGGAGGGGGAGCCAGGCTATTTAGGATCTTGAATACAAGACATGCGTTGGTGTATTGCACCGGATGTAACAGTGATGATGGCTATTGGGCTTCCTATCAAGCACTTTGAGAGCCTGTGTGTAGACAGACTGAATAGGTTTAAATGTTGAACAGCAAGCTTGGGCCCAACTAGTCAAGCAGTATGTTAAGTGGGGGAGTATCATAGATTGAAGTACAGTTTTGCTACCTCTGTAGTCAAACAATTTCGTATAAATTAGCTAGGTTGAATTTGGTTATTTGAATGACATTTTTCACATGCTTTGTAAAAGAGAGGTTGGAATCAAGTATAATGCCACTGAGCCACTTTGTAACCTGGACCATTACAGTAGTGAGTTCTTGTGCAGCTTGTTGTTTGCTCTTTGCATGCACATATCACTGTATCATCTGCATACATTTGAACTTCAGACCCAGTACAGACAGAAGGCAGATCATTAATGTACAGGCTGAACAGAAGGGGCCCCAGTATTGACCCTTGGGGCACGCCCACATCATAGCTAAGAGTGGGTGACAGCTCATTGCTCACTCTGACACACTGAGTTCTGCCTTCAAGGTATGATTTCATCCATCTCAAGGCATCAGGGGAAAAGTTGAACTTTGACAATTTTGTGATGAGAATCTCATGGTTAACAGTATCAAAAGCCTTCCTTAGGTCCAGAAACACAGCCCCAATAACGCCCCCTTTGTCCATCTTGGACTTCACATTTTCCAGAAGAAAGCAGTTGACCGTTTCTGTGGAGTGTTTCGCTCTGAAGCCAAACTGCATGGAGTGTAATGTGAAGGGGCTATTGTTGAGGTGGGCAATAGTTTTTCTGCTACACACTTTTCAACAAACTTTGACACCACAGGTAGTATATTAATGGGCCTGTAGTTACTCACGTTAGCAGGGTCGCCCGATTTAAAGACATGATGCTGTGCGCTTTGTTGCAAACGTTACTTTGCTACCTGCCAACTTTGTTTTTTACTTTTTAAATACCGTTTTATATTTAGATTTTTTTTCCCTCGCTCAACTTTTTTCATTAAAGTTTTTCACCCCGGACGCTTTATCTGGACATGGTTCTACACGAACTACACCAGCCGAAGCTAAGTAGTAACATTAACATTATGCCTTCTAGTTGCAGTCGCTGTACTCCTAATATACAGGAGAACGATCGCCTTATGGCAAGGATAGCCGTGCTGCAAGCCCAGCTTCAGACGCAATCAGTAGGCAAGGGTATGAAACAGCATTTGTGCCACCAATAAGTACAGATAGTAATATAAATTCCCTCGCACAGTCCCCGCAGCCGGACAATTTTCTCATGGCTTCTGGAAGGAAATGTTGTAGGAATGCTCAACTGGTGTTGCTCATTCAGCCGACAGAAACTTTAAACCGGTTTTCCCCATTTTTCAACGAGTCGGAGTCAGAGGCCGAGCCTTCTCTGGTCTCTTCTCCACCCGTTATGGGGTCTGAGACATCGAAGCCTCCCACCATTAGCTCTGACAAATTGAAAACCCTAGTCATTGGCGACTCCATTACCCACAGTATTAGACTTAAAAATAATCATCCAGCGATCATACACTGTTTACCAGGGGGCAGTGCTACCGACGTTAAAGCTAATCTGAAGATGGTGCTGGCTAAGGCTAAAACTGCCGAGTGTAGAGAGTATAGGGATATTGTTATCCACGTCGACACCAACAATGCTAGGATGAAACAGTTAGAGGTCACCAAGTGCGACATAGCTTGAGCGTGTAAATCAGCTAGAAAGATGTCAGCATCGAGTAATTGTCTCTGGGCCCCTCCCAGTTAGGGGGAGTGATGAGCTCTAGGGCAGAGTCTCACAACTCAATCGCTGGTTGAAAACTGTTTTCTGCTCCTCCCAGAAGATAGAATTTGAAGATAATTGGCCCTCTTTCTGGGACTCCACCACAAACAGGACCAAGCCTGGCCTGCTGAGGAGTGATGGACTCTATCCTAGCTGGAGGGGTGCTCTCATCTTATCCATGAACATAGACAAGGCTCTAACTTCTCTAGCTCCACAATGAGATAGGGTGCAGACCAGGCAGCAGGTTGTTAGCCAGCCTGCAGGCTTAGTGGCATCTGCCAGTAGCACAGTCAGTGTAGTCAGCTCAGCTCTCCCCTTTGAGACCGTGTCTGTGTCTCGATCTAGGTTGGGCAAAACTAAACATGGCGGTGTTCGCTCTAGCAATCGCTCTGTGAAAAAGACCTCCTCCATTCCTGTCATTATTGAAAGAGATTGTGATATCTCAAAATAGGGCTACTTATTGCTAAATCCATCACTTCCAAGGCAGTATATTATAGTCAATTAACTAATCACTGATCATAATGTTGATGTGATTGGCCTGACTGAAACATGGCTTAAGCCTAATGAATTTACTGTGTTAAATGAGGCCTCTCCTCCTGGTTACATTAGTGACCATATCCCCCCCCCCCCCCCCACGCATCCCACTAAGCTGGAGGTGTTGCTAACATTTACGATAGCAAATTTCAATTTACAAAAAAAATGTCTCTAGCTATTGTTTACAGGCCTCCAGGGCCGAAAACAGCGTTCCTCACAGAGTTCCCTGAATTCCCATCGGACCTTGTAGTCACGGCAGATAATATTCACTTCACTTGACTTTAATATTGACATGGAAAAGTCCACAGACCCACTCCAAAGGGCTTTTGGAGCCATCATCGACTCAGTGGGTCTTCTCCAACATATCTTTGGACCTACTCACTGCCACAGTCATACGCTGGACCTAGTTTTGTCCCGTGGAATAAATATTGTGAATCTTAATGTTTTTCCTCATAATCCTGGAAAATCGGACCACCAATTTATTACGTTTGCAATTGCAACAAATCAGCTGCTCAGAACCCAACCAAGGATCATCAAAAGCTGTGCTATACATTTTCAGACAACCCAAAGATTCCTGGACGTCCTTCTAGACTCCCTCCACCTACCTAAGGACGTCAGAGTACAAAAGTCAGTTAACCACCTAACTGAGGAACTAAATTTAACCTTTACTTAATACCCTAGATGCAGTAGCACCACTAAAACATTTGTCATAAGAAACTAGCTCCCTGGTATACAGAAAATACCAGAGCCCTGAAGCAAGCTTCTAGAAAATTGGAACGGAAATGACGCTACACCAAACTGGAAGTCTTCCGACTAGCTTGGAAAGACAGTACCATGCAGTATCGAAGAGCCCTCACTGCTGCTTGATCATCCTATTTTCCAACTTAATTGAGGAGAATAAGAACAATCCAAAATGTATTTTTGATACTGTCGCAAAGTTAACTAAAAAGCAGCATTCCCCAAGAGAGGATGGCTTTCACTTCAACAGTGATAAATTCATGAACTTATTTGATGAAAATATCATGATCATTAAAAAGCAAATTACGGTCTCCTCTTTAAATCTGTTTATTTCTCCAAAGCTCAGTTGTCCTGAGTGTGCAAGACACTGTCAGGACCTAGGATCAAGGGAGACACTCAAGTTTTTTAATACTATATCTCTTGACACTGATGAAAATAGTCTCTAAACCAAGCAGGACCCTATTCTAACAAATAAACTGAAAGAGCTGCTTCCTGTGCTTGGCCCTATGTCCCTATCCACTGGATGTGTACCAAACTCACTAAAATTGGCAGTAATAAAGCCTCTCTTGAATCTCCCATTCCTCTCCAAATTGTTTGAGAAAGCTGTTGCACAGCAACTCACTGCCTTTCTGAAGACAATGTACGAAACACTTCAGTCTGGTTTTAGACCCATTCATAGCACTAACACTACACTCGTTAAGGTGGTAAATTACCTTTTAATGGTGTCAGACCAAGGCTCTGCATCTGTTCTCGTGCTCCAAGACCTTAGTGCTGCTTTTGATACCATCGATCACCACATTCTTTTGGATTGGAAACCCAAATTGGTCTACATGTACAAGTTCTGGCCTGGTCTAGAGCTTATCTGTCGGAAAGATATGTTTGTCTCTGTGGATGGTTTATCTACTGACAAATCAACTGTACATTTCGGTGTTCCTCAAGGTTCTGTTTTAGGACCACTATTGTTTTCACTATATATATTTGACCTATTGGTGATGTCATTTGGAAACATGTTAACTTTCACTGCTATGCGGATGACACACAATTGTACATTTCATTGAAACATGAAGCCCCAAAATTGTCCTCCCTGGAAGCCTGTGTTTCAGACATAAGGAAGTGGATGCTGGCAAAAATGTTTACTTTTAAACTTTTCTTCATTAGCCCCTGGGTACTTACAGTGGGGCTAAAAAGTATTTAGAAAGCCACCAATTGTGCAAGTTCTTATTTACTTATTTTCCACCATAATTTGCAAATAAATTCATAAAAAATCCTACAATGTGATTTTCTGGATTTTTTTTCTCATTTTGTCTGTCATAGTTGAAGTGTACCTATGATGAAAATTACAGGCCTCTCATCTTTTTAAGTGGGAGAACTTGCACAATTTGGTGGCTGACTAAATACTTTTTTTGCCCCACTGTATGTGCATGCAAAGAGCAACCAACAAGCTGCACAAGAACTCACTACTGTAATGGTCCAGGTTACAAAGTGGCTCAGTGACTCGTGTTTGCATCTCAATGTGAAAAAAAAAACTGTCTGCATATTTTTCCACATAGAGGGCAACAGATGCTACTGAGCCAGATGTCTATATGTCAGGGGAGAAGCTCCAGGTGGTATCTGATTTTAGGTACCTTGGCATTATACTTGATTCCAACCTCTCTTTTAAAAAGCATGTGAAAAAGGTAATTCAAATAACCAAATTCAACCTAGCTAATTTCCGATTTATACGAAATTGTTTGACTACAGAGGTAACAAAACTGTACTTCAATCTATGATACTCCCCCACTTAACATACTGCTTGACTAGTTGGGCCCGAGCTTGCTGTACAACATTTAAACCTATTGAGTCGGTCTACAAACAGGCTCTCAAAGTGCTTGATAGGAAGCCCAATAGCCATCATCACTGTTACATCCTCAGAAAGCATGAGCTCCTGAGTTGGGAAAATCTTGTGCAATACACCAACGCATGTCTTGTATTCAAGATCCTAAATGGCCTGGCTCCCCCTCCACTTAGTATTTTTGTTAAACAGGAAACCCAAACGTATGGCAGCAGATCCACAAGGTCTGCCATGAGAGGTGACTGTATAGTTCCCTTAAGGAAAAGCACCTTTAGTAAATCCGCTTTCTCTGTGAGAGCTTCCCATGTCTGGAATACACTGCCATCAGACACACAGTACTGCACAACATATCACACTTTCACAAAAAACATGAAGACATGGCTAAAGGTCAATCAGATTTGTGAACATATTCCCGAGCCCGTGTATTGCCGCTTTCCATGTGTTACGCACGCCTCTAAGAAGAGGGAACGCAACACCCTGCTACAACTAAACTCTCTGTGAAGTGAAAGAGGTATGGACTGTAGGTGTGAGTAAGGATGACAGACAGAATGTGGTACCGTTTTACAAGGACTTTATTCCTGTACGCGGTAATATGGGGAAAAGGGGCTGGACGGAACCAAAGCAAAGAAAGTAAATCTCAAAGCCCCCCCTCTCCTATCTTACCTGCCTACCCACAACTTACCTAATTTAGCACCACCTGGTGCCCTAACCAAAATACAGGGGGTGGTCCGCCCAGGTGTTACCTAGTGTGCCTAGACAGTGAATATACTACGGGTATATGTATGCCCGCGGGCCTCTTGCCTAAGCACTCCCAAGGTGCCTTCCCCTTCCCCCCTGGGAACAAATGAAACAGAATATTACACAATTTTACAAACAAACTAAGAAACAAAGGACATCAACTAAGCTCTACCTGAGCAACAAACTCAGAACATACCCACTCTCAGCAATGAACTCCCAGCAAAATCAACCTCTAGCAAAAACTCTATCACAAACAATCGCTCAGCAATAACCTCAGCAGAATCTCTCTAGCAAAATCTCTCTCAGCAATCCCTACCTCCAAAAATCTCTCAGCAATCCCTACCTCCAAAAATCTCTCTCAGCAATCCCTACCTCCAAAAATCTCTCTCAGCAATCCCTACCTCCAAAAATCTCTCTCAGCAATCCCTACCTCCAAATCTCTCTCTCTCGCCTGAACAGAACACTGGCTTTTATATAGCTTCAGAATGAATGTATAATTGGAGACAGCTGTGTCTTGAAGAGGGGGCGGGGTCAGCTCTCCAATTAGCCCTGGAGTCGACCAATCAGCTGCTTGAGGGATTTCAGGAAGCCATTTCCTGAAATAAACACATGCAAATACACAACCTACAACACATAAACTGGGGAACGTAACACCATGTTGTCTGTTGTCTGTAGCTTGTGAGGTGTGGAAACACTTTGTTGCTTTTATGGATTTGGTCTCGTTTCTTTTTGTTCTATGTTGCTCTGTCTGTATGCTACGTATTGCTTGTCCTATGTTGCTCTGCGTGTGCTCACTGCTCAATGATTGTCTATATTGTAATTGTTTTTAATAACCTGCCCAGGGACTGCGGTTGAAAATTAGCTGGCTGGCTAAAACCGTCACTTTTACTGAAACATTGATTAATGTGCACTGTCCCTGTAAAAATAAAATCAACTCAAACACCTGTTTATTTGTCACGTGCGCCAAATACAACTTTGATTTGAATAGCCCCCGTGATATGCAACTTTTCAGGGAAGTTAGGACGCAAAGTTAGGATAGCAAAGGCTAGCTTTTTCATACAGAAATTTGCACCTTGTACCACAAACTCCAAAAAGTTCTGGGACACTGTAAAGTCCATGGAGAATAAGAGCACCTCCTCCCAGCTGCCCACTGCACTGAGGCTAGGAAACACTGTTACCACCGATAAATCTACGATAATCGAGAATTTCAATAAGCATTTTTCTACGGCTGGCCATGCTTTCCACCTGGCTAAACCTACCCCGGTCAACAGCTCTGCACCACCCACAGCAACTTGCCCAAGCCTCCCCCGCTTCTCCTTCACCCAAATCCAGATAGCTGATGTTCTGAAAGAGTTGCTAAATCTGGACGCCTACAAATCTGCTGGGCTAGACAATCTGGACCCTCTCTTTCTAAAATTATCCACCACAATTGTTGCAATCCCTATTACTAGCCTGTTCAACCTCTCTTTCGTCTGAGATCCCAAAAGATTGGAAAGCTGCCACGTTCATCCCCCTCTTCAAAGGGGGAGACACTCTAGACCCAAACTGTTACAGACCTATATCTATCCTACCCTGCCTTTCTAAAGTCTTCGAAAGCCAAGTTAACAAACAGATCACTGACCATTTCGAATCCCACCGTACCTTCTCCGCTATGCAATCTGGTTTCCAAGCTGGTGCACCTCAGCCACGCTCAAGGTCCTAAACGATATCATAACCGCCATTGATAAAAACAATACTGTGCAGCTATCTTCTTTTTTTTTTTTTTTTTTACCCCTTTTTCTCCCCAATTTCGTGGTATCCAATTGTTGTAGTAGCTACTATCTTGTCTCATCGCTACAACTCCCGTACGGGCTCGGGAGAGACGAAGGTTGAAAGTCGTGCGTCCTCCGATACACAACCCAACCAAGCCGCACTGCTTCTTAACACAGCGCACATCCAACCCGGAAGTCAGCCGCACCAATGCGCCGGAGGAAACACCATGCACCTGGCCACCTTGGTTAGCGCACACTGCGCCCAGCCCGCCACAGGAGTCGCTGGTGCGCGATGAGACAAGGACTCTGTCGTAACCGGCCGCTACCGACCAAGCCCTCCCTAACCCGGGCGACGCTAGGCCAATTGTGCGTCGCCCCACGGACCTCCCGGTCGCGGCCGGTTATGACAGAGCCTGGGCGCGAACCCAGGGACTCTGATGGCACAGCTGGCGCTGCAGTACAGCACCCTTAACCACTGCACCAATCGGGAGGCTCTGTGCAGCTATCTTCATCAACATGGCCAAGGCTTTCGACACTGTCAATCACCGCATTCTTATCGGCAGACTCAACAGCCTTGATTTCTCAAAAGTCTGCCTAGTTCACCAACTACTTCTCAGATAGAGTTCAGTGTGTCAAATCGGAGGTCCTGTTGTCCGGACCTCTGGGAGTCTCTATGGGGGTGCCACAGGGTTCAATACTCGGGCAGACTCTTTTCTCTGTATATATCAATGATGTCGCTCTTACTACTGGTGATTCTCTGATTCACCTCTACGCAGACAACACCATTCTGTATACTTCTGGCCCTTCTTTGGACACTGTGTTAACAAACCTCCAGACGAGCTTCAATGCCATACAACTCTCCTTCCGTGGCCTCCAACTGCTCTTAAATACAAGTAAATCTAAATGCATGCTCTTCAACCAATCGCTGCCCGCACCCGTCCACCCGTCTAGGATCACTACTCTGGACGGTTCTGACTTAGAATATGTGGACATCTGCAAATACTTAAGTGTCTGGTTAGACTGTAAACTCTCCTTACAGACTCACATTAAGTATCTCCAATCCAAAATTAAACCTAGAATTGGCTTCCTATTTCGCAACAAAGCATCCTTCACTCATGCTGCCAAACATACCCTTGTAAAACTGACTATCCTACCGATCCTTGACTTTGGCGATGTCATTTACAAAATAGTCTCCAACACTCTACTCAGCAATTGGATGTAGTCTATCACAGTGCCATCCTTTTTGTCACCAAAGCCCCATATACTACCCACCACTGCGACCTGTATGCTCTCGTTGGCTGGTCCTCGCTTCATATTTGTTGCCAAACCCACTGGCTCCAGGTCATCTATAAGTCTTTGCTAGGTAAAGCCCCGCCTCATCTCAGCTCACTGGTCACCACAGCAGCACCCACCCATAGCATGCTCTCTAGCAGATATATTTCACTGGTCATCCCCAAAGCCAACACCTACTTTGGCTGCCTTTTCTTCCAGTTCTCTGCTGCCAATGACTGGAACGAATTGCAAAAATCACTGAAGCTGGAATCTTATATCTCCCTCACTAACTTTAAGCATCAGCTGTGAGAGCAGCTTACCGATCATTGCACCTGTACACAGCCCATCTGTAAATAGCTCACCCAACTACCTCATCCCCATATTATTTATTTTTTTGCTCCTTTGCACCCCAGTATCTCTACTTTCACATTCATCTTCTGCACATCTATCACTCCAGTGTTTAATTGCTAAAATGTAATTATTTTGCCACTATGGCCTATTTATTGCCTTACCTCCCTAATCTTACTAAATTTGCACACACTGTATATAGATTTTTCTATTGTGTTATTGACTATGTTTGTTTATCCCATGTGTAACTCTGTGTTGTTTTTGTCACACTGCTATGCTTTATCTTGGGCAGGTCGCAGTTGTAAATGAGAACTTGTTCTCAACTGGCCTACCTGGTTAAATAAAAGTTAGCTGATTAGCTGTTATGATGTTGTTGTGTCAGCATGTTTAAGCTGCAGTACTAGTAAGTGGCTAGGCCTACTCTCTTGAAAATAGTATTTTTGTCACACCCTCTGCATAATGAATTCTTCTCTACGTCACAACAGCTCTTTAAATTCCAGTCTATTTGTTTTTAGCAAAAGTTCTATCTCTGTTAAATAGTTGTTTTTAAGGGAGTATTCCTGCATTTTACAATGATTTTCCAATCAATAGAATTTCTGAAGTCTTAATTTCTGTATATTTGAGGAAAAAAGAAGAAACATGCATCACATTGATACTATCAAGAGCAGTGTGCGGGTTTCGTGTTTTTTCTATTTTTATTCAACTGTTACCATGCACCTGCAAAAAAAGATAGCTCAGATGTGTGTTTTTTTTATTTTGTCAATTAGAGAAAATGTGTAGTGTTTCCCCTTATGAAACCTTTTACAGCTAACCATACAGTACCATAGTTGAGTCATCCACTGAGTGGTAATTTATTTCAGAAAATGATTTTAAATTTGATATAAACTGTAAGATGAAGTCAGAGTTGTGTAGTAAAGTATTATTAAACCTCCATCTCAGTGCACGCTTCTTCATTGGGAAGATTTGAAATTGACAAAGAATGAGATTATGATCAGATAGAATTTATAAAAACATTACCGGACATTCTATGTTACCTGTAATATCAGTAGATGTTAAAACATAGTCTATTCTTGAGAAAGTCTTAATTTAAGCAGAAAAGCATGTATTGTTCTTCTTTGTGGGATTATGAAATCTCCAACAACCATTAAGATTAAGAAATTGGGAGCATTCACTTGTGATGAGCTATAAGAAGGTCCAGATCAATCTACTTTAGAATCAATAATGGCATTCATGTCAGTTCCAATAATAAGCGTATAATCCTTTAAATTGAGCAGGCTTCTGGCTACAGAAGGGAGACAATATTTGTCATGAGTTAGGAGCGTAGATACAAATGCTATTTTCCTACCATACAGAATGGAACATAAGTAAGTAAATCTGCCCTGTTTATCATTTCCACTTTTTTAAATTGTATGGGGTAGATTGCATTTATGTAGAATAAGCATCCCTTTAGATTTAGATATGAAGCAGGAAGCAGCTGCCAGTTTGTAGTATTTGTTTTGAAGTCTATGGACATCATCCCCCAAAAGATGTATCTTGCAATAGAGCAATGTACATTTTATTCCTCTGTAAGTCAAGGCATTTCATTTGTTTATTTGGCTCATTAGAACCCCTCAGAATACAGGAAATGATCACTAAATTAGCCATTATCCATCTGTATTGTATAAAAATACTACTTTGTTTTTAGAATATTGGTTCCGAAATAATATCCTATTGGTGAGCAAAGGGTATTTTACTTAGTTAAAAGGAATTCTTATCACTTTACAAGGTCCCTCTAAAGATTTTGCAATTGTTTTAGATGCCATTCCCTCAGGTGTTGCTTTATTATTCAGGAACGTGTCAAGACCTGACCCTCAGAGCCTACCTTCTATTGACCCTGTTGACTCATCAGTAGGAAAGATTTGTTTCTCTTTTGGTCCATTCAACAACAGAGCGATACGAACCTTGTTTCAGCAGGATGTTGTATGTACCTTATGTCATGCCTTATTGGAATGGATTTATTGATCATATCTGTTAGAAAACAGTTTGGATGTTGCCAAACACATACCTACTTGTTAACAAAGTTAAGGAAGTTTCCTTTCAAAATATTCATAAATATTATCCTGCCAACTACTATATGGAGAAGTTTAAGGAAAACAACTCAAATGGTTCCTTTTGTAATGACCACCCAGAAACCGTGGTGCATCTTCTTTTGGCATTGTATTCATGTAAGAAATCTGACATCAGTAGATTTATAATTGAACACATTTATGAAGAGCTTACACTATTGTGGAGAGATGTACTGCTTGGATTCTTTACCTAAATAAATAAGAAATAAGCTGAAACATTTATGTAAATCATTCATTATTCTTTTGGCCAAATTTCATATTCACAAATGTACATTTACAAACAAAACACCACCTTTTCTTACCTTACAAAAATAAATTGAACTGTATTTTAAGACAATTAAATACTCTAACAAAAAAGCTGTTAGAATAATAAGTGTATGTATGTCCCTTAAGGTCCTTGTGTAATGTGATATTGTACCTCTAGGCCAATTGTCCTTTGTATATTATTGATATATACTTGTGTTCCCACATGTACTTCCTGTATTGATTAGTTGTTAATAAAAAAAAGTTTAAAAGATATTGTCCAGTATGTTGTAGCATATTCATTCGCCCCCTCTCTATTCTGATCGGCTGTTTACTATGAGTTTTGCTTTCTGCCAGGCCCAGTTCATTACAGTTCTGCTCATAGAAACTATCAAAGTATTGTTGCTGCTGTTCCAGTTCTTTCATTGGGTCGCTGACACGAGTAAGGCAGAAACCCATATCCATCACTTTGTTCTGCAGAACACGGAAGAGTGCGTCAGTTTCATTGAAAATTCCACCATAAACCAAGAGCAAAAAGCAAACACGGTGGCAGTTTCTATGGGTTGGTTCCACATAGCCAGTCTTTCCTTTGATACCACTCAGATTGAAATGATCGTTTTATTTTCTGTCCCTATTCTTTGATGTTTTGTCCCAAAGCTCAGGTGTTGGGCTTCCACCCTGTATCACCCCTTACCTCGCTAGAAAATCCAACTTTGAAAACTGTTTCAGATACAATATGTTAGCCATCCTGATCAGCGGAGTTTCTTTAGCTAGCAGTAAAAGACATAACCTCCAAAAGGCGGGAGATGTGACGTCCACAGACAGGAGCGAGCTCTGCCAATCCCAGAACTTTTTCACGGCAATACACGAGAATTTGTTATTTGCGTGCATTAAAAATGAATGGAACATATTGGCCAAGTTCGGGAGCATCAAAAATATGGCAGGTGACTGATGGATCTACAGATCACCTTGTATCATAAATAACTACTCATTATTATTTGAAGATCAGTCAGTCAGTCACAATTTCCCCATGATACAATCACAGTTTTGATGCTCTCAAACACAGCCATTGACACATGAAAGGCAGTCATCACTAGTTCCCACAACCACAAAGTCCTAATTATGGATAAACCCTACCTATTTCTACAATGTTTTCTTAAAAACAGATTTTTAACCTAACCTTAATCACACTGCTAACCTTAAATTAAGAAATGTTCATGAATATTGATGATATAGCCACTTTTGACTTTTCTTAACCAGTGACAACCATGAAAGGCAGCGAAGCTTTCTACCTACCTTTCGGCATTCCATTACCTGGCAGTATAAGGTAGAAACACGCATGTCATGTCAGTGGCCGTGACTAAGAAGATCAAAAAGTATCATGAGTAAATTGTGACTGACTGATCTAGAAATAATAATGAAATTTATATTTATTTTACACATCACTGACAGGTAGTTTATTCGCTAAAGTACAACATAATGAAATGTTACAATTATTTGAATCAAATGCATTTTTATCAAACGATTCATGAAATGTTTAAGTTATTGTTGAAAACGTTTAGCTTTAAATCGCACAATATCGTGCTGACTAAAACAAATGTGGTCTTTGTTGTAAAATCATCAAATCAAAGGCCTTTTGAAAAATGCATAAAGTAAAATAGATTGATGATCAATCATTGATTCAGTTAAATAAATCAACATCAAAAGGTAAGATTTTCTAACATTAATTTGACTTAAGTTGTGTCATGTTTCAGTCTCGCCCAACTTCGTGGGTCTCACTGGGTCGGTCGATGCGGTAGACGAACTCGGCAGGCATGAAGTAACCCAGGTATTCCACAGTGTCAGGAGTGGTGTCTATGTAGTAGTGACCACCCTCTCCATGGTGGCTGAAGCAGTGAGTGTGCTCCACACGTAGGTCCAAACCCTGGATAGTAAAAAGCCAGTTAGTAAAAAGTGCCAAAAGAAAAAGGTCAAGTTAGGGATCGTAGATTAAGTCTACTTACGGGGTCTCTGGAGACCATCACAGACTGGCATATCAATGGTGCGCTGACCTCAAAATGTTTCAGCCATTTGTTAACATCATCGTTGGAGTTGAGTGGGCAGGCTGAGAACTCCCTTGGCTATGCACAGGGTCACCAGAAACACAACAAATGGGATTTGGTAATGCTCTCTGAGGCTTCAGTAAAAAAGCCTACATAAATTCTGACACTGTTGGTGTCCATTGCTGTGGTTTGATGACAAACATGTTAAGACATGAAAATTAGTTAAGGGGCAATTGCAGTTGCTGCATCCTTTTTGGACATGTACAGTGCATTCGGAAAGTATTCAGAACCCTTGACCTTTCCACTGTTACATTACAGCCTTATTCTAAAATTGATTAAATAAAAATCCTTAATCTACACACAATACCTCAATGACAAAGAGAAAAACAGGTTTTGCAAATGTATTAAAAACAGAAATACCTTATTTACATAAGTATTCAAACCCTTTGCTATGAGACTCAAAATTGAGCTCCGGTGCATCCTGTTTCCATTAATCACCCTTGATGTTTGTACTACTTGATTGGAGTCCACCTGTGGTAAATTCAATTGATTGGACATGATTTGGAAAGGCACACATCGGCCTATATAAGGTCCCACAGTTGACTGGGCATGTCAGAGAAAAAACCAAGCCATGAGGTCGAAGGAATTGTCCTTCGAGATCCAAGACAGGATTGTGTCAAGGCACAGATCTAGGGAAGGGTACCAAAACTGAGCAATCGGGAGAGAAGGGAGGTGACCAAGAACCTGATGGTCACTCTGACAGAGGTCCAGAATTCCTCTGTGGAGATGGGAGAACCTTTCAGAAGGACAACCATCTCTGCAGCACTCCACAAATCAGGCCTTTATGGTAGAGTGGGCAGACGGAACCCACTCCTCAGTAAAAGGCACATGACAGCCCGCTTGGAGTTTGCCAAAAGGCAGCTAAAGGACTCTCAGACCATGAGAAACAAGATTCTCTAGTCCAATGAAACCAAGATTGAACTCTGGCCTGAATGCCAAGCGTCACGTCTGGAATAAATCTGGCACCATCCCTACGGTGAAGCATGGTGGTGGCAGCATCGTGCTGTGGGGATGTTTTACAGCGGCAGGGACTGGGAGACTAGTCAGGATCGAGGGAATGAGGCAAAGTACAGATAGATCCTTGATCAAAACCTTCTCCAGAGTGCTCAGGACCTCAGACTCGGGCGAAGGTTCACCTTCCAACAGGACAATGACCCTAAGCACACAGCCAAGACAACGCAGGAGTGGCTTCGGAACAAGTATCTTAATGTCCTTGAGTGGCCAGCCAGAGCCCGGACTTGATCTCGATCCAACAACTCTGGAGAGACCTGAATAGCTGTGCAACGACACTCCCCATCCAACCTGACAGAACTTGAGAGGATCTGCAGAAAATAATGAGAGAAACTCCCCAAATACAGGTGTGCCAAGCTTGTAGCGTCATACCCAAGTAGACGGAAGGCTGTAATCGCTGACAAAAGTGCTTCAACAAAGTACTAAGTAAACGGTCTGAATACAAATATAAATGAGAAAGTTTTTTGTATTTTATTAACCTGTTTTTGCTTTGTCATTATGGGGTATTGTATGTAGATTGAGGGGGGGAAAAAACTATGCAATTAATTTTAGAATAAGGCTGTAACCAAACTAAATGTGGATAAAGTCAAGGGGTTTGAATACTTTCTGAATGCACTGTACATTGATACAGTGCGTTCGCAAAGTATTCAGATCCCCTGACTTTGTATAAAAATAAAAATACATCTTTTTTGGGGGGGGGGGGGGGGGTTACATGTCTTGGTGGTTCCAAACTTCTTCCATTTAAGAATGAAGGAGGCCACTGTGTTCTTGGGGACCTTCAATGCTGCAGAATTGTTTTTGGTACCCTTGCCCAGATCTGTGCCTCGACACAATCTACAGACAATTTCTTCGTCCTCATGGCTTGGTTTTTGCTCTGACATGCAATGTCAACTGTGGGGTATTATGGGGCATTGTGTGTAGTAGATTGATGAGGATTTTTCTTTTTTTCCCCCATCCATTTTAGAAAAAGGCTGTAACGTAACAAAATGTGGAAAAAGGGAAGGGGGTCTGAAAACTTTCCAAATGTACTGTACATACCAATTGACTCTCAAAGAATATAACTTCAAATTGCCTCATGAGCTTAGTTCATCTGTTGTACCCCATCAGAACCCAAAATATAACATTATTTTACTCCAATGTTTGTAAACAAAGTAAATGTAAAAACACACTGTATGGCCTCAAAACATGGTTAAAATGAAGGTTACGTATGTAACCACGGTTGTGTAAGCGATATGGATCACTGCAATATATTGGTATCACTCCGCAATGAAGGGATACATCTGAGGTGAGGATTTACTCCTGGGGGTGGTCATAAGCAGATAGGATATAAAGGGATGTTCACATGCCTGTCTGACAGAACCTTCGGGAGGAATGAAGGGTTGGGGCGGAGAGATATACTCCTCCCCCCAGGGTCCATCCGGTAGCACTCAGAACTTACCGAAACAGAATGGCACTCACCCACCCTCTTCATGGAAGTAATCGCTACCAAGAAAACCACCTTCATAGAGAGGTGTTTCAGGGTGGCAGACTCCAACTGTTCGAAAGGCGGCTTTGCCAAGCTGAAAGACCACATCCAGATCCCAGCTCGCCATTGAGTGGGTCCTAGCTGGACGCAGGCGACGAACCCCCTTCATAAACCTGGAGATCAAGGGATGGCGCCTCACTGGCCTGTCCATCCACCCCGCATGGTAGGCAGATATAGCGGCCAATTACCCTCTGTGTAGAGGCTGCCAAGCCCTCATTCAAGTGAGACTGCAGGTATTGGAGAACATACTGTACCCCGCATGACTCGGGCACAACCTCAACACCAGTGCACCAAGAGCAGAACAAGCGACAGCGCAACTGGGGTGATGGTTACAACCTGCCGCATACTTGCTTTTTGCATGGTGTTCATTACACCATCCTGTAGTCCTAACATGGACCATTGGTGCCGTTCAGTGGCCAAGCCCACAGACTGAGACGGTGTGGCCTCAGATGCCACAGAATTCCCCCAGCCTGAGACCGCAGGTCCGGTCTCAGGGGAAGTTGCCAAGGTGTCCCAGACAACCGGGACAGGAGAAGGCTGAACCAGGGTCGTCTGGGCCAGTATGGGGCCACCAGAAGCAGACGATGCTCTGCCATCCTGGTCCTGTCCAGCACAGCCTGATTCAGGGGAAAAGGGGGGAATGTGTAAGCTCCAGCCCTGGCCAATCGTGAGCCAGAGCATCCAAGCCCAGAGGCCCTGGTGGCTCAGACATGGAGTACCACAGGGGGCAGTGTGCATTATCCAAGGAGGCAAACAGGCCCACCTGTGCCCTCCCGAACTTGTCCCACAGGTGCTGCACCACCTGGAGATGTAGGCTCCAGTCCCATGGTGGCAGGCCCTCTTTCGAGAGCATATCCGCTGCCACATTTAGGATGCCAGGTACGTGCGCTGCGCGTAGACACGCTAGACATCCCTGAGCCCAGAGAAGGAGCTCCCATGCCATAATATGGAGGTGGTGGGACCTCAGTCCACCCTGATGGTTGATGTAAGCCACCATTGTGGTGTTGTTCGTTATCACCAGGACATGTCTGAGAGAAAGGAGTGACAGCGCCACCTCAACACCACCCTGAGGCACTGTGCAGTCACCCGCAGCTGGCGGTGACAGTGGCACTTTGGGTGCAGCTGGTGGGAGTTGAACCACAGTTGGCCGGAGATGGAGCAGGCCCAGGGGAATCAACAACGAGGCCGCCATCAGTAAGCCCAACAGGCATTGGCAGGTTCCACCGCCATCAGGTCTAGCATCACAAACCACTGGTCCCTGGACACGGCCTGCAACACGTGGGCTTTGGACAGCATGTGGAACCTAAGCACCTTCAAGTAACGATTGAGGGTTGCGGAGGTCCAGAATTGGTCGAAACCCTCCATCTCCTTTTGGGACCACAAAGTAAGTGGAGTAGAAGCCACAGTCATTCTAATGTCTCAATCCTGCGAACAACACCCTTGTCCAGAAGTGAGGAAATCTCCAGCCTCAGGGTTTTCTTCGGGGGGGGGGGGGGGCTTCTCTTTGACACTTGTCAAAGAGAAGCCATAAGCTCAGCCAAGCCAACGGAGCAGGGGTCCGAAGCCCTGGGAGAGCTTATGTCGTGACCCGCTTGTAGGAATAGGAACCCGGCGATGGATAAATTACCCAGTACCTCTGCAAAAACCGGGGAAGACCCTTGTGGGAAAAACAGGCTGTTGCATCACCTCACACTGTGCCCCTCCCCGCTGTCATCCCTTAGCACAAGGCGATAGAGCAGGAGAGGGACCCCACCGTCGTGCAGGTGGGTGGCAACAGTCCGTCTGCCATGGACCCGGGGACTGAGGAGGCGGCATGAACCGTCTCCCGGTCCCTACGAACCTTATCGGTCTGCTCTAGAATGTCATCAACCCCTGAGCCAACATCAGCCCTGGGGTGATGGGGTGAGGGGCCCGGGGTGCTAGGAAAACAGCCAGGAAAAAAAATAAAATAAAAAGAGTCCGCAGGTACACCTGCAGCAGCATGAATGCTGGGGGACCCATATGTGGCTCTCAAGGTCGCATCAAAGATGCCCTGGCAGAGGCCCAGCTCTCCTGCAAGGCCTCGCGGAACTGAGCAGAGATGGGGACAGATGGAGAGTCCTCACTGTCCACCAGTTGATGTCCAGTGCAGTGGCTACCCAAGTGAGTAGACCTCTCATAGCCTCTCAAGCCACTAGGGGCGATGAAGCCCCACTGGCGGCTTCTGATGACCTGTCAGCCCTGCTCACGTGGTGAACAGTGCCAGCATCATCCCCCGGGTACAGCCTATCACTGGTCAACAGGGAGCAGCTGTCGTTGCCATTGAAGCTATTAACCTCCTGACAAAGGGCATGCGCCCTCCGTTCAAGGTGGTACCAGCGGTCCAAAACATGCCCCCATCCAGGACTGGCAGCAGATGGGCTCTGCCTTCTCTGCTCTGACTTCCTTGGAGGGGTACTGGGCCCAGTAGGGGAACTAACAGCTCGCTGCCGCATCACTCCTGAGGGAGGGAGCTCGTCTCCAGAGCCCCAGCCTGAGCCCCAGCCTGGCCGGCCCTCCCCTTGCTCATGGCAACCAATCGCGCCAGGTGCAGACGTTCTAAGAACACCACACAAGACAGGCATCCAGTATGGCTCAAACCCAGGCAGTACATACATGAGGTATGCAGATCCCCAGGGGGATGCCAGCATCACACTTGTCACAAAAGGAAGTCATAAACTCAGCCAAGCCAACATGGCCACGGAGCAGGGGTCCAACGCCCTGGGAGGGCTACGTCGTGACCTGCTTGGAGGAATAGGAACCCGGTGAGGGATAAATTACCCAGTACCTCTGCAAACACAGGGGAAGACCCCTGTGGGAAAAACAGGCAGACAGACAAAAAACAGCAAGCAGGTAATGGATTTGATTTGTGTTTTTCGTCAACTGCAATTTTACCTAGCATGTTTAATATCCAAGCAGAAAACAAAAAACTGCACCATATGATAGAGTAACTCTGTTAAGGAACTCCAAAGTTAATGTCTCAACGTAGTGGCAGCCCACCACCATACTCTTACATTCTGCAGAAAGAACAAGAAAACCCTGTCGGGGAATTAGCAGAGAACCCGCGCCTATAGTGAGGGGACAGCATGTTAAAGAAATTCACAACACACACAAAACAAGCCAGTCGGCAAGTTGTGTAAGGTAAATACAGTTTGTTGCAGCAAGAGCCACCAATATATTAATATGTGCACACAGAGTCGTAGTGTAACGCTAACGAAACACAAGCACGACAAACCACGGGCAGAAGATACAGGTCAACCTCACGCAGCAAGTGGAGCACTCAAGAGGAGGGGCTGGCCGTGTGGCCAGCTGCTCCAGGCTGCAAACAGCCAGTGAGTATACTTCCATGCAAGATATTACTTACCAGTGACTTACCAAGCGAACTTCAGAATGGTTTGAGGTACAAACTTACGGACATCGGCCGAGAAAATGAAAGAGAATGTGTGTCGCGGTCATGGGGTCTATATATAGCGGTTGACCCCAGCCATGACACAGGTGTACACGGGAGTAAATCCTCACCTCAGATGTATCCCTCCACCGCGGAGTGATACCATTATATTGGAGTGATCCAATATAGCGAAACATAACTATAGTTTTGATATTATAATGGTCAGTTCTTACATCCAAAGCTCTGTCTAAGAATTGAGAGTAGTTACATTCCAGGCCCTGCCCTCAGCTTTTAACCAAAACAGTGGCATGGAGTCTGCTTTGTTGTCGTTTCAACTGCAGATTGCCCCTTTAAGCAATAAGCATGCATTGAGCCTTGAATCCACAACACCATGTCACAGCATCCTGTCAACACATATCTGCATGTTTTTTGTCTTTACCATGATATGGATCTTGGCCTTCCCTTTCTGGATGAGGAAGGTGCCCCCCAGAGCCAGGCTTTTATCAGGGTAGTGCTCCTCCATGGTCTTCCTCAGAGCACCCACAAGGCTCTCTTCTCCTATTCTCCTTTTGGCTCTCACCTCTATGACCTGACAGTGATAAGAAGAAAAAACTACATTTTCAGCACTGATTACACAACCAGTTCATAGTCACTTTTCTTCTGTTAATATGTGAAGACCTAAAGTAAACCATTGGAGCAAACACAGACAGGGAGGTCATAATCTGTGTAAACATTATTTAAATCATGAACCTAAAGTGCATTTTGTTTATGTAAATGCATAACCAGATGAGGGTATTATTCACCAGGAAGACAAAATAATGAGTAATACACAATGATTAAGCACAATTGAAATGACACTCAGCCCTAAAATCTCATTTGGTTTTTAACTTGTTATGAGCATCATAGTAATACTAGTTATAATTCCAAATATCACACTCACCATTCTCTTACGAGCCAAACCATCCATTTCTTACCTTTCCAGGCTTTCCCTCACATGCATACAAGTTTGCCAGCAGTCCAAAGTCACAGTCTGAGAACTTATCGCTGTATTTCTCCAAAAGACACTGGTTATTATCTGGATTTATGGAGGAAAACCAGCTGCTATTCACTGCAGGCCTTCCCTCAGCTTCAGTGAGCACCAGAGGCATCATCTGGGGTGATGATAATCAAAATGAGAAGGCTCAACATATTGACAAATAAAGCAAACTATATTAACCTTAGTTGTGTCTAATTATTATTTAAGGGGAAATGATTAATTATAATTTACTAACTATTATTTAAAGGGGATACCTAGTCAGCTGCGAAACTGAATGCAATCAACTGAAATGTGTCTTGCGCATTTAACTTAACCACTCTGCCATAATGTAATCAAAAATGACAACTTTAGGTAGTCTTTCTATTCATGTAATCATAATAAGTCTGACAAAATACTCCATAAATATATCAAGACAATTGGAAGATAATTTTGACAGTTAACAAACCTCTGCATTCATTCCAACATTTTTGGAGGATACAGCTCCTGCACCAAGAATGAATGCTCCAGGTAGCTCCAATTCCTTTGACACAGTGTTCATGTTGTACTCCTTGAGAGAAATAAGAATTTATATTGGACCAATTGTTATAGCATTCATCTCACATTAGTTTATCGTTATGGCTTTCATTCCCTGTACCTTGTCCACTTTGACCAGGGGGACCAAATAGGGCACTCCCCCCACATCTGTAATGCGAGGTTTTCCACACAACCCTGTCGATAGGTAAAATAGATACTACAGCGAGGTTGAGATGGTAACAAAGTATAACTGCATAAAAATTAAGAAAATGCAAAACGATACAGTGTTCCAAGAAGTTGCAACGTGTTACCCTTGACGGGAAACTTAAACGGATCTTGAGTGAGGTCTGGACAGTCGACAACACAAACTTGCGCGTCAGCAAAATTGTTTTTCAGCCCTCTCTGCAACACTGTAGTGGCAAGTGGAGGAAATGAAGATTAGAACCAGACAGTTCAATATTATTAGTGTTCAGTAAATCTATGCATAACACTAGGTTGCAATTTCCAAAGTATGTTTTACCGTCACATAATTCCTCCAAAATCGGGACATATAACTGGAACTTTTCAGTCTTGCTGACGTCTGACATTCTGTATCCTGTAGGAATCACAAGCTTCAAGCGACTGAAGAGCACCTGATTGTGAAACGCGATGAAGAACTTCTAGAAAAACCTTGGTTGGCCAACTAATATTCTCTGACGTGACGTGACGACGTTTGCCCGTCTCAATTCCTGGTTGACTGTGCGCATTTCATAGAGTTAAGAGAATACTACAATAGATTGAACCTTTTTATGATGGCGCAAATGTTAACCATGTTGGTCAACCATGAGCTGCCAGTGCTGTGATAAGATTTTGTGTAAAACAATGAATGTGAAGAATTAATCTGCACTGTATGTGTGTGTTAGCTAGCTAGTCAGATAGTTTTACAATAATTAGTCTAGATATTTTTCAAATTAACTGCCAATATGCCATCAGTTGATGATAGGATTTACACAAGTTGTAAACGCAACAAGTACTGATATTGTATCATATAATAACACTCAGATGCCCCCCCCCCTCCCCCCCAAAAAACGGAGACATTTATGGACTCTTTACATATATTTTTAGAGGCTATTTACACAGAACATTTGTATAAAACCCATATTGGCTGTATTTATAATTCTATGACAGTATTTTAGGTTGATTATAATTCCATTACACAATTTCTGATACATCACATGCCTTACCTTTATTTTCCTGCATAAGTAAAAGCAGGAAATGCATCACCAATGCCACCTCCACTGCCATTCTTTCCAATGAGACTTGTTTTGGATTTCTCCCTGACCAAGATGGCTGCCATTTTGGCCCCATTATAGAACTTTGAGGGTTTATGACACAGCACCTCTAGTAATTTAATCGGATCACTATAGTGAATTTGTCCAAACATGCCTGTCATCACTAGTTACCACAGCCGCAAGGTCATAAACCCCACCCATTTCTAAAAAAAAATTAACAGTGCGCTATGCAGAAATTGTTCCAAATTTCTTGGTTGCTAAAATTCTGTTTGTGTGACAAAACATGCAAGTATATTGTAGGGAATCATTGTACCATCTAAACAGCTGTGAAATACATTTTCCATGACCAAACATTTTTTATTTTACCCTACAAAGTTTATGTGAAGTTTCTATGTTGCCCAAAAAGTTACATATTACAGATTTAAAATGTGATTTTAAACCTAACCTTAACCCTAGCCATAACCACACTGGTAACTTTATACCTAACCATAACCTTAAATTAAGACCAAAAAAACATTGTTATCATACATTTTTAGGATATAGTCCATTTTTACTTTGTGGCTGTGGTAACTAGTGACAACCATCCAAGATTATTCTATAGACCCCCAATCCTGATTTCACAAAAACAATCTCAGTATTTCAATGCTGCTCTCAGTGGATATAAAAATATCTTATCCTATCCCGTCGTCACAGACCTTGGCATTTAGTCTTCAGCAGACAGGTAAGCACACATGGAAAGATGACAGGCGATAAATTGGTTAAGTCAGTGCTGTGCCCTCAGCAATGCTTCTTCATAAATGTGTGAAGCATTTAGAATATATTCCTATATCTAGGTTATTACAACAATGTCAGAGAAATTGTAAAAAGTGTGAATATTGCAATGCATGCTTTTTGGTCACGTTCGTTGTAAAAGATTATCGGACCAATGTGCAGTGTGATATGGTTTCCAGAAGTTTATTAACTGAAACGCACAAAAACAATAACTGAACCGTGAAGACAATGGAGTGCTCACAGGCAACTACACATCCACAAGATCCCACAAACACAGGTGGGAAAAATAACTACATAAATATGATCCCCAATTAGAGACAACGATTACCAGCTGCCTCTAATTGGGAATCATACAGAACACCAACATAGAAAAAGAAACTAGAACACAACAGACATACTAGATCACCCCCTAGTCACGCCCTGACCTACTACACCATAGAGAAACAATGGCTCTCTATGGTCAGGGCGTGACAGTACCCCCCCCCCCCCCCCAAATGTGCGGACTCCGGCCGCAAAACCTGAAACCAAATGGGTAGGGTGATTAGTGTCGGTGACAGCTCGGGTGCGGGGCGAAGTATCCGCTCATCCCACGGATCCGCCAGCATCGGGGACGGCTCTGGTGCGGGCCGAAGAAGCCGCTCATCCTGCGGATCCAGCCATGGCCCCGGGTTGAACACTGTGCTTGGACTGGACCTCGGTGTTAAGGAAGACTCCTGCCATGGAGCCGGACTGGACACCAGCCCAGGCCTAGACACCAGCCCAGGCCTAGACATAGGTGCAGAGGAAGGCTCCTGCCATGGAGCGGAACTGGACGCCGTATCCGGACTAGGCACCAGCGCAGAATAAGGCTCTGACCATGGAACAGGACTGAACACCGTGCCTGGACTGGGCACCGGCGCCACTCTACCATGAAGGCCTGATTGGGGAGTGCTGCAGAGATGGTTGTCCTTCTGGAAGGTTCTGCTATCTCCACAGAATAACTCTACAGCTGTCAGAATGACTATCAGATTCTGGGTCACCTCCCTGTCCAAGGCCATTCTACCCCGATTGCTCAGTTTGGCCGGGCGGCCAGCTCTAGGAAGAGTTTTGGTGGTTCCAAACTTCTTCCATTTAAGAATGATGCAATGCTGCAGACCTTATTTGACACCCTTCCCCAGATCTGTGCCTTGACACAATCCTGTCTCAAAGTTCTACGGACAATTCCTTCGACCACATGGCTTGGACTTTATATGAACAGGTGTTTGCCTTTCCAAATCATGTCCAATCAATTGACTTGACCACAGGTGGACCCCAATCAATTCATAGAAATATATCTATGTTTTTGCTTTGTCATTATGAGGTATTGTGTGTAGATTGCTGCAATTTAAAAACATTTTTTTATCAATTTCAGAATAATGCTGTAACGTAACAAAATGTGGAAAAACGTCAAGGGGTCTAGTTTCCGAAGGCACTGTATGTATAATTATGCTTGAAAAAAATATATAAATATACATTTTAAAAAGCTGCATGATACTTCAAAACTGCAACCACTGCAACAATCTTACCGCCCCATTTTCTATAAACAAGCAGTAGGGGGCCAAGAGTGAGTTGAAGAGTTGAAGTCTGGTGTCTGCTCATTCCTTCTTCTTACTAGGCCCGCTAGGCTGCTGAATGGCATACTTGTTGGAAGTTGGTTAATTTCCATGTGATTAGGAGCCAATAGGGTTTTGTAATCTGGTGTCCAGGGGCCTGGCTACAGGGGCCACGTGGGGCCTGATGAAAGCATTGTGCCTTGGTTCTGAATTGTGTTTTCTGCTCTGAGAAATTAAACTGTGTGTGAAGTCCTCCAAAGAAACAATTGGAACTATGGGCCTATGGGATTGATTAATTTGCAAATACAGATGGAGATGGGGATTAATCGATGAGGAAAGAAAAAGTCATGCACACAATTAGTCAATCTTCTTTACAAAATAACATCAGCCAAACATACTGCACATAGGCTACATAATTATTTATCTTTTTCATAACTGTTGAGCATTCTTTCATTCGTGTGCAAGAAAGCTACTTAAAAATATAAAATATTTTACGTTGATGATAAGAGAATCATGTTTTCTACTGTTCTTTTGTTGATGTTTAATTTATATATTGTAATAAGAACAACTAACTAACCAGAGTACACTCAGTAGCTGTGACTAGATGCACTATTTTGTTTTAAAATGAAACTGTGAACTTTTTTTGATCCAAAGAATTATTGCAATAAATATACTGTATATTCAATGCTATTTTTTATACATTTTATAAAGCCAACTTAAAGTTTTGGGAAGTGCAAGGAAAGTAAGTGTATCAATTTAGTTGAGAAATTCAAAGAACAGCACTCCCCAGAAGAGCCACAGAACTTTAGCACTGTTCTTAATACTGTATTGCAAATAACTGCTCAGGAAGTTAAAATGATAATGTACAACCTATGAATCTTTCTGTCATATTTATTATACTTTCAATCGAGTTGTTACAACCAATAAGCAAGTGAGCTCGGCCTTAAAATACAATAACTGAACCTCGATGGTACCTAACCTCTATATATAATCAATTTTACCTAACCTCCACAATGGTTGTTGTTATGGTGGCGCTACTATTGCCTTAATGTAAGTGATTTCTATGATAACTGCATGACATTTGTGAGGGAAAGTGTCATTTGTATCCCAGATGTGGAATAAATAGATTATATTTTGATATGAAGTTGGATGTGTTAAGGTGATTTATTTTTCACGTGACGAGGTGTGGTGTGTTTCAGACATGTACATGTGTTTGCTGTCAGAAGGAATAAAGGATTTTATATTATTATTATTGTTATTTTGATGTATTGTAAGTCGGTTTTAACGTGTGATGTCTATTTTTTTTTAAATAACATGAGTGGACATGTGAAATCTGTATGTATGTATTCAATCATTTCATTTGTATGTCCTACACATTTGCTGTTTTCTGAAATGTTAAAAAATTGAAGCAATAGTGATCTGATTTAAATATTTAATTCCAATCCCTCAGAACAGTTCAATTGTGGTATATCCTATGCCTTTTTTTGTTGTAAATTGGACATAATCAATAAATATGACAATATGTGTTAAATCATCAGCAATGTGATCATACTGTCTTTTATTATACAATTCTGAAAAAATGAAGAAGGCAGACGTACATGCACTCATATCTTCTGATTATTTGAATCAAAAACAAACTTGTGTGTCTTGTAAGTATTTGTTTTCAGAATAGGCCATCTCTTTAATGTCATTATCTTGACCACAAGAGGACAGCACAGCTCCATTAACAAGCCACCAAATTCAACTGACATCATTGCTATAACAATGGCCTCTTGGTCTTGTGGTCAATAGAACATGTAATTGTACCCTTTCCAACCATTGGATCCAAACAAATTTGTCTAATACTAAATTGCTTTCATAGGTTGGAGTTGTAGTCTTCAATGTGTCACTTTTACTGAGATCAAAAAGTAGGAAGTCTCCTGGTTAATGATTAGATAAGAAGCCTTGCCCTGCATATCTGACAGCTGTATTTTTTACATACCAGAAATCCGGTTACTAGCAGTAGGAACAAATTAGCAGAAGGTTCACACACATTTTCTGTAATGTCATCTCACCCGGCACCACCAGGCAGCAATCTGATTTGTCTAATTGTCTCACAATTGCATGTACATTGGCCAGTTACAGTCATGCCTGCTGTATGGTAATCCAACCAAGCTCGCAAACTATTGATTGGGGTTCTACGATTCCCACAGGCAAAAGAAAGCTTTTAGGAGAATGATATTTCAGTTCTGGGCAAGGATCCAACAGGCCACTCAAACCCATCTTGGGTCATGTATCCCCCTCCACTCTCAAGAGTGATAGAATTGTTCTTGTTTCTATTGAATAGCATTACAGCTCAGATTTACTGGAAGTCTGGGTGAATGCAGCCATGTGTACAGTAACATATTTGAGATGATCTAATCAAGTTTTGGGTTTCCCTTGTAAGAGACAGATTTTCATGTCGCAGATATCATCATTCTTGGGTTGTGTAAGTCTGTGGCATATCTTTGTGAAAAGTTTATTTTCATAATTGATAGGATTTGATTAACCAGTTTGCAATGGTAGAACAATGCACATTCAGCACGGTGCCATAATATCGAATTTGCATAAAATTTGATAAAATACACAAAGCACAACTGCATAACATTTTCATGTAGATAACCAACACTCAAGTGACATATAGTAGAAAAGCTGGTTTAGCAGAAAAGCATTGTGTGTTCAGTGCATACTATCCTGTTCAAGGCCAGTGCACAGAGAAAGGTCTAAGGGTGCCTGAGCACCTTCCCTTTTTCCCTCCTATGAGAAAAGTGCCCTTTCAGATTGGTGGCATTGTTTAACTATACCATTTTTATTTCCCCTTTAGTCAATTTTTTCTCTCGTCATTTAAATTAATTTCCCATTATTTAAATGTTGCGCATGCTGCCCTCGTCCTGCAAGCAGAATCTACCGGTGTTGAATGGTAGGCTAGTGTAGCAGTGGCTCCCTTTTGAGTTGCATACATCTCATCTCACGGTCAGGAACAGGGAAGGGAAGGCTTTGATTTGACCATTTGTTAGTAGGCCTAAGAGGCAGATGTCAGCAGCAGAATAAACTCCAGTCACAGCTACAGGTAAAGACTAGTTCGTTTGTTTCAACAGTATAGCTAGATAGCTAACAGGCTGATTTACATAATCTGCATTCACGATGATCAGATGATAGCCCACCTAGGGTTGCAAAGGGATGGTAAATTACTGGAAACTTTCAAAGTTTACCAGTAAACTACCAGAATTCTGGTATCGTTCAAGGATTTTATGTAATCTATCACATGACATCTAGTGTCCCTTTTGGGTACTTCAGATTATTACAGGCGTCTGTAATTATCTCTGGCCCACTGTGGGCCTTATCACATGTTAAAATATTTGAAATAATTAAATAAGATTATAAAAAAAAATAAAAAAAATAGAATGACAAAGCTGTAAAACATCATCCTAAATATAAACCATCAACTAAGTGAATACCATTGGGTTTTAAAATGAGTGTTTCAGTATGAAATATCCTTTATTTTTATTTGACACACTTATTTATTTTACTATGTCGATATGTTTTGTTGTCAATGTTTTGGCGTCGAACTAGTGGCATTTCTGAAGAAAAGTCAATAGTTGGAAGAGTTGCAGAGTTAATTGAGCACATGCCCCTCCAAAGGTAATGTCTGCTGCTTCTATCATATGATAACAGTCAACTGTGTACTAGCCTACAGCATTAGACTAGAGCACACCATCTCTACAGAATGAAAGCAACCCACCCCAATGGAACTGTATGAGTATGTTTAATAGTAAACTCATTGTTCATCCCCATTATCTCTTAGCTGGCCCTGCAGCCAATACAGCTCAAATCAAATCAAAATCAAATGAAGTTTGACTTTAACTTTTACTTGAGTAACTTTCTAGTGCGAAAATTGGGTATTTTTTCCCACCACTGTAAAAAACTCATAATTATCAGCTTCCATTCAATTGGCGTATAAAACCGCTTCGCCAGGCCAAATATATACACTCCTTTGTTGAAACATTAATACCCGAAAAGTCTTTATGGCTAGTATAGACATGTTTGCACAGTAGCAAACCTATTGGACCTAGGCCTTCAGTGTGTGATAGGTTATTGATGCTGAAAGGACAGCAACGGAAATACCAGCGCGCTTGTGTAGGAGAGTGCACTTACTGTAAAACACAAAGGGCCAGTGGTGTAGTGGAGGCTAATTAAGCAATAAGGCACTAGGGGGTGTGGTATATGACCAATATACCACAGCTAAGGGCTATTCTTACGCACAGCCCTTAGCAATGGTATATTGGCCATACACCACAAACCCTGAGGTGCCTTATTGCTATTATAAACTGGTTACTAATGTAATTAGAGCAGTAAAAATACATGTTTTGTCATACCCGTGGTATAAGGTCTGATATACCACGGCTGTCAGCCAATCCGCATTCAGGGCTCGAACCACCCAGTTTATAAATGCAGATATATGCCGTATACCCACTTATTTTCAGTTGGCATTGCGTATACTCACTTCTTAATCCCCACTGAAGCGTATCAAAGTAGTGTAGTGGAGGTATAAGCTGTATCAATCATGTAGTACAATAGTGAAATAATGCACAAAGTAGTCTACAAAATCGCAAAGCATGTGAAAGATATTCACATGCGTGCCTCACATAGTCTAGTTTCAGCAGAGTATCATCTGCAGGCAGCAAGAGCATGTAGCTCTCAACTAGTTTTGGTGTGGAGCAGGTAGGTAGGAAAGACATTTCAATTTATGATATCTACCAGTAAACGCTAACTATGGCAATAATGGGCAGTGGTGGAAACGTCCCCAATTGTCATACTTGAGTAAAAGTCAAGATACCTTAGTAGAAAGGTGTCAGGGAAATGTATGCAGTAAATAGTACATTATTTTCTTTAGGAATGTAGAGAAGTAAAAGTAAAAGTAGTCAAAAATATAAACAGTAAAGTACAGATACCCCAAAAAACGACTTAAGTAATCCTTTAAAGTATCTTTACATAAGTACTTTAAACCACTGACAATGGGTATGCAAAAAAATGTATTGAAAAAGATTGTCCCGAAGTCTTGGTTAGTAGAATATTTGTGATGTCGGTCTCGCTTGAATCGGTCTCGCTTCAGGTGGTCTCGAACACAACACCGCACTGAAGCTGACGGACCAGAAAATGATTTATGAATGTCTTGGTTTAGGCTACTGATAAAATACAATCTGACAAGTCATAGGTCCTATTCTAAAATAATATAATTATGTAATATTGTACATTTACATCAACAGGTGTTTTCCTATTGTGAGAACAGGTCAGTTATGATTGAATGTTCAAAGGCATTTTTTTCTAATGCAGGTAAGGTCACAAGTAAAAATCTGCTACATTCAATCTAAAAAAGAATGCTCCATCATCACTTTTGGTGCTTTCAAGGCATGGCAACTCTGAAAAAAACGAGGTCAAATCATGACGTCAGTGAACTTCAAGTAGAATATTCGGAGGTCAAGAAAGAAGCCGAGTTCCCGAGTAGGATGACCGTTCAAAATGATTTCTCCCACTCGGAACTCGTATCCCTCCGTGTTCCCAGTTGACTTGAACGCACTGAAGTCGGCGGTCGGAGATGTACCAGTTTCCAGTTGATTTGAACGCGCCATACGACTGTCGCATTTAATTGGTTTACGTCACCAACTATCTACCGGAACTCGAAACTTTTTATTTGGATATACCAAACTGATCAAGCGATTGCTTTGGAGATTTAACAAGTGTGTGTGTTAATGTACAACGGAGTGGCAAGTATGGAATGAGTTTGTGGGAATTTTAGCCGATAAAAGGTTCCATTTGCGACAGAATCAATACTGTTTGTAAAGGGAACAATTTCCTCAAGGGGCAATTACACGGAATCGACGATCTTCGCAGGAGACAATATGTGGGAGCAAGAGGAATTCGAAAAACATTGGAAAAGGGAATTTCCTCACGTGGAAGCACCTAAAATGGATTTAATCTCGGTGGAAGATGTTGAGACAGAGCTAGAAACACGTAAAGCGAATCTCAAAACGCTGCAGCAGGCGCTGTCGGAGGAGAAATTCAAGGTGATATACCTACAGACCACCATCGCTAGACAGAAGAAAAGTTCTGACATGGAAAGATGGGAAGACACTACAGACGAAAACTTGAATGTTGAACCTATATTACCAAAGACAGAAACAGACAGGAAATGGGATAATGAAAAAGTAGACGGCGAAAGTATGAAATTGCCTGGTACTGGTAGTGCAAGCATGAAACTACAGACGCCAGGCAGCAAACCAGAGCCGCCGACCAGGATCAGTAGTAGGACAGGTAAACTTATCCCCCCCGCACCCCCGCGAAAGCCAAGCTTCCAGAAACAAGGGCTCTCTCAAGCTGATGGAAACTGCATCGGCCGCATAATAGGGAAACTGAATTCCGGTACTGATAGCAACAGCAGGGAGGCTAGTGACCATGAATACGAGGATGCTGAGCTCAATGAGAATTTCGTCAAGAGCAACCTGGTGAACACCAAAACGACCACCAGAGACAGCCAGAGGTCGAAACCCTACCCGGACACCCTGTGCCCATTCCGCCAGAGTAGAGATTTCGACTCCAGTGATGATGGGAGGCAGTCTCCTTCCTGCATACCTGCGCCCTTCATTGCATCCCTTACCGGTGGTTCCGGGTGCAGCACTCCAGACAGACGCAGTGAAGGCTACTTGAGCTCCGACCATGAAGACTCCTCTTCAGGTAATATATTTATTTGCTTGGTCACATCAGTTGAGGTTTACACAGCACTGGAAGGTGCTATTTGTGGAGTCAAAAGTTTTATGGCAATGGCACTGATAAAACAATCATGAGAGAATGACTGGTGTTGCACCATCTCTATAACTAGCCTATGGCCTGCACTGTATGACAGTGCATTATAAGTGAACGAGATTGTGGCTGTGAAGTTTGAGTAAAGATTGTTGGAAAGTGTTAACCTTTGCACCAGATTCCACAATAGCAGGTAAAACCACATTGCATCCTTGAAGGAGTTTGTCAATATTTACTCAGGTTGTTGGGCTTTATTAGGCAATACTTTGTTCTGGTTTTGTCAGTCACAGGGAATGTTTGACATGGCAGTTCACACATGACTAAATGACATCAAGGAAAAGATCAACTTAACATTTTAATCATTTTACGTTTTAGTAATTTAGCAGAAGCTCTTATCCAGAGCGACTTAGTTAGTGCGTTCATCTTAAGATAGCTAGGCGGGACAACCACATCACAGGCATATAAAGTAAAATTTTCCTCAATAATGTAGCTGTCCATAGAGTCAAAGCTAGAAGGTGGGTGAAGTGCAATTTCACCACCCGTTTTTATTTTTTTCACAAAACTATGAAATAACACATGGAATCATGTAGTAACCAAAAAAGTGTTAAACAAATCAAAAAATATTTTATATTTGACATTCTTCAAAGTAGCAACTATTTTCCTTGATGACAGCTTTGCACACAATTGGCATTCTCTCAACCAGCTTCATGAGGTAGTCACCTGGAATGCATTTCAATTAACAGGTGTGCTTTGTTAAAATTGATTTGTGGAGTTTCTTTCCTTAATGTGTTTGAGCCAATCAGTTGTATCGTGACAAAGTAGGGGTGGAATACAGAAGATGGCCCTATTTGGTAAAAGACCAAGTCCATATGTCAAGAACAGCTCAAATAAGCAAAGAGAAACAACAGTCCATCATTACTTTAAGACATGAAGGTCAGTCAATCTGGAAAATTTGAAGAACTTTGAACGTTTCTTCAAGCGCTATGATAAAACTGGCTCTCATGAGGACCGCCCCAGGAAAGGAAGATCCAGAGTTGCCTCTGCTGCAGAGGATAAGTTCATTAGAGTTACCAGCCTCAGAAATTGTAGCCCAAATAAATGCTTCACATAGTTCAAGTAACACACATCAACTGTTCAGAGGAGACTGAGTGAATCAGGCCTTCATGGTCAAATTGCTGCAAAGAAACCACTACTAAATAATAAGAAGAGACTTGCTTTGAGTCCAAATTTGCGATTTTTGGTTCCAACTGCCGTGTCCTTGTAAGGGGCGGCAGGTAGCCTCGTGGTTAGAGCGTTGGGACAGTAACCGAAAGGTTGCTGGATCAAATCCATGAGCTGACAAGGTAAAAATCTGTCATTCTGCTCCTGAACAAGGCAGTTAACCCATTGTTCCTCGGTAGGCCTTCATTTTAAATAAGAATTTGTTTTTAACTGACTTGCCTAGTTAAATAAAGGTTACACAGGTGAATGGATGATCTCCGCATGTGTGGTTCCCACTGTGAAGCATGGAGGAGGTGTGGTGGTGCATTGCTGGTGACGCTGTCAGTGATTTATTTAGAATTCAAGGCACACTTAACCAACATGGCTACCACAGCATTCTGCGGCGATACGCCATCTCATCTTGGTTTGCGCTTGGTGCGACTATCATTTGTTTTATAACAGGACAATGACCCAACACGCCTCCAGGCTGTGTAAGGGCTATTTGACCAAGAAGGAGAGCGATGGAGTGCTGCATTAGATGACCTAGCCTCCACAATCACCCAACCTCAACCCAATTGAGATGGTTTGGGATGATTTAGACTGCAGAGTGAAGGAAAAGCAACCAATAACTGCTCAGCATATGTGGGAACTCCTTCAAGGCTGTTGGAGAAACATTTCAGGTGAAGCTGGTTGAGAGAATATCAAGAGTGTGCAAAGCAGTCATCAAGGCAAAGGCAGCCTACTTTGAATAACCTCAAATATAACATATATTTTGATTTGTTTAAAACATAGGGTTACTACATCATTCCATATGTGTGATTTCATAGTTTTGATGTCTTCACTATTATTATACAATGTAGAAAAAATTAAGAAAAACCCTTAAATGTTTAAGGTGTGTCCAAACTTTTGACTTTTTTTAAAATTAAAAGGTGGAGCGGTTGAGGTGAGGAGAATTATTTAAGATACTGTTTGAAGTTTCAGATGTTTTTGGAAGATGGGCAAGGACTCTGCTGTCCTAGCTTCAGGGGGAACCTGGTTCCACCATTGGGGTACCAGGACCGAGAAGAGCTTGGACTGGGCTTAGTGGGAGCTGCCCTCCCGTAGGGGTGGGAGGGCCAAGAGACCTGAGGTGGCAGAACGGAGTACTCTGGTTGGGGAGTAGGGTTTGAGCATAGCCTGAAAGTAAGGAGGGGCAGTTCTTCTAGAGAGGGGCAGTATCTACAGGTTAGTGCCAAAATAAAGGAAACACTTGAGTAAATGAGGGATACAAAGTTGAAAGAAGGTGCTTCCACACAGATGTGGTTCCTTAAGTTAATTAAGCAATTAACATCCCATCATGCTTAGGGTCACGTTTCCCATTATTTTGCCATGGCCAGAAGAAGAGATCTCAGTAACTTTGAAAGAGGGGTTTAAAGTGTGTTTCTCTCAATAAGCAGATCTCAACCCAATTGAACACTTATGGGAGGTTCTGGAGTGGCGCCTGAGACAGCATTTTCCACCACCATCAACAAAACACAAAATTATCGAATTTCTTGTAAAAGAATGGTGTCACATCCCTGCAATATAGTTCCAGACACTTGCAGAATCTATGCCAAGGTGCATTGAAGCTGTTCTGGTGGCTCGTCATATTAAGACACTTTATGCTGGTGTTTCTTTTATTTTGGCATTTACCTGTGTATAGTTCTATGATGCACGTGTATCGAGGGAAGTACCCTAGGAGAGGGACTTGAAATGGATGAGTGGTTCATTAGGGATAATGGAGAGAGTGTGCAGCTTCCTCGTCCCTCTAATGACCAGGTGCTAGAGCAATGACAATCTAAATTCTAGCGGCACAATCCAGTCTGGCTCTCAGACAGACAGCATCAGCATGTCCTTAGTGTTTCACAAACATAACATTCACTTGCAGGAGCAAATGGTTGAATAAGGTGAATAGACAATGAATTCCAATACACTCTGTGGGTCTGTCAGTCAACCAGATGCAGATTTACCTTCAATGTTGATTTGAGACAATCAGTTCTGTTGTTGAGAGGGCTGAGCAGGAAACAGTTACAAAATAAACTGTCGTAAGTTAGTCATTTTGAGAACAGGTTTCACGAGCCCGACTTTGAGTTAAAGTGGGCAACTAAGTGGGCTACCAAGTTGTTGAATGACTAAGAAGGTCACTTCAGGTTACTTTTTTTAAAGGACATTATACTTCAGAATGCATAAACATTTTATTGTGTTCTCTTCCTTTGAAACTCATCTGAAAATCGAGTGACGCTGAATTTGATCTCTTCGGCTCAATTTTGAAAGTGACAAATGGAAAAAAAAATATTAGCGTTAAAACTGTTTATATATAAAAAAAATATAGATATTTTTTTGTTTTATCACAAAAATGACATGGGGGGCAATGAAGGTGTGCAGGTGGCTTCGGGCAAGTGAAATTTTGTCCCAAAGAATCAACTTGAATTAAAACTTGTCTATGGTTTCTTTTATTTGTTATGTGCATTAGCGACTCGCAACAAAAAATAAACCTAGCCAAGTGATCAGTTCTTTTCCCTCCATTACATGTCGCTCACTCGATTTTATCCGACCATTCCCTCTACACACACGCACACACACACACGCACTGCCTTTAAAAACTGTTGGGATACATTTCTTGACAAATCACAACATCTTTATCGCAAATTCAAAATGAACTGGTTGATTTAAAGTAGGGGAATATGCGTTCCAACCACGGTTTGGAATAATACATTTGTCTCGTCTATTTAAAGCTTTTTTGCGAACCGCTAGTGTGCCATTTAGAATAGATTACATTGATAACTCCCCCTAAACCTAGGCAGTTTCCAGACTGAAATATGCAACAAAAACATTATTTTGATGAAGGCAAATTGTTTCTTCATTAGTCTAGGGTTTAACAAAAGCCTGCCCACCAAGTTTTTAAGCTGAGCTCACAAATCAAACACAGGGCAAAAGAAAACAAACTCCTCCACGTGGGTTTCTATTGGTTAAAAAATGAAATAATTGTAGCTTTCTAATGTTGGTAACTGTATGTCTCAACTGCCATTATTAAGGGAATCCCTGTTGAAACAGGAGTAAACGATGAACATTGATATTGATGAGGAAGATGCACCTGTTTTCAGTAGTGCGCATTGTGGCACAAATGGCATTTGCAGTCTTTCATGCATTTGCAAGTCAGTTAAGAACAAATTCTTATTTACAAGGTTGCGTGGAACAGTGGGTTAACTGCCTTGGTCAGGGGCAGAACGACAGATTTTTTTTTACCTTGTCAGCTCGGGGATTCGATCACGCAACCTTTCAGTTACTGGCCCAACGCTCTAACCACTAGGCTACCTGCCACCCCTGTTAGTGGTAGTTTTGTGATAACTGCACTGTGAATATATTTTGTGGATTTTTTTTTTTTTAGGGATCTCAATGACCTCACCAACCAATTCTATATTAACCCAAATCATTATTTATCTAGTGTAATGTTACTGTATTTTAGCTAACAATTATTACATCTATGAATATGGTTGTCTACACTTACAGGATTACAAGCTCGCTAGTTACCTTGGACGTTTCTCGGACGATCTGATGAGAATCTGAGGAAGATCACTCTGATCTTAAAAGCTAGTCTAGGCAGTGCGCCACTGCTAAATTAATATAGGGGAAACACTTCCAGATGAATGGTATGGGACTTGGGACCAAGCCATCAGACCATAGAGTTTTGCTCATTCCTGTCACTTGTCTTTTTCAGAGAAAATGAGGTCAGTTGGAGTCCAGTCACTCTCTTTGATAAGATGCATGCATGCATGATTTCCATGGTAATGCACACCTTGGCTGAGATTGTATTTCACCTCAAAAGGTGGCGAGAAGAGGATTTGCATCTGCTTCGAGTTCCCTGCCTGTTAGACTTCCTCTGTTCTTCATGAGCAATGACAAACTAACAACAATAATGACAAAAGCTACAGCCAACTCCCATCTCTACTTTTATGTGTACTATACGTTTGACACCATGACATTGCATGTTGTTTTGGTTAACCTAATGCAATTAGAATGAGGGTGAACTCCGCACCGTGGCTGCTGTACAGCAGGGTTCCTTTGGAAGAGTGAAGAACAAACCCTATTTTTGTCACGTTGCTGGAGATTAATTTTATATCACGTTCATCTCCTTATCCACGTCTCTCTCCTCTCAGAAATGCAGGGCCTGTCGAGGCCCGTCCTGCTTAGCTGGTATGCCGACAACACAGCCAGCTGTTACCCAATGTAACGTGTGTGTCTATGGAATATGTTTTTGTACTTTGCCTACATGTGCTGTGTGTGTGTGTGTGTGTGTGTGTGTGTCTGGCCCTGACAGCTCAGTACTGTAGGCTATACTACATTGAGCTGAGGCTGCTGTCCTCTGAGCAACATACACCCTCCATTTCCCCACATAGGATAATTTATGTGGCTTATGTCATAATTTAGTCCCTTTGTAAGGAGACTGACTTAAAATGAGATATTTCCCATTTATTTCAGCCATTTAGAGAATGTGCTTAAATATGGAAGTCAAGCTGTTTGGCTATTAACTCAGGCCGTTGAGAACAGGCACTAACAGCCTATCTGTGGTGTTACCTTGGTGATCAGCGTGTCATCTTGGCAGGCAGGATGTGTGTTTGTGGGGAAATGACACGCACACAATAGCTTGTGCCGACGGTGTGAACAATAAGTACAGGCTCACGTTCTAAACTGCTGAGCTCAAGTGAAGAGTTTGTAATGAGGAGAGAAGCCAGGCTAGAATGTGGATTTTGAAAGGGTAAATCCATTTGAATTCCATCACTTTTTGACAGCATCCATTTTGATTAAAACAACTTTCCATACATGTTTGCCCATGGAAGAAGTGGTTAGAAAGGGACTTTTTTGACCTGAATGCCAAAACATTCACGAGATAAGTGCTCAAAGTTGACCAACTTTGCATACCCCACCATACCATGAGACATCAATGTCTTCATCACTGGAAAATATGAACGGCTTAGTTTGATATCATTTAAATCTTACAAACAGGGTTGACAACCTATTTTACAATTTCTTGGATACATTAAAAAAATAAATAATAATTGGACATTTTGGAATCCTTTAAAGGTGCTACACCTAGAATTTCCCTGAATTGCGCCCCAATGTGGAAGCTAGATGAATTGCAATAGCACTTGGTTGCATTCAGAACAAATATCGCCCCTCGCCCACATCCCATTTCCTATAATATGGCTTAGACTCGCGCCTGAGCCTTTTACTCAAGGTTTTGAACCACCAGCTTCCAACGGCTGTAAAAATGATGTTTTTATGTTATTGAAAATAATTTCGCAGTGATTTAGATGGTACAATGATTCTCTACATTGTTTGTTCGCTCAATTTAAGTTTGTAAGAAAACAACGTCGAATTTTAGCAACCAGGAAATGAGAGGTATTTCTATATTGGCCACTCAACCTGATTTCCACTAGATTTTGATTTGATTTGGATCTCTTTTAGTCCTCACTTGGACTAATCTTCCAAGAGTCCTTAAACATTAAAAAACAATTTATAATATGAACACATTTTCACATAACACACTGATACAGACATAATACACTAACATATTGACCTGATAAATACAGTCTAAAAATATATTTTGATTCTTCATCTACCATAGTCCAGCACAACTTTCCTGTGTATTATATTTAAATGGTTTTAAAGGTTTCTGGTTTGCTCAGTTCAATTATTCCATTTCATTATTGCTCTATATCGAAATGTTATTTTTCCCATTTCTCTTTTCTGTCTGGATAACACAGATGGTGGACAATATATTCCTAGTATTTACTGAATGTCTGTCTCTTACCAACTGAATAGAGTTTGACTGTTTTTAAATGGTGTAATTTGCTTAAGAATCTTTCCTGGTAAATAGTTAGCTATCCTTCTGATCACGCATACTGTTTTTTAATTTTTTTACATAGAGTAGTTATTTGAGACGACCATGATAATCAGTTGTCTAGCTGCACTCCCAGTAGTTTGGTTTCTGCCACTTCCTCAATTTGTACTCCCCCCCCCCCCCCCCCCCCCCCCCCCAATACTTAATTGTATCCCATGCTGTGTTGGCCTTTTCCTAGTGGAATAGACCAACATAACTTTGGTTTCCTTGGTGTTTAAAACAAGTTTGTTCCAGCAAACCCACTCCCTGATATTCTCAATCTCCTTGTAAAGCTTACTGTACCTGTTGAACCAATTGTCTTGCTGTATAAATTGTAGTATCATCTGCAAATATCGTAACTTGAGTTTCAGATAAGGCATAATTAAGGTCATTGGTATATATTAATTAAAGAAGTGGCCCAAGGCAGCTGCCCTGCGGTATTCCACAGTTTAAAGCATGAGGGGAAGAAAATGAACCATTGATATAGGTGAACTGTTTCCTGTCAGTTAGATATGTCTGTACCCAATTCAATGCTACCTACTTAAAACCATAATGCATTAATTTTGTCAAAATTAATCAAATGCTGTACTAAAATCAAAAAATAGTACCCCCACAAACCTGCCATTATCCATTAGCATTGAGGCACTGGTCAATCATGTCAACCAATGCAGTGGTAGTGGAATGGTTTTTGCGATAAGCATGCTGATTGGGCTGTAATCAGATCATTCTTTTCCATGTACTCCCATATTTGTCTACTCACGATACTCTCCAATATCTTACTGAGTGAAGGGAGTACACTATTTGGTCGACTATTGGCAGGAGTAATGGGTTCTTTGCCGTCTTTCGGAATAGGACACAGTTTAGCATGCTTCCATACATGCAACATCCCCTTTTCCAGTGACCAATTAAATATGTATTTCTGGGAACAGCATAGCGAAGAAAAAAAATAATCCATAAGATCATAACCTGTAGATTTACCATCGGGTAATGACTTCAATAGATTTAACACTTCCTACTGACACCATTTGTAGACTAAAGGAGCAGGTCTTGTTGCTCATAATATGATCATCAATCCTTTGGACAATAGCTTGTTAGGAAGACTGTGTGTTTACATTATTGCTCAGTAAATCAAATATCTTTGTAAAAAAATCAGCAAAATTGACACTATCAGCTTGTTTTGTTATTGTTCTCCTGCCAACCTCCACACTAGATGGGCATGATGAGAAAGATGTACCAAGTAAGCCCTTAACTGTATTCCATACTTTTAAAATTATTTTTTAGAATCATTTTTCCAATCAATGAAAGCATTGTTTTAAAATAATGTTTTTTTCCCTTGCGATTTAATTTTAACTGCATAAACACAATGTTCTATAATTCTGTTCAGATTTGGCTGCTAAGACTTTCTACATATTTCTTTGAGAAAAAGCTTCACCCAGTTCATCAATCCATGGAGATGGACGTGCCCCAACTGTACTCTTTCTTACTGGGGGCATGATGGTCCATTTCCTCAGTGAGCAAATCAATAAAACAGTCTGTAGCGTGATTTAAATCATCCTCTAGATAAATCAGCTCCCAGGGTACAGCAGCCAAATCATTTTGGAATAGTTCATGATTAAATGTTTACATATTTCTCTTGACCACAATCCTTGGGAGTTTCTTTGGAACCTTGGTGTTTATGGTTATGGTCACAATATTATGGTCTGTCCAGCCCACTAGCATTGATCTGGCTTTTAAGCATTGCAATGGTATATTACAGAAGATCAGATCAATGCATGTGTCTGAACGATGACCCATCTTAGTTGATGATCTAGTAGTATCATTAACCATATGCCGAGAACTGTGGTTTTGAAACAAATATCATCAATTTTGTTCTATTCAAATTATTATGATCCTTGCAATTTATATTAAAATCTCGCAAGATAATTACATCTATGTTACTATCTGTGGTCTGGTCAAACCCAGTGCATAAGTCATCCAGATAGGACACCTTAGAGCTAGGAGGTCAATATACACATCCTACCAATATGGCTGCCTGGTGAGGCAGATGTACTTGAGCCCATAGTGTCTCTATTTGACATACATTAAGGTCATCCCTCTTAAAAGGTATATTATTCTGAATGTACAGTGCTACACCCCCACCATTCCTGTCTCTTCTCAGTAGACTATATCCATTAATGTTTATTTGCCCATCATTTACAGATGCATCTAAATGCGTTTCGGTCAAAGCCAAAATATGATTATTTATGTTGACCAAGTTAAAAAGCTCATGTATTTTGTTAGGAAGGGCTACATACATCCAGAGAGGACACCGTAGAGCCATATGCAGCCCTTTCCTTATCAAGTAGAGATCAATAGAGCATGTATTCATTATAGTTGAAGTTGTCATGATACACTACAACACAAACTCAGATTTGAACATTGGATTAAAATAGCCAGGGAGTTACTCTGGAGTCCCGATACAGTTGCCCGTTGATGTAAAGTTTAACCATCACCATGGATACTTTTTGACTCAGGCAACGCTTTTCCTTCATGACGGGATAAAAAAAAAAAAATCCTTTCATTGATCTCGGGGGGGGGGGGGGGGGGGGGGGGTGTGTTACCATTCATTCCAAAATCAGTGTTTCTGAGTTTTCTACCCCTGCTCTTTGTCATTTCCTTTTGCTTAAATTTGTCAAAACATGCAATAATAGCCTGTGACCTATTTCCAGAGGCCTTACCCATTCTATTGACTCTGGAGAAAGTGACATTGCACACAACATCTGTGGGCAGTTTTAATTGAGTTGACATAAAGTCTCAGACAGTGTCCTTACAGACTCTGCTGTTGTCATTCTCCGGTATCCCTGTAAATATTAGATTGTCCCGCGTTGATCGACACTGTATATCAAGCAAGGTTTCTTTAAGCTGTTTGTTCTCCCTTGGCTCCACCTCCACCTTGCCATGAATAGAGTCTACAGTACCTTTCGGCTCTGTGTTCTCTTTCCTTAGATCATCAATTTGACATTGGCTGAATTCTAGACTGGCACATAATGCATTGATAACACAGCTACAAAGTCAAAACAACTTTCCCATTTTGACAACAGATGCCGCTCAGGCGGGAGAAATCAATAGGCAGATATCACAGCCAATCACAACACTGGCATGTAAGTAATACTGTGAAACAGTCATTCCGCTATTACTGCAGATGCAGTATATTATGGACATTTTCTGAAATAACAATTTAAAAAATCTTATGTATAGCACCTTTTTGACATCAATTACCTAAACTTGTGAACTAAATTTGTTTTCATATACGCATATGTTGCAGGTTAGACCCTATTCTACATCATCTGAGGTTTTTGTGCTATGCCCTCAATTGGTTGAGACACAACATGCTCTTGAATACAGGGTGGGTGGCATTTCAATCATAGAAATATAATCATAGAATGGATCTATCCCTTCAGACCACTGCTGTTTAGAATGCTACACCATTTACATTTTTATTGAATTGCAATTTTAACATCTAATTACTACTGTAAAGATGGCCGCCGGTCCACCCACTCTCATCGTAAATGGCCACGTCTATTCTATTAGTGATATTAATATTATTGCAATAGGTTTCCTATTATCTCAACAGTGTGAAAGTTAGAGGCACAAAGATCATACCCTAAGACATGCTAACCTTCCACCATTACCAATAACAGAGGAAGTTAGCATTTTTGGGGGGCATTTGATATTTATGCCTCTGACTTTCTCACCTATCATGGTTCACTATTGATTGAGGATTATCCATAATCATGGTAACATCCACATTCATGTAGAACTGTTCAGAAACATTATTTTCTAATTTACAATAAAAGTGACTCCAAATTGACACACATTATTTACCATTGAGTTCTATAGTGCACAACATTATCTGAAACGCAACCAAACAAACTGCAAATGCATCCAACAAGTTTCTAGTCACAATGATTTGGGCATTGTGTCCTAGGAATATGGGACCAAATACTAAACTTTTGACTACTTTAATACACAAGGGAATTTCTCCAAAAACGTATGACACCTTGAAATGGGGGGATGAGATACATAAAGTGCTTTCATTTCTAAATGGTTAAACATATGAAACATTTGATCTCAAATCCAAACTGAGTTTTGAGCTAAATTGTAAGCTTCACTGTCCAAATAAATACATAGGGGACTCTGTATATCTGGTGTGTGTGTGTGTCATCTGACTTGCTGCTCTTTGTGTGTGTGTCAGGGGTGGTAGAGGAGTGGTCTTCTCCCTGAGGGGGATGAATTGCTGAGTTGTTACAGGAACCCAAGGGTGGGGGGGTCACCGAGTTACAGTATCAGTATCAGGAATCCGCCAAACACCCCATCAAAATGTTTGAACCTTTATTTAACCAGGCAAGTTAAGAACACATTCTTATTTACAATGACGGCCAAACCCGGACGACACTGGGCCAATTGTGTGCTGCCCTAATCACAGCCGGATGTGATACAGCCAGGATACGAACCAGGGGCTGTAGTGACGCCTCTTGCACTGAGATGGAGTGCCTTAGACCGCTGTGCCACTCGGGAGCTCATAATCAAACTACTAAAAGATTTAACTACCAAGCTGTCTGTGCTACTGTTTAGACCACGTATTTGTAGAATTGGGGTATGGAGTAAAGACCATTTCTCTTGTAAAAGTCATATTTCATAACCATGCCTTAAAATGAAATTTTATTCAGTTTTTAGGGTGAGTTTGTTTTCATGTCTTTGCTTTGATATTGTGTGATGGCAGAAGCAGTCAGACACTTCCTCTTTTTTAAAGAACAAAGTGTGGTTTCCAGTCAGCCAACTGATTTCTCAAGTCACTGATTTAATCTAATACATAGACGGTCCCATACATGCCCCCCACACACACACTGTGACATGCACATAGTACAATGAGCCACTGTGTGACTATCGGGTTTTAATAGCGGGGCAACAGGGCCCCCTTTTCTTCTCTGCCTCCCACGGATCTGAAATCAGAGCAACTACGGCAGTTGCTGATTGGCTGCCTGCTCCGGCTGCCATGGAGACCCTGTTGAGGTGCTAGATATGTGGTGGGGGGTTGCTGTGGTGGTTTGTGGGAGCTGGCTTGTGTGTCTCTACTCTGTGGACTAGGCCCTCATAGAGCAGCTCATTCAGTCCTCTCTCTCACACACACACACACACACACACACACACACACACACACACAGAGCTCTCAAATATGACTTAACTCATTTCCTCTTAATGACTGAGAACTCTCACGGAGATGGTTATGAACTTTGGTTCTACATAGAGAATTCATTTTATATTGGAATTCAACTGTGCAACTACGTTACTGTGCAACCTGCGATCTATCCAACTATGAGGAAGCACTCGGAAGCACTGTCAGAACAGCATCACTTATGTATAAAAGTGAAAGGTAAAGTTGAAATGTTCTCCACAGGGCTCTACAGTGAGACCATTTTTCTCGCATATGCTCCTATTTTGCTGTGCGATTTGTAATTTCAATTTAGGAGCACCAGTGCGTCAAGAAAAATTAAGAATTGTAGTTTTATTACCTAAAATATTTGTAAAAATAAATACTTAAATAAAAGTCAGCGTAGATCCCTTTAATATCATTACATTAAGACTTAAGGAAATGTTGAATAAAGGAGAAGAAGCTCCCGCAAACTTCACTTGCAAAGTAACACTTGTATGTTTGTCAACATTTCAGCCTCATGAGTCACAACCTTTGCCAGAGCATTCGGGTAGCTGGTTGAAGTGTATACAAAGCAGATTGCAACTAACTCTAGGTAAAAGGGAATAGTGTGTCAGTAAACCGGTCAGTGCCACCATAGTTCACAATAGCACCATCTGAGTGTTAGCCTTAGTGTTTTGGCTTTGAGACTGTGAGGGAAAACCTCAGCTGTGTCTGACTGGTGCGAGGTGTGGTGGATGAGAACCACTTGAATCCAATCAAATGATTGATGCTCATATCAGCATGTGATGCCGACAATAACATTTTTTTCTTACATTTTTTTTTTTTCATGTTCATTCTACACATTTTAAATACATGGACTTTTTTCACAGTAGTTACATGGCAAGAATATACAGTGCCTTCAGAAAGTATTCACACCCTTGGACTTTCCCCACATTTTGTTGTTACAACCTGAATTTAAAATGGATTCAATTAAGATTTTTGGTCACTGTCCTGCACACTACCCCATAATGTCAAAGTGGATATGTTTTTTTTTATTTGACAAATTATAAAAAATGAAAAGCTGAAATGTCTTTATTAAATCAGTGGCTATTTTATTATTATTTATTTTTTTAGCATATAATTCTTGGTGGGGCAAAAAAAAGTGGCAAAGCCACAACACTAAACAACACATTAATTGCACTATAACGGTGACAAATAGTGCCTACAAACTGTTAGGGCCTACATAAAGCTGTCCCAACATCTTACCACTGCTACACCTGGAGCCTTGTCTGGCAGCAGAGCCTTGTCTGGCCACAAAACAGTTCATTCAGCCTCATTTACTGCCTTTTTAAAACAATATACAGTTGAAGTCAGAAGTTTAAATACACTTAGGTTGGAGTCATTAACTCGTTTTTCAAACACTCCACAAATTCCTTGTTAACAAACTAGAGTTTTGGCAAGTCGGTTAGGACATCTACTTTGTGCATAACACAAGTAATTTTTCCAACGCTTGTTTACAGACATTATTTCACTGTATCACAATTCCAGGGGATCAGAAGTTTACATACACTAAGTTGACTGTGTCTTTAAACAGCTTGGAAATTCCAGAAAATTATGTCAGTGCTTCAGAAGCCTCTGATAGGCTAATTGACATAATTTGAGTCAATTGGAGGTGTACCTGTGGATGTATTTCAAGGCCTACCTTCAAACTCAGTGCCTCTTCGCTTGACATGATGGGAAAATCAAAAGGAATCAGCCAAGACCTCAGAAAGAAATTGTAGACCTCCACAAGTCTGGTTCATCATTGGGAGCAATTTCCAAACACCTGAATGTACCACGTTCATCTGTACAAACAATAGTACGCAAGTATTGACACCATGGGACCACGCAGTCGTCATACCGCTTTGGAAGGAGACGCGTTCTGTCTCCTAGAGGTTAACATACTTTGGTGTGAAAGTGCAAAGGACCTTGTGAATATGCTGGAGGAAAAATGTACAAAAGTATCTATATCCACAGTAAAACGAGTCCTATATCGACATAACCTGAAAGGCTGCTCAGCAAGGAAGAAGCCACTGCTCCTAAACCGCCATAAAAAAGGCAGACTACGGTTTGCAACTGCACATGGGGACAAAGATTGTACTTTTTGGAGGGATGTCCTTTGGTCTGACGAAACAAAAATAGATCTGTTTGGCCATAATGACCATTATTATGTTTGGAGGAAAAAGGATGAGGCTTGCAAGCCGAAGAACACCATCCCAACCGTGAAGCACGGGGGTGGCAGCATTATGTTGTGGGGGGTGCTATGCTGCAGGAGGGACTGGTGCCCTTCACATCATGAGGAAGGAAAATGATGTGGATATATTGAAGCAACATCTCAAGACCTCAGTCAGGAAGTTAAAGCTTGGTCACAAATGGGTCTTCCAAATGGACAATGACCCCAAGCATACTTCCAAAGTTGTGACAAAATTGCTTAAGGACAACAAAGTCTAGGTATAGGAGTGGCCATCACAAAGCCCTGACCTCAATCCCATAGAACATTTGTGGGCAGAACTGAAAAAAGCATGTGTGAACAAGGAGGCCTACAAACCTGACTCAGTTACACAAGCTCTGTCAGGAGGAATGGGCCAAAATTCACCCAACTTATTGCGGAAAGCTTGTGGAAGGCTACCCAAAACGTTTGGCCCAAGTTAAACAATTTAAAGGCAATGCTACCAAATACTAATCGAGTGTATGTAAACTTCTGACCTACTGGGAATGTGATAAAATAAATTAAAAGCTGAAATAAATCACTCTCTACTATTATTCTGACATTCCACATTCTTAAAATAAAGTGGTGATCCTAACTGACCTAAGACAGATAATTTTTACTAGGATTAAATGTCAGGAATTGTGAAAAACTGAGTTTAAATGTATTTGGCTATGGTGTATGTAAACTTCTGACTTCAACTGTAGCTGATTTGCTTAACTCAATTATTTATATAAATATATATATATATATATATTTTGTTTACGTTGTTTTCAAACATATGTGACATGTATTAATGTCAAAATAACATGCAAAACAGGCAGATGGGGCACTGAATCTCTGAATTTGAAACACAGATTCACCTACAAAGACCAGTTAGGTTTTCCAATGCCTTGCAAAGATGGGTAGATTGGTAAATGGGTAAAACAAAATAAAGCAGACATTGAACACATCCCTTTTGAGTTATTAATTACATTTTGGATGGTGTATCAATACACCCAGTCACAACAAAGATCATTCCTAACACAGTTGCTGGAGAGGAAGGAAACCGCTCAGGGTTTTCACCATGAGGCCAATGGTAATTTTAAAACAGTTAGTTTCATTTCTGTGATATGAGAGAACTGAGGATGGATCAACAACATTGTAGTTACTCTGCAACCTAATTGACAGAGTGAAAAGAAGGAAGCCTGTACAGAATACAAATATTCCTAAACATGCATCCTGTTTACAAGGCACGATATGAATTCTGCAAAAAATGTGTCAAAGCAATTGTCTTTTTGTAAAGAATACAATATTTTGGTCCAACACAACACATTACTGAGTACCACTCCATATTTTTGAGCATAGGGCTGGCTGCATAATGTTATGGGTATGCTTGTAATCGTTAAGAACTGGGGAGTTTTTCAGAATATCTTTTTTTAATAGAATGGCACTAAGCACAGGCAAAATCCTAGAGGAAAACCTGGTTGTCGGTCTTCCACCATACACTGCGAGATCAATTCACCTTAACAATAACCTAAAACACAAGGCCAAATCTACACCGGAGTTGCTATCAAGAATACAGTGAGTGTTTGAGTGGCTGAGTTACTGTTTTTTACTTAAATCTATTGCAAGACCTTAAATGGTTGTTTTGCAATGATCAACCAATTTGACTGAGCTTGAAGAATTTTGAAAAGAATAATGAAATGTTTTTGCACAATCCCAATGTGGAATGGTCTTAGAGACTTACCCAGAAAGACTCTGTAATCAGCTGTAATGGCTTCCAAAGGTGCTTCTACAAAGTATTGAATCAGGGGTGTGAATACCTATGTAAATTAGATTGCAAAACACCAGTCTCAATGTCAACAGTGAAGTGGTAACTCCGGGAGGCTGGCCTTCTAGGCAGAGTTCCTCTGTCCAGTGTCTGTGTTATTTTGCCCATCTTTAATAATAGCCTTCATTTCTCAGAACAAGAATAGACTGCCGAGTTTCAGAAGAAAGTTCTTTGATTCTGGCCATTTTTGAGCCTGTTATCGAACCCACAAATGCTGATGCTCCAGATACTCAACTAGTCTAAAGAAGGCCAGTTTTATTGCTTCTTTAATCAGAACAACAGTTGGGCTAACATAATTGCAAAGGGTTTTCTAATGATCAATTAGCCTTTTAAAATGATAAACTTGGATTAGCTAACACAATGTGCCATTGGAACACAGGAGTGATGGTTGCTGACAATGGGCCTCTGTGCGCCTATGTAGATATTCCATTAAAAGTCAGCTGTTTCCAGCTACAGAAGTCATTTACAACATTAACAATTTCTTCGCTGTATTATTTTTATTGACAAAAAAATAGCCTTTCTTTCAAACACAAGAACATTTCTAAGTGATCCCATATTTTTGAACAGTACTGTATATATTTATTTTTTTAATAGTATTCGAGTCACTCAGATGGCATTAAGATGGCATTAATGTGGCATTAATGTGTAGAATTGTAGCATATTCTTTAAAACAGCAAAAACTTGGGACACAGACCATACCGTTGCCCCACCCCACCCCCTCCCCTCCCTATTCTAACTTTGTCACTGCTGCTGAAAAAAATCCAAGGGGAAACACTGATATTCTGTTCTTGATTGATTAGAATTAGTTTAATTCTGCACTTGAGGACCTGAATCAGTGTTGGCATAGTCAGAACGCTAGAGGGCATTAGAGTATCTGTTAATATGAACATGACACAGGAAATATGATGGGGGCACATTTCAATGCAGAACACCCTTTCTATCAGCAGTGGCCATTAAGTCTGCAGCCATTGAGCCTGCAACCTCAGATGGCACTGAAATGTTATTACTATCTATGTCTAACTGGGTTAAACCTGTAAGGCTGTGTTATTGTGACAGATGAGTTTGACTCTCTCAGGAATGAGCGTTAGCCTCAGGTTATGGTTCTGGATGATTTGATATTTCATCAAAGCATTTCGTGAGGTGCAACGTCTGTTATGGATGGTTTTGTGGTGCTATTATTCTTCTCTCTGCACGAAGTCTGGTTGTATCTCTCTCAGGTTTGTTAGATAGCACCACGGTTGGCTGTCAATTTCATTTCAATCGAGGACATGTTTTGAAACTCCCATTCCATAATTCCAGTAACATGGCTGAGACTTGCGTTTGAGCCTTTTTGCTTTCGGTTTTGGTCCACCAGCTTCCAACAGCTGGTCAAACGATCATTTTTGGTATTAAAATTATATATTTCTCTACGATTTAGATGGCACTTTGATTCACTACACTATTCCGTGCTGATTTTCTCACACACTGAAATTCAGCAAACAGTGTAGAATTTTAGCAACCAGGAATTCGTTTTTTTGTTATTGGCCACTTGACCTGATTTCCACAGCCACAAAGTTAAAACAGCTTTCCAATTTTGACAACAGATGCCAATCCGGCGGGAGAAATAATAAGCGAATATCACAGCCAATCAAAACACTGGCAGGTAAGCAGTGCTTAATTGGTAAAACGGGATGTGCCAGAACAAAATGTGAGCGCAAGAGGGGGGTAACCTAGGGAGCTCAGAAGTACCGGATCGCATGAGGGGGGAAAAAACTGCATGCATATCATCACAATTGCGTGGTGGCATAGATCAGTGGAGTAGATGTACTTCCAGAAGTTGCACACATGGGGAACACCCTAGTAGCCTAGGGTCTGGGAAAAAAACTGCCTTTTTTTATAAACGCATTTCATATAATTCTGCCTAATTTTACATTACAGGAGACTTTGGAAGGATATTTTTTATTACTGCACAAATGATTAAAATGACAGGTGACTTTGACACTGTCAAACTGAGAATCTGAGCTTAATAAAACAGCCTTGTCTTGAATCCATCAATAGTCTAGGACTAGGTGTGTGGAGACATATTGTAGGCTGCAATATGAGGAGGAAATTATGCTTTCTAGTTTCACTGAATCACCCAATCATGCACCGCTCACTAGCCGGTGATGGCTGATGTGTTCGTGCAAAAAGCCTTTATCTCTCTTGTTTTTTACTTTTGTGAAACAATATTTGGAAGTTGATCAAATATGTTGGTTGCCTACAGCAGTCAGATTAGAGTCTTCTCTTTTCTGCAGGAGCAATTTGCTTTCAAACCTGTTTAACCGCGATTGTATTTTAAATAGTGTAAGTCCTGTTTTGTCTTCATGCTGTTCACTGACAGATTTGCCACAGGATCTACACACAATCCACAGCTAGGCAGTTATAGGCCTTATCATGGTGTAGTAGGCTATTCTGAATGATTTAATATCTTTATGAACAGACGGCAGATTCACCAGGTGGTAACACAAATTAACTTTGATCGATGTTATTATAATTTTATTATTATAATTTTTACATGCTGGATTTGCCACAGATGGATAGGGGAAACCAGTATCTCGGATTTCGCTATTGTTATCTCAAGTTTTGTCATCTTCCATAAATTGCAGCCGTGAATCCGCCATAGAAAAAGTTAGAAAGAATAACATGAAGCTCCGGTAATATAGATAACTGTTGAAAGATTTGGTCTAGACATACCTTTTTCTGCATTGTAATGGACACGATGCAACCTTTTGGTTGGCTGCTGACAGGCTATTTGGCTGCGGTACAGCAAAGCTAAGTCAAACCATGGTCATGGTTCTCGCAGGGGAAGATGCTACAATGACTTTGCTCATGATTCACATTTCAAATGATATCAACACCCTGAACTCATCGGACATGAAACGCCAATACAAATGTTACAGCAGCACATCAAAATAGATGAACAAGTTCCTTGAATTTTATTTTGCGGTGCCTTTTCATTATAGGATAGACACGTGGATTTTCTTGCTGCAGCAATCCAAGCAGTGGAGCGTGTAGTGAAGCAAAAGTTTACTGGTCAAAACCATGTTGGGACGACTGGGGGAGCGGGGTTGCAAAATGCAATTACATGTGTACCATTTATAAAATGGTCTTTAAAAACATTATACAGACTAGCTAAAATGTGTGTAACTTGACAAATTATCCAATGGATTAGGATCATTTTCTGGTAAAACCCAATAATTCAGTAAATCCTAAACCCCAGTGTCGACTAGTGTTATGTGAAAGTGTTGATGAAAGGTTAGCCCAGTTAAAACGTGGTAGTGTTAGTAGGGTGACCCAGGAATCTGAAGGCAGTGTTTTAAAGTATGCTCTGCTCTCTGTGTGGGACTCCCCGTGTGACAGCAGAAATGGGACAAACACAGCCTTATGCATGAAAACAAACACTAATGATAAAAACACAGCATGAATATCACATGTGACATGTCAGTGTGTGTTTGGATTTACCAGACCACCTAATCCACTGTCTGCCCAATCACAGCACAATTCAGGGCATGCAACATTTCACCTCCAATAGATCAAAGTGATTGATTGCACCGGGCACAGAATGAACACAGATTCACACACACACTGACACAGACATGGAGACAGACAGACATATATGGATCTTGCTGAACTACCTCTCATTCTTCAAAAGGTTGTGGTGGTGCAGCTGTATTAAGGTAGATGTGTGTCGTGATATCATAGACCATCCACTGATAACACTCTCTTCTCTCTGTTAGGAGTGAAAACAGCAGACTGGCCTTTAGATCAGTGTCTAGGGGCAACGTGCATCCTCTTCCATCTATCACAACCAGCAATCAACCTTGTCTGCTATTACTAGAACCAGACTACACCCTAACATTCTCTTTAAATAATGCACATTCATTCCCCTCTCTCCACCCAATCCCCCCTAAACAAAACCAACACAGAGGCCTTGTCTCATTTGGGTAAAAGTCTGTCCTCTCCTCTGTGACCCGGAAACTGGTTGAGAAGAGTGGAAGAGTGTCCTCCCCTCCTCGATAGACACCTTTTCATTGCGGGATAGTTGTGTATCCTACTAGAGTTCTTTGTGAAAAAATTTAGATTGCTGCCACACACCGTTTGAAGAAGTTGTTTTTGTGAAGGACATTTAAACAATATGCTATTTATCCTTTTATCTAGAAAATGTCTTGCACAACTAGCTACATTTTGATATCACTCTACACATGTATTTTGGGATCCACCACCTGTAAGGATGAGAGGAGTCCCATTTCATACAAGCACATTTTCTTCCACGTTCCTTCTCCTCACCGTCTCTCCTCGATTACCTTGATCCCAGAAATGTTTGTCTGTAATAGTAAAGCCCTTTTGTGTGGAGAAAAATGCATTCTGATTGGCTGGGCCTGGCTCTCCAGTAGCCCACCCATGGCTGCGCCCCTGCCGAGTCATGTGAAAACGATAGATTAGGGCCTCATAAATTTATTTCAATTGACTCAATTGATTTCCTTATATAAACTGTAACTCAGTAAGTCTTGCATGATCCTTTTTATATTTCTGTAAAGTATATATTACCTGACTATGCCTGATGAGCCCTACACATAGGGAGCTGGTATTGTAACTGTGGTACTCCTCTAGGGCTGACCCCATTTAGTCGATTTGTTTGGTTGATAGGCTGTTGGTCAACCGAGATTTCTTTAGTCGAACAGTTATATATATATAAAAATGTCATGGGTGTACAAGACACTTGTCTGTTTCGCACGTGTCTCAGTGGACTAATTCAGCATACTGGTGTTGAGAACAATGAGGCAGAGGTGGCAGTGGAGTGAGGAAACCTCAACTAGGTCTATAATCAATACCATTACTGTTAAACGTGCCTGGCTTCATCCATATATATCTGCAGAAATACGACAGCTCCTGTGTCTGTTGCCAGTTAGTGTTTTGTTTAATATCCTTCTGATTCCGTGAGCACCAAGCCTCACAATGTTGGATAAAGCAATTTCACAAATTCAGCTGTTTTTGGTTTTTGCTATGCTGTAATAAAGGCTTTGCAATGTTTTTTTGCTAGGACAGACTCTCTAGTATTATTTATAATTGATTTAGTGTTTGCACTGTTCCAAACAGGCAGAAAAAATGATATCGTAATGTAACCGCACCTGTTTGTCTCAGACAATAGGCACACAGTGTTTGCTCCTATACCCTCCTTGTTCTTATTTTTATTACAATTATGATCGTCATAATAAGTAGTGATCAAATCAAATTTTAGTCGTCACATGTGCCGAATACAACAAGTGTATCCCTTACAGTGAAATGCTTACTTACGAGCCCCTAACAACAATGCAGTTTTAAAAAAATACGGATAAGAATATGAAATAAAAGCAACAAGTAATTAAAAGAGCAGCAGTAAAATAACAATAGCGAGACCATATACAGGGAGGTACCGATACAGAGTCAATGTGCGGGGGCACCGGTTAGTTGAGGTAATATGTACATGTAGGTAGAGTTATTAAAGTGACTATGCATAGATGACAGCAGAGAGTGGCAGGAGTGTAAGGGGGGCACTGCAAATAGTCTGGGTAGCCATTTTATTAGCTTTTCAGAAGTCTTATGGCTTGGTGGTAGAAGCTGTTTAGAAGCCTCTTGGACCTAGACTTGGCGCTCCGGTACCGCTTACCGTGCGAAGAAGAGAGAACAGTCTATCACTGGGTGGCTGGAGTGTTTGACCATTTTTAGGGCCTTCCTCTGACACCGCCTATTATAGAGGTCCTGGATGGCAGGAAGCTTGGCCCCAGTGATGTTCTAGGCTGTTCGCACTACCTTCTGTAGTGCCAGGCAGTGATGCAACCCGTCAGGATGCTCTCGATGGTGCAGCTGTAGAACTTTTTGAGGATCTGAGGACCCATGCCAAAATCTTTTCAGTCTCCTGAGGGGGAAATGGGCTTCACGACAGGCTTCACGACAGTCTTGGTGTGCTTGGACCACGTTAGTTTGTTGGTGACGTGGACGCCAAGGTACTTGAAGCTCTCAACCTGTAGTGGACTACAGCCCCGTCGATGAGAATGGGGACGTGCTCGGTCCTCTTTTTCCTGTAATTATCATTATCATTTGTAGGCTTCTTATAGTAAGTAGGTACCTTGTATAACCACCATTATGCTGAATTTCTTAGAACGCGTCCTGTTTAATGTTAATACCATAACTTACTTAGGTCTATATTTCAATATATGGGCTACTGTACCAATCATTCATTCATGTCATCACACAGCATACGAGTGAATCATGCTTCGAAGTGCTTTCAAGCATTTTAGTTTTAAAATGAAATAAAAGGGAGCTTGGAATATTTATCCTAACCAATAAACAGGGTTGGGTACTAACGGATTACATGTCAGGGATTACAAAAAAAACGTAGACTATGATGACACACCAAATGTGTTTGCTTGAGCTCGGTAAAAGAGCAGAAATAGGCTTTTGTAGGCTACAGTCCAAGCTATGTCTTCCAATGGTGCGACTGCTGTCGGCATCCAAACGCATGGAGGTAAGGATGAAAGTAGTGGTGTAGTCTACGGCGATACAGATATCACTTATTATTGAAATCTACGCAGCGCATTGTGAATCACATTGCTGTTCTCTCATTTAGCTATTTGCGCCAGACGGATTAAGGTTGTTGTGAATGGCTGTTCACAAATCCAAATGTGTATTTCAACCCAATAATGGTTGAATTCAAGTAGTTTAAGCTGCCCATCAATCATTTTGTTTTTGAAACCAGTTGACAGCTAGTGAAAAATGCACTCTTGCAACAGATGCATATTTGCGGATCCAAGCCTAAAAGCCTCAATTTTATTCTAATCTAATTCATGCTGATAAAAAAAATCCATAGGCCTAATGGACACATGCTCAAACTCACACACTTTTGATAGACTTAAAGGGGCAATCTGTAGTTGTTACATCCATTTTTGGACTTGTAAGTTATACAGTTGATGTCTTGAGATGTTGCTTCAATATATCCACATAATTTTCCTGCTTCATGATGCCATCTATTTTGTGAAGTGCACCAGTCTCTTCTGCTGCAAAGCACCCCCACAACATGATGCTGCCACCCCTGTGCTTCATGGTTGGGATGGTGTTCTTCGGCTTGCAAGCCTCCCCCTTTTTCCTCCAAACATAATAATGGTCATTATGGCCAAACAGATCTATTTTTGTTTCGTCAGACCAGAGGACATTTCTCCAAAAAGTACGGTCTTTGTCCCCATGTGCAGTTGCAAACCATAGTCTGGCTTTTTATGGCGATTTTGGAGCCGTGGCTTCTTCCTTGCTGAGCGGCCTTTCAGGTTATGTTGATATATGACTCGTTTTACTGTGGATATAGATACTTTTGTACCTGTTTCCTCCAGCATCTTCACATGGTCCTTTGCTGCTGTTTTCACCAAAGTACGTAAATCTCTAGGAGTCAGAGCGGTATGATGGCTGCGTGGTCCCATGGTGGTCCCATGGTGTTTATTCTTGCGTACTATTGTTTGTACAGATGAACGTGGTATCTTAAGGCATTTGGAAATTGCTCCCAAGGATGATCCAGATTTGTGAAGGTCTACAATTCTTTTTCTGAGGTCTTGGCTGATTTCTTTTGATTTTCCCATGATGTCAAGCAAGGAGGCACTGAGGTTGACGGTAGGCCTTGAAATACATCCACAGGTACACATAACAATCGGAAATCTGTGTTTTTGGGCGCCGACTTTTATTATAATCTGACTGAGCATACAAGTATCTGACTGAGCGGTGGTAGGCAGAAGCAAGCGCATAAACATTCATTCAAACAGCACTTTCGTGCGTTTTTGCCAGTAGCTCTTCGTTGTGCGTCAAGCATTGCACTGTTTATGACTTCAAGCCTATCAACTCCCGAGATGAGGCTGGTGTAACCGAAGTGAAATGGCTAGCCAGTTAGCACGCGCTAATAGCTTTTCAAATGTCACTCATTCTTGCTCTGCATGGGTAATGCTGCTTCGATGCTGGCTGTTGTCGTTGTGTTGCTGGTTCGAGCCCAGGGAGGAGCGAGGAGAGGGACGGAAGCAATACTGTTACACTGGCAATACTAAAGTGCCTATAAGAACATCCAATAGTCAAAGGTTAATGAAATACTAATGGTATAGAGGGATATAGTCCTATAATTCCTATAATAACTACAACCTAAAACTTCTTACCTGGGAATATTGAAGACTCATGTTAAAAGGAACCAACAGCTTTCATCTGTTCTCATGTTCTGAGCAAGGAACGTTAACGTTAGCTTTCTTACATAGCACATATTGCACTTTTACTTTCTTCTCCAACACTTTTTTTTTGCATTATTTAAACCGAATTGCACATGTTTCATTATTTACTTGAGGCTAAATTGATTTTATTGACGTATTATATTAAGTTAAAATAAGTGTTAATTCAGTATTGTTGTATTTGTCATTATTACACATTTTTTTTTAAATCGTCCGATTAATCGGCAACGGCTTTTTTGGTCCTCCAATAATCGGTTTCGGTATCGACGTTAAAAAAATCATAATCGGTTGACCTCTAACCTGTACTGACCTCGCCTTCTGGATGACAGCGGGGTGAACGGTCTGTGGATTCTGCACTCTCAGATTAATAGACAGAGCAATGGATGCAAGGACTGACCATCCATGATATAAAATGATTGTTTTAACCATGTCAGGAGGCTACACAGTGTGTTTTTACATTTACAAACATTGGAAGTGCATCAAAGCTGGGACCTAGAGACTGAAACAGTTTTTGATCTCAAGGCCATCAAACTGTTAAATAGCCATCACTAGCCAGCTACCACCCGGTTACTCAACCCTGCACCTTAGAGGCTGTGGCCTATATACATAGAGATAGAATCACAGGCCACTTTAATAATGGAACACTTGTCATTTTAATAATGTTTACTTACTGCTTTACTCATATGTAAATATTGTGGCAGGGTGAGGAGAGCTATCTTGCATGTAGCTGGCTCCACCCCCAAGTCTTATATGGACTTCCTGTCCCAACTAGTAAAGGCTTTGGGGTTGTTAGGCCAGGGAGTGCTTGGGGATAAAGGGGGAAGCAGCCTGCACATAGGGCCAGAGTAGGAGAGAACCAAGCGCGTTATGAAGAGTGGGAGAAGAGAGCATACTACCAGATTACACGTTGTGACCTGGACTGTCGGACTAACCCCCTTGTATACTGGACTGGATTGGCTGAGAACAAATCTAGGATTACTCCTGGAAAACCAAATGGAACGCCAAAGAGAATGGCGTGTGGACTGTGAGGTGATTGTTGAATTCCCCCAAAATCATGATTAAACTTCCCCCATTCTATATGTGCTTCTGGTGCCTGTTTTGTTATTGAACTTGGTGACGTGGAAACCCCACACCCTTGATCTTGGTACAATGCTGTATTCTATTCTACTGTATTTTAGTCAATGCCACTCCGACATTGCTCGGGGGGGTGGTGGTGGTGTATCTTGTCCGAGAGCCATGTTGCAGTTTTGAGAGTCCGGGTGGTAGCAAATCTGTGTTCGGAGGTCATCCATCTTATTATCGAGTGACTGACTGTACATTGGCCAGTAGAATGGAGGCTGGTTTTCCCTTCGCCTTAATCTCACCAGGATCTCCGCCACCCCCCCTCTTTCCTCTGTAACACTGGCGTTTCCACTTGAGTAGCCTGAAAATTGGGTCGATGTTATTTCTGTTGGAGTTTACATTATAGGGAATAGGCTGGTTTGCTGGGTCCTATATATTACTTCACCCCCCGGAAAAACATTTCAGCATTCTTCGGGAATTCTGATCGGTTTTATGTAATAACTAGAAAAATAATGTGAGGTGTAACTTTGCATTGGGACTTTTGATGCGTAAACGAATGCAAATCCATGTTACATATGTTTATGTTACCTACACTTTAAAATGGTTACGGTAGTAAGGGATAAGGTTCAGGTAAGGGTGGACCATTGGGACAACCCAAGGATACTTAATTGCACTAACCCTTAGTGTACGGGGCGTCAAGTACTCTTACATAGCTAGCTAGCTAGCACTCGTCATGGAAATGGGTGGCAAAACGTGAATTTGGACCAGTCCCTGACAAGTGACAATGAATCCATACATCAAAACGTAGCTACGGAGTGCTACTTTGTAACCGGCTATGTTTGTCTCTGAAAACATTTGAATGACAGAGCTTGAGGAATACCCTAAACAAAAAGAAAATATACGGTAACACACTAGATTTCCCGGGCTTCACGAAATGGCTATAATGTTAACTTTACCACAGAGTTGAATGTTAACATGGCAGTTTCTTTACATGTGGGCATAGCATCCATGTGTCACCACACCCAACACCCTACCATTACACTTCACGTAACAGTATATGACCAGTGCACATTTTTGGCACTTTATTGAGCTGGCAAGCTTCTATCTACTCAGCACTCACAGTAGAAGCAGTAACAGTTAGTTCACAGTAGTTCACTCTCCTTGGTGTAGTTGCGTTGGGGGATTGTGTCCAGTCTTGCTGTAGCGCCAAGGCAAGATAGGCTTTTAGCCATGTAAAGAGTGCCCTCTTCAGGACAAGTAAATTAAATGCAAAAAAGGATAAGGGGTTAGTGGTTCAAAGTGTTTTCGCCACATTTTATATTGGTCCTTTTCGGTGGATTAAACGGCAGTAGAAATGCAGCCGATAATGACTAATATCGGCCGACAACATCTGTCAACCGATATATCGGTCGGGCTCTAATCAGAAGGATTCCAATGGCTTTTATGGATGAGTTGCTTGCTTTTATTCTCTGGTTTTGAATTGAAAATATTATTTTTCAAACAATTTGTCATGATTGTAATCTGTAATGAGTTGACTCAAGTGCCATCACTATCTCATCAGAACATAACACAACACACTCACTATTCATTCAAGAGCGGCTGTGCATCAGGACCCTATTTAAAGCATGGCTTTTTGCCTCTCTCTCTCTCCATCCCTCCTGGTGATGGAGCTAGTCATGTGGAAATAGGTCTGTCTAGTTCCTGTGTATGGAACTAAAGAGGCATCACAACTCCCCATCACACACACACCCCTCCCCGGTGGTGCGATGTGGGAACGGAGGGAACATCCGCCCAGGGAATGGTAGGAGGCGGAGGGCAGTGTGGCACCACACCCCCTGGTATAGACTGACTGCCCAGGAGGGAGGGGAAAGCAGGGAGGATAGTGCAAGTTGACTGGAGGAGAAGCACCTGCAGCCACGCTCCTCTGTTCTCCCTCTTACCCCCTCGCTCCTCCCTGTCTTTCCCTAGGGCGACAAGGCCAGGGGCGGGGCTGGTGGGGTGACAGGAATGAGGGGGAGGGGTAGATGAGGGGTTCAGGGGTATCTGGGCAGAGTGGAGCTGGGGAGAACACAACCTGGTGATTGGCTGGTGGGCTGGCCTGCTAATTATGTACAGACATGCACATGCGTCCCCCGCCCTCTTCCCATGCCAATAGGCTGTGTTTGCTATAACAAGCAGGATTGGGGAGTGCCATAGCCACATATCCTGTATTGAATAATGTAGGAGGGGAAGGAGTGTATGGGGGTCATGCCTAACCTGGGGAGCCCAGTTTAAGTGGTATCATGCCCCCTGTGACAGCCAGCTAATCAGTCTGTCTTTGTGTTGTGTATGGTTTGGTGCCTTGCCATTATTGCCATTCCTTTGTTACCAAGGTTCACTGCTCTACTGTTTGGGAGTGGAGTGGAGTTGAGTAGGCTAATTCCCTCTCTGTAAACATCACTTAGCCCATTGTTTGCCTGGGATCTACAATGAAGGGACTACTGGCTATAATATCTCCCTCTACCCTCATCCATTAGGTAGTGTAATATTGAATGATGATTTGTTTATTTCATTTCAATGTTAATGTATTCCACTAACAGACATTGATGTTGATTATGACTGCTAAGCAGATTCTCTGCGACTGGTGCTCCAAGGCCTCTGTAAGGAGGTGAGGGGTCATATGTGTGATAGCTTGGCTCCCAAGAGAGGGTATTGATGGGGTCATGTTACCCACTATGATTGACTGGGGTAGGGTATCCGGTCTACCCCTGCCATCTGGTCCCCTCTGCCATCACACAGGAGGACCCAATACTGGAGAGAGGCCTGAACTGGGTGGAACAACGGGATGCAGATGCTCAGCCCTGCTCACTCACAAGCGCACACACATTTTGTTATTCTAACCAAAAATAGATTCCCAACAAAATCCTATTTTCCTTTACCCTAACCTAACTCCTAAACCTAACCACTAAGCTTCAAAAAGGTTTTGTCTTCATGGGGACAAAGTAAATGTATTTTTATTTTACTATCCTTGAGGGGACTTTTAGGACACACACACACACACACACACACAGTTTTAGAAGTAAAGCATTAACTTTGTTGTGTCTGTCACATTGCTGTAGAAACTGGGTTTTGGCCTGTTTTACCCCACAGCGTGACTGCTCATTGTGACGCAACAGGAAGGCGAAAAACGCGGCACTGCGAATGTGTTCTCTTTGTTTGGCCCCTCCCGCAGATGATTGGTGTTTAGTGTTCGTGTGTGAGAGTGGGGGAGGTTGGTGTTGGCTCGCAATGCCCTGTTAGATGGAGTGTGCCAGACACAGGCACACACACTTTGTCCTGGTTCTGTGACTGTGATGTGACAGAATGTGAGAGAGCACGGCCCGCCCGTTGTCCCAGATTGAAGACAAAGGATGATGATCAGAGCTCTGCTGCTCATGAATCCATCATTGATGAAGAGCCACTTACCTCTCTCTCTCTCGCTTTCTCTCTCTCTCTCGTGGCTTTTTTTTGTCTAAACCCACATCGCTAACCCTTGGAAATATTTGTCTTTTCAAATGATTTCTCTCGCCTACATCTGCTGTTTGATTCATAACATACAATGATATGCTTTAGTTTGAATGACACATCAGATACAATGTATGCAGACTTACAAACACACAGAGGAGCTAGCGGTGCAAATAAGGCAGGGATGGATATCTCCTCAGACGTGACCTCTGGCTAGATTAGACCTGTGTGTGTCTGCATGTGCGCGGGCACGTGTGTGTGTGGAGGCCCCACAGACTGGCCAATTCCAGTCTCTCGTGGAGAGACAAAGAGCAGCGCTCTAGGCCAACTGTGTCTCTAGGAGGGGATCCTCCCACAAGGCTTTGTGTTCTAATTGATGTTGTTCTGCCTCACATGTTCCCCCCATCCTAAAGGGGGGAGAGAGCAGGGGAGATGTTTTGGGCGGGTTGGATGGGGGTTGCAGGAGAGCACTTCCCTCATCTTTCCACAATGTTGAAGGAGAGAGAGGGGGTGGTTTGGGGGTTGAAAGTAAAAAGGGGGGGGGGGAAGAGGGAGCACTTCAGAGGGTCTTTGTGATACATGACTTTAAGATCTCTGTACACACACACACACACACAGTTAATTGGTTTGTTATTGTTAGGGAGGAGAGCGGCTTGTGAACAGTGAGCCCTCAATGTTAAAGGCCTGACGCTGTCAGATGTTATTTTCTGCTACAAGCCTGAACAACTGCAGTCTGTATCCGTGGCCATGCTGAAGGACATTGAGCGGTGCGTTTTGGTGGTTAACTGAATTTCGGTGAATATCAAGTTTGCGGTGTGTGTGTACTGCTGTTGTGATTCTCAGTTCCCTCTAATGATCCCACTCAATTCTGTGTCTCTGTGGAGATGTCAGACACACACACACACACAAGAGATTTACCACAACTACTATTACTACTACAGTAGTGTCTGAGGAGCTGGGACATGTAGTGATGGTCACTGGTCTGCTAGGTTTACTTGGTGAAGAACAGGAGAGAGAGAGACACTCCTGCTAACAGGAGTGTCTTTTTAATTTGATTCCGAAAGTGTGTGTGTGTGTGTGTGTGTCTGTTTCTAGTGTGAAGGGGGGGTCAGCTGAACAGTGAGGATGATAGGGCTCGTTGTCACGGGAATGGAGAAGAGAAAAGATGACAGAGCCATCTGCCCCTCCCTCTCTCTAACTCTTGTTCTATTGTTTTCAGCACTACCCTTCTCTACACCCACATCTCTCTGGTCCTTTTACTGTCATCTGTTGTAGACTTCCTTTTATTTTCATCTCTCTTTCATGCTCTCTCCTCTGATCTCTCTCCTCAGCAGTGTCCCAGAGAGTCAGTCTGGAGACACACACACACGAACTAGTCTCTTTTGTCTCTGACACGATCACAACAACCCCTCTGCCCCCATCACTTCCTAACTCCATCAGTCTCAGAAACCGGTTAAAACACGTGGTTCATCCGCGTCGCTCCATATCACAGATTGGGCTGTGAAGATACCAATATCGCCAAAAAAGAAATCCATGGCAAAAATGGAAAGATTCTTTGGTCCTTTAAAAATCTGCTGTATGTAACGTATTGTGCACTATAGCTTGGAAAATAAATACGTGACTGGATGACAACATAGTGATTTGTTTTCAACATTAGGGCTGTTTTCCTAAAGAAACATGTTTTGTTTCCTTGTCACGATACTAACGAGTATCGCGATACTGGTATTGTTCCTGCCCTAATCACAAACTGGTAGTGGTGTCTTTAGTACTGGCCAATACTGTACAGCCAACAGCACTTGTCTTGTCCAGTCAGGAGAGGGGTGTATTTGTGGAGCCATTCAGAAACACATTAGGACACACAGGCTGGTCTTCCTTGTCCATTAGTACACAGGCTGTACCAGAATATTACAGTACAGAAAACTGTGCTAATGCAACCTCTTGAGAGAGAGACGGGTCTGTTTTTGTTTGTCTCCCTGTCCCTGAGAAAAGACATTACATAGAAACATCATGTGGAGTTTCTGATGTTGATGTGCTCATACCAGAGCAAGAGAGACATGCAGAGGAAGAGAACACACAAGGAGAGAGAGGGACCTGGAAGACTGAGCGAGAGGAGCTGTGCGTGCATGCTCGAGAGATAGAAAGAGGGGGTGGGAGTGAGCGAGCAAAAGGGAGCGAGAGAGCTTTCCCTCTTCCCTAGCAACGGTTGGCTGTGACCGTCTCTAGCCTGTCGTTTTTTTTCTCTGCCAGTCGTTGGAGCTCAGTCTGAGAGCAACCGTTACAGCAGAGGGCTGGTACACACTCGTTTATTCTCTTGTTCTCTCTGTCCGTACGCCTGTTGGACCCAAACTGTTTTTTTTTTTGGTATTTTGTTGCCTGAGATGACGACTGCCTTTCACCTGTGAAAAAGAAAAAGAACAGAAAGGGAAAGGAGTTTTTTTTTTTTTAACAGAAATCGTTGCTAGGAGGATGGAGCCCTTGAGCACTCGTGGCCTCCCCCGACTCTCTTGGATAGATACACTCTACAGCAGTATGTATCACTCTCTACTCCTCTCTTCCTCCATCTCCTCACTCCCCTTCCAGACCCCATCCACCCCCTTCTTGGAGCTGAGACGTCTGATCACGTTCGGACCAGAGACACACGGCGAGCACAGTTTGTGTTTAGTCACCGCTCCCAATTAGAGTCCATCACTGTAGTTACCCATAACCAGACACCCCAGTCCTACATGTTCTTTCACCTTCCAGGAGCACTGTTTTGCTCATTAATCTAAAGTGCACGTGTGTGTGTACAGAGCTGTATATCACATTGAATCATTCAATTCATAAATTGAACTTGTATCTCATGATTTGAAACTGAATCGACTGAATATTGCATTTCGTTTCAAAATTTGATTTCAATTGAATATTCAAATAATAATAATAATATTTATGTGTTCAGTTTCAGCATGGTAAATATTGCATTCATTGTCTTGGTATCAAGTTTACAAATGCATGAAAGTCTCATATTTTTAAATAATGCAATATTCAGTTCAGTTTCAAATCATGAAATACAACTTGTGTGTTACACATTCAGAAACATGAAATTCGAATTAAATATCCTAATACACATTCAAAACAATGCAATTCTGCACTGAAATCGCTCAAATTATCTTCCACCATTTGAAGAGCTCAAATAGGAACATATTTAACCAACTTGGACCGATAGACTCCGTGTTGATTGCAGAGAGAACGCCATGTACTTTTGTAACCAGGACACTCGTGCTGATAGAGATGAATCCATTCCACTGGTTTTGTCCATGTCGATGTTTCACTGTGGTCAGTGTCTTTATTGTACAGTTTCTGTGAATGGGTGTTTTCTTTATCCTGTAAGTAGCCCAACCTAGTACCTGCCAAAACACTGGTTTAGAAAATGACTGTGATCATGAGTCATCATGGTTTAATGTATTTTTCCATTTAGGATTAGGATATTCTAGATATGTACAGAAGATGTAGTTTGTATTAACTCAGGATTCTATGGTGTGTGTGATTTGTACACTTGACTGGACAGTGATGGGAGCACTGATACATGAGACTTGTTATGGTGAGTTTTCATGCTGCCAGTAGAGCTACATTAACTGGGTAAAATGAGTCGTGACAGACACACACACACACACACACACACACACACACACATTTAGATGAGTTACCCTTACGTGTGTCGTGATGTGATTCAGTCTTTTCTCAGAGAAGTAGAGATTAGGTTATGTAACAGCTTGTTGTTTGTTCTGCTGTATAGCTGTTTTCACTTAATCTGCCCCTTCTGGGGCTGAGAGAGAGAGGGATGGCGGGAGAGAAGTGGAAGGAGAGGAACTGTGGGAGCGATGGAGAAGAGCGGGGTTGGTGGAGGGGTTTTAGCAATTGGGGGGGGGGGGGGGGGGGGGGGGGCTAAGAGCATAAAGTACCATATTATCAGTCCAAATGGATTTACCAAGGAAACGATCTGTTGGCCCAGGTAACGCTTTGTGTCTGACTTCATCTGAGAACCTGCCACGCTGGACACAGAGCATCACAAACAATTATGCAATTTTTTTTTTTTAACAATTGTGTTCATTTTCCCCCCCTATTCCTTGGGGCACGTTAGCCTACTTGTAAAAATAGATGGAAAAGAATAGACCACATTTGAAAGACATGAGACCGATGTTGGTCCAATAATGAATATGGGCCAGTGTGAAGTGCCTAGCAGCCAGTGATTGATTGAATGGTCTCCTTTGGCAACAGGGCTGACAAAATAACACAATGAATGTGTCATTTACACGGCGCATTCCCTGTGTGAATAGGTTAGACGGCGAACAAAGAGCTTCCAATGAAGGAATATTAGCATAACAGGAGACCGTGTTGACTCCGATGTCCCTAGACATTGTTAGATTATCTTGAGGGCTACTTCCATTATATTGAAGGCTATGCATGTTCCTTCCATTCCTTGTCCTCTTCCATTCATCTCTCCATCCTCCCTTTATCGTTGCTCCTCCTCTCATGGCTTGTCATGAGTTGAGAGACGGATCCAGTGGACAGGTGAGGGTGGTGGTCATGATGAATGTTGCAGTAAATCACACTCACGTTGTGGTGATATTTTGTACTCCAGTGTTTATTGGTTAGCTTCATTTACTGCACCAATCTTGGCCCGGCCAGCCAGGCCCCTCTGTGTCTAATGATAGTCAGTATGAAACATGACATGTTAACACAGAGTGGTGGGTAGTAGGAGGTACCCGAGGCGGTTCCACTGTCGCGCACTCTCATTGTCACACACACACACACACACACACACACACACACACACACACACACACACACACACACACACACACACACACACACACACACACACACACACATCACTCATTCATACAAATATCTTCCTCTCTCTTCAGAGAAAGTTCCAAGACGTCTCCCCTCCTCTGTCAGACCCCTTGTCAGAGTCACCAGTCAGCTCAGAGACCAATTGTCTCTGACAGCTTACACATGCACTTGGACACTCCTTGGGTACAATAAGATGCACAGCCAGACATGACTGTACCAATATATAGCCTAGGCTAGCATTAGCAGCTTGTCATTTGTTGTAACTACCTGAATAGCTTGTTCTCGTAACAGTTAAATCGAATATGCTATTTCCATCCATATGAGCACTGGGAATTGTTTGTGTCTCGTCTCCAGTATTTTCACTTTAGCTCGATGCCCAAGCCAAACGTACGGGTCCAGTATAATATATATTTAGAGACATCTCCAGAAACATTCCCTAAGCTACTGTAATGTCACGTTGATGCTGAAGCAAAACATCAAAGGAGAGAGATTATGTAAGAGCCTTCAATATGGCAGCAGAGGACACACACACACACACACCCATAATCCTAGTCACTGCAGGGAAGGCTAACTTGGGTTTTAGCGCCACACACTTATCAAGAGGCAGAGGGGGCAGATTGGCTGGCAGTGCCACTGTTGTGCCAGTTGTACAGCTACAGCCAGCTGCCTGGAGTGCGTCTGCCCGGGCTGCCCACTGTGATGCCAGTCATCATGCCACTGGGATGCCAGTCATCACGCCACTGGGATGCCAGTCATCACGCCACTGGGATGCCAGTCATCACGCCACTGGGATGCCAGGGTGCAGGCTAAATCAGGCATCCTGGGTGGTTGTGTAGTAATATCACCTATTAGAGTCCCAGCGGAGGTTCATTTGTAATCCCCAGTACGTTACATGGTGTTTCAAGGTATTTTCAGATGTGAACATGCCACTGAGGTTTCATCTCCTTGTGGCTGCTGTTGAACTCTGATTCTGTATTGTCTTTGGCTGTAGCGATTTGAATGGAGGCTTGTTTATGAAGCAGAGTTTGGAGCCTATGCAGTATGAGAGAAGCTTTTGAGCTACTGTATGTTAGGCTGATCTTGGGTTCAGTTAATACACTCCCCACGGGGTCATTCCATGTGAAAGTGGATGGAGTGCTGTGTGGCAATGAATGAGTGGGGCGCCAGTTGGTTGGTTTCTGAAACGGGGACTAAGTGGCTTTCCAGTATAAAATATGGCTTAGCTTATGTCACCCTCAAACTGCTTTTGCTGCTACATTTGTCTCTCCTATAGAGGATGCAATACTAGGACTTAGGTCTGAGTGCCTCGTTATGAAGCCAGTGTCCAGCCCACAATAGAAGTGCTAACATCAGCGGCCTACCTAATTATGAGCTTGTTCTGTGGGTTGAACTGAGTGGGTTGGTGCTAACATAGAGGGAATAGATCCTACTTCTAGGAGTTTGCCAAGAAAATAATGGGAGTCTCTGCAGCCCTATTTACGCCCATGTGTGTATCCATTGTGTTAGCAGCACACTAGCCCCTGATGCTTAAAGGGCCGAGTGTTTAATGGTGGTTGTTAGAGTGTATCTGGGCATCAGGATGTGTGTGTTTGGCTCGCAGGGATCAGCAAATGGGGAAAACAAAGTGATTTTGGAGAGCTTCCCAGAAACTAGAGCGAAAGATGTGAAAGGGGGCAGAGAGGAGTGAGGGAGTGTGTGGGGGTAAAATAATACTAGCTGAAGGTGTATAGCGCATTCATCACATTCATCCCTGCAAAAATTATCTGAACGTATTGCTATATCGGGAAAAGAACAGCCCCACTCCATATTTTGTTGTGGGGTGTGTGTCCAGATCAATTGGTCCACTGCAGATGGACTGTAGCTTGATTGTGTTTCCAAACACATCAATCGGGTCCCGACCACAGAACAGATCCCTTGACTAGCTTGCCACACTGCCTATCGTGTTTTAGATTGGGCCTTCACAGCCTTGAAAGGGACCTACAGCTCCCACAGTGGCTCTGATTTATGTTGAGGGGGTGTGATATATTGCTAATATACCACGGCTAAGGGCTGTTCTTACGCATGGCACAACGTGGAGTGTCTGGATACAGCACTTAGCCGTGGTATATTGGCCATGAACCACAACCCCCCGAGGTGCCTTATTGCTATTATAAACTGGTTACCAACGTATTTAGAAGAGTAAAAATACTTGTTTTGTCATACCCATGGTATACGGTCTGATATACCACGGCTTTCAGACAATCAGCATTCGGAGCTCGAACCACCCAGTTTATCATGTCTGATTGTAAACTCCACCACTGTTTGTGTACGGTATATTGGCTCTTACATTGATTTAGATAGACAAGATAATATGGATTTGAATAGATTTAGTCCCTACTGTACAAAGCACGTCCATTATCCAAAGACCCTCTGTTCCCTTTATCCTTTCCCAATTATTATTTTTAGAATTCTTCAAGCTCTGTCAAGTTGTTTATTGCTAGACAGCCGTTTTCAAGTCTTTCCATACATTTTCAAGCTGATTTAAGTCAAAACTGTAACTAGGCAACTCAGGAACATTCAAGGTCGTCTTGGTAAGTAACTCCAGTGTAGATTTGGCCTTGCATTTTATGTTAATGTCCTCCTGAAAGGGGGATTTGTCTCCCAGTGTCTGGTAGAAAGCAGTCTGAACCAGGTTTTCCTCTAGAAGTTTGCCTGTGCTTAGCTCTATTCCTTTTCTTTTTATCCCCCCCCCAAAAACTCCATAGTCCTTGCCGATGACAAGCATACTCATAACATGATGCAACCACCACCATGCTTGATAATAAAGAGTGAAGAGTGGTACTCAGTGATGTGTTGGATTTCCCCCAAACATAATGCTTTATATTCAGGACAAGAAGTTAATATCTTTGCCACATTCTTTGCAGTATTACATTGGTGACTTATTGCAAACAGGATGCATGTTGTACAGGCGTCCTTCTTTTCACTTTGTCATTTAGTTTAGTATACTTTCCTTCCTCTCCTTCCAAGCCATTCACTTTTTGTCCTGAATACAAAGTTTTATGTTTTGGCCAAATCCAACACATTACTGGGTATGTTTGTAATCATTAAGGCCTGGAGTTTTTCAGTTAAAAATGAAATGGAAATGAGGCTAAGCACAGGTAAAATCCTAGAGGAAAGCCTTGTTCAGTCTGCTTTTTACCAGACACTGGGAGATGAATTCTCCTTTCAGCAGGACAATAACCTAAAACGCAAGGCCAAATCTACACTGGAGTTACTTACCAAGATGACATTGAATGTTCCTGAGTGGCTGAGTTACAGTTTTGACATAAATCTACTTGAAAATCTATGGCAAGACCTGAAAATGGTTGTTGATCATTGCTAGACACCCAACTTGATAGAGCTTGAAGGACTTTGATAAGATTAATGGGCTAATGTTGCAGAATCCAGGTGTGGAAAGCTCTTAAGAGACTTACCCAGAAAGACTCACAGCTGTAATCGCTGTCAAAGGTGCTTCTTCAAAGTATTGGCTCGGGTGTGAATACTTATGTAAATTTTATATTTCTGTGTTTTAATTTTAAAAAAGCACATATTTCTAAAAACATGTCACTGTGGAGTGTTGCGTGTAGTGAGAAAATTCAGGCTGTAACAACAATGTAGAAGCCGTAAGGGGTATGAATACTTTCCGAAGGCACTGTAATTCTGTGTGTGGGATACAGAGATGGCAGTCATGAATAAATCATGGTAAACACCATTTATCGCACACAATTAATCCATGCAACTTATCTGACTTGTTAAGCACATTTCTACTCCTGAAGTTTAGGCTTGCATTAACAGAGGTTGGATACTTATTGATTCAAGGCATTTCAGCATTTCATTTTATAATAATTTGCAAAAATGTATAAAAACATAATTCACTGTGACATTATGGGCTATTGTGTGTGTGTGTGTGTGTGTGTGTAGATCAGTGACACAAAATGTAAATGTTAATATATTTTAACCGGCTGTAATGTCACAAAATGTGGAAAAAGTTGAGGGGTGTGACTACTTCCTGAAGGTGCTGTAACTGTTCATTTGATTGAACGTAAAGCAATACGTAGCAGTACTGTGGTCTTGTAGGTGATGGCTCAGTGCATAGGGATAAAGAATGAGATGTGTTCTCCTCCAGCATCAGCCTCTGTCTCTTGTCCTAGCTGTCTGTTTGTGCTGGTGCTTGGTGAGGGATGGGGCTGGGCCTTGTAATCAGTAGCACATCCCTTCCCATACTAAATCAACTGAAACAACAGGGCTTGTGGCATGTAATGTTGGTGCATGTGAGAAAGAAAATTAATGAGAGATTTAAGGAGAGAGGGAGAAGGGAGAGAGGTTTAGGGAGTGGGGGTTGTTGAGTGAGAGAGGAGAGGTGAGGCAGAGGAGAGATGGGAGAGGGGTTGCTGAGAGTGATGAGAATGGAAACGATCTCGGCGAATGAGAGGGAAAAGGACACAGATCTATGGGCAATTTTATGGTTACGGAACACAAAACAAACATTAACTTTATGTGCAAGGACTTCTTTAACAATTTACACTTCCATTTTTACAAAAACACATTTACAGGAAGAACTGTGCAGATGCAAAGTTTGGTAACAGAATTTCAGTAAAATCTCCTTCAGTTGTTTGTGACCACGTCTTCCCAAAAGATGTCTGCAGAAATAATGGGGTTGCAGACATCTATAACATGACACCTTGAGTTTGAAGTGCATAATTATGGATATGAATGTCATTCTCTTCATGGTGATGTATCGTAAATATGTACACAAAGGTAGCAATATGTAATCCTTTAAGTCTGGGTATTATTCTACACACCTCTCTACTGTACAGTAGGGAGGGGAGAGGGAGTCTAGACATGCTTCGACCACCAGACTACAGAAAGAAAAACCAAACAGTTGTGAGCTGAACATGCCAGGTGAAGGAGGGACAGTAGCAGGTGACCTGTGGTTTGTGACTACTACTTTCTCATTGTAGCCAATTCAATTGCAGAAATTGTTTTTTTGGAGTGTCCCTAACAGCAACCTTTTCCTGGCTGCTATTTCCTCCACCATCACTTCAATCTCTTGTTTGCGGAAGTTTTTATTGTGCTTTTCTTGGTTATCCATTTTTGTTTTTGATATAGCTAGTCTGAAGGCTATAATGTGTGAAACAATTACGTTTGTTTTTGTGCATAAAGGGTTCGAGCCCCCCAAAAATTATAATAATGTAGAGAAGTATAGCAGATAAATGTAATAAAATGGAAATATCAACACTTTATTATAGTGGGCCAAATCCTATCATCCTTGTAAACATAGGCATATTTAGTGGTTTCAATGTCAATGCCACAAAATAAGATATTTACAAAGTTCATAAGAAAACTATGAATTACTAAGAACATTTTGAGAACGATCTGATGAACCTTTTTTTTCTTGAAATCCTTGAACTCCGTTTTTTCATAAATAATGTTTTTTGAATCGGGCCTCAGGACTGAATGGGAGCTGGGGCCAGACAGACAGACACAGGTGAACAAACACAGACTGTTCAATAGGAGATAAAACTATCCATTAAGGCCATTTATTAGACACTAGATTTATTATGTGGAAAGCAAACTACCCGTCTATCACTATTTGATTAGTTTGTTTGATCCCAGCTGTGACGCCTTTAAACCAAATACCCATTAAACTGCTAATTTGAGTTCCTTGTTTTTCTTCTGTGTGATTAAAGATTGAAACGGTATGGAGTGCCCTTCCCTTTCCCCTGTAGGTACACTCTCTCCCTCACCACTGGTCTCCCTGAGGTGTCTGTCTCTTGGCTCTTTGCCAGGTAGTGTTACAGTATTTATGTGAGGTAACAAAATGGCTTCTCTCATCTTCTACGGGTTTAAGAGAAAGACTGTGTCTACTCTCAAAAGTTCAGCTCGCTCACATAGTGAGAGAAGCATAATTATTGTCCAGATTAAGGCCAGCAAATGACTGGTGTTTCTACTGTAGGGCAATTCCACGGAAAGGGAATTACGCTTTGACTCAGATTTTTTTCTTAAAAATGTATGCCAAAGAAAAACATTGATTTCAAACTTTAACAAACCATACAACTCTATGCACAAGGACATTTTCAATAATTAATACAAAACATTTCACAAAAACAGGTTTACTGGAAGAACTGTGCAGATGCAACGTTTGCTAACAGAATTACGGTAAAATCTCCCTCAATTTTTAAAATGTTTTTTTTTTTTTTTTTAAACCACATTTTCCAAAAACTCCAAAAGAATGGAGTGTTGGTTATGACATGACACCTTGAGTTTGATAACCTACTGTAGTTCAAATACACTTTAAGTGGATTTACTGTAACGGAATTAGATCATGGGTCCCTGATCTGTACTACACAGAAATGCATCATTATGGAAATAAAATATTGTTCTCTTCATGGTGACGTATCCTGAATAGGTACACAAAGGTAGAAATATGCAATATCCTGCTTTCGCATATTTGGGTGTTCTACAAAGTGGCTGTTAAAATGAGCTCTGCCCCCAAACAATACCACATTTGGTCATCAATATTTCACAAGTTCGGACATCACAGTAGAGTTCAGTAGAGTACAGTAAAGTAGATATGTTCAGTAGAGTACAGCACATTATACTGTGCTCTACTGTACTCCACTTTACAGTACTCACAGTACACTAGTACACTACTGAACTGTGATGTCTGAACTTGTGAAACAGACGTCTATGATGATCCAGCCAGGATTGGTCTGACCACATTTCACCTACTTTTCAACGTTGATGGACGTCCGGTGTCGGTCAGTGCGTGAGGATGCTTGTTACAGTAAATGGAAAGCGGGTAGGTGGTAGGTGCCGGGAGACGCACCATTAACTGGAGAGAGAGAAGAGAGCGGCAGCTAGAGGGAGAGTGGGTGAGAGGGAGGGGTTGTCCAGATTTTCAGTCTTGCTTTGAACTCCAGAAGACAGAAAGAGAAAAAAAACAACAGTTATGATCTCAACATAACAGTAGGCCACTGGATGGGAGAACAGTAGCAGGTGACCCAACTGTGGTTTGTGACTACTATGATTTCCCATTGTAGCCAATTCAATTGCATAGATTTTTAGGTAATTCCGTTACTGATTTGGTAACTGAATTACGAGTTTTAATCACTTGATAATTCATAAAAGATCTTGATATCAGTAAAAACACGAACTAATTGGTAGGTCTACCTTTACTTGTTACTCCTGTGAACTTCTTAATCATCCCTCATGAGGGAGAGATCAGAAAATATCTTAAAGATATGTGAGTTTTTGGTAACGGAATTACAAAGCACAAGGCAAAGTTTTGTGAAACGTACAGAAAGCAAATGATTTATCCAAAACTAAATATAACAATCAACCATTTATGCATTGAGTTTGTCTGATGCTTTAAGCGAACTGCACATTTTCTTGGAACAGTTTTATTTAATTCAGAAGAACGTCTTCTCAATCATTGTCATGTGGTTAATCAAAATAAAAAAGATACAAACCTAAAAAGAAAATTGTATTGCCAAGTATGTAAAAGTAGCCTATAAAGCCATCAAATAAAAACATTGCAGCCTGGAGGTAGAAAATCTCCTGATAAAAAAAATAAAAAAAATCTCCTTTAAATCACATTGGCTATGCATAGCCTTTTGACAATGAACTTGAAACATTGAATCAACTATTAACTTGGGTGTGGCCTGAAGCTCCTTGCAACATTGTATAAAATATTCTGGGCCCTCAGTTTCCCCAGCCAGTGAGCTCGGGACAGACACAGCTCTAGGCTATTTGCGCAAGGGAATAGAAGTAATTAGGTAGGCCTATTTTATGACATTTCCACTGGATCAAAGCATGAAGTTTTTCCCTTTCACGCAGAGTGGTTATCTAAATGGGGAGAGCTGGAAAGATTGATCAAATACATTAAGGAACTATTGTCATTCTCAATGGATGTAAAAACAGTCTTAGTTTGCTTGCTGTTTGAGGAGAAGAAAACATTACATTCAGAGGCTCCACAGCTCATTTGTGGTGGTGCGTTCTATGGGTAATCAGGTGCACGTCCTTACTCCACATTGACAAGAGTGCCCCAAACAAAATACAATGACCAAATTGACAAAACTTGTAAATGGAATGAAATAAACCTCAACTTGTTTCTCACAAGTGTAGCATAAGTAGTGCGCAATGCAAACATGTCCACTCCGAAAATGAGAATGGTAAGACTGGAATAATTATATATGGAATGCATTTCTGACATTACCTTAACCAAGCAAACATTGTAGAGTCAAGATTATAGGAATTAATGGTAAATGTACTACTGGTGATTATATGTAATGGGGAATTGATAGACATGAACAATCAAACGCAAAAAATTCACACTATGAAACAATGAATGTGCACAAATTGACAGGAGAGCTCATTCTGTAGAGAGACATGCGTTGTGCAGCCACACTCCACTTCTTCTTGGACGGTGCCATCCTCACGGCCTCCGCAATGGATTAGTTCAATGAGATGGGCATGAGTAAGACCAGTGTCTCGTGGGCCTTAAAACATCTTGGTCGACCAACAACCTATTGACAACAACCTATTGGGCTCAGCCTTAATATGGCTAAATAAAAAAGACTCTTAGCTTTCATTTGACACCAGATTTGAAATGCTCCTATGAACTTCACATGTTGTTCACTGCTGTTCAGTGTCTCTCTTTTTACATGGAAATTCCCTTTAGGACTGCTGTTCAGTGTCTCTCTTTTTACATGGAAATTCCCTTTAGGACTGCTGTTCAGTGTCTCTCTTTTTACATGGAAATTCCCTTTAGGACTGCTGTTCAGTGTCTCTCTTTTTACATGGAAATTCCCTTTAGGACTGCTGTTCAGTGTCTCTCTTTTTACATGGAAATTCCCTTTAGGACTGCTGTTCAGTGTCTCTCTTTTTACATGGAAATTCCCTTTAGGACTGCTGTTCAGTGTCTCTCTTTTTACATGGAAATTCCCTTTAGGACTGCTGTTCAGTGTCTCTCTTTTTACATGGAAATTCCCTTTAGGACTGCTGTTCAGTGTCTCTCTTTTTACATGGAAATTCCCTTTAGGACTGCTGTTCAGTGTCTCTCTTTTTACATGGAAATTCCCTTTAGGACTGCTGTTCAGTGTCTCTCTTTTTACATGGAAATTCCCTTTAAGACTGCTGTTCAGTGTCTCTCTTTTTACATGGAAATTCCCTTTAGGACTGCTGTTCAGTGTCTCTCTTTTTACATGGACATTCCCTTTAGGACTGCTGTTCAGTGTCTCTCTTTTTACATGGAAATTCCCTTTAGGACTGCTGTTCAGTGTCTCTCTTTTTACATGGACATTCCCTTTAGGACTGCTGTTCAGTGTCTCTCTTTTTACATGGAAATTCCCTTTAGGACTGCTGTTCGGTGTCTCTTTTTACATGGAAATTCCCTTTAGGACTGCTGTTCAGTGTCTCTCTTTTTACATGGACATTCCTTTTAGGACTGCTGTTCAGTGTCTCTTTTTACATGGAAATTCCCTTTAGGACTGCTGTTCAGTGTCTCTCTTTCTTTCTCTCTCACTCACTCACTCTCTCCCAAGCACCGTGTTTTATGTTGTGACCTATTATGGAAAGAGTAAATCTTGGATTGTACATTATGGCAACCCCCTCACTCCCTCTACCCCATATCGTTCTTCCCCATTAAAATAAAGGTGAAATCTCTGTTGGTCTCTTTCTCTCTCTTGTTCTCTGGCTGTCTCTGTTTCAGAGTAAGAGAGGTGGAGGAATCATTTGACTGTTGCACCTGATTCACCTACATCAGTATTCTGTACTGGAGAGCTTAGGGAGAGACTGTTAGATATGTCAAATTTGGAGGGAGAGAGAAAGAGCAAGCGAGAGGGAGATGGTAGGGGTCACACAAGAATGTGATTTTCTCTGTTTGATTTGGAGTGTGCGTGCTTGGTAGTCTCTGATTTGAATACAGAGAGAAGCAGCTATCGGAGAGGTTTTGTTCTGTCATGCCAGCATGTAGAGAGACTTCCATCAAGCTTGATTGTCAGATTGTCAAGGTTGGGATGTTATCGCTGCTGTCAGACAATCTGCTACAAACAAACAAACAAACAAACAGCATACTATCTTCATAGTCTTGCTATAGACAGGATACGTGGTGTTCCTGTTCAGCAGGATAGCTTGTGTTCATTCTGTCTGACTGAAAAATGACAAAACAGTAGCTTTAGCATTATTCTAATAGAACCAAAGCTTCTTTTAAAAGACATTCTCAGCCTCATTTCCCTATCTGCTCACACCTGTGCAGGTCATCAAATTCGGTCCTCCTCCTCTCCTCCAGTGCAGAGTGAGTGCAGTTCACTCTATTTTCTGTGAAGAATACTGATGTATGGATGTGGTGGCTGGATGTACATTACATAACCCACACCCACACTCTCTCTCCCTCTCTCTCTCTCTTCAAACTCCCTCTTTACACACACATTCCTTGTGCAGTAGGCTCTGTCAAGGTCTGTCATGGGGCGTGAGCTGGCCCTGCTATTGCTCATACTAGGGGCTTATTCAGTGGGATGCAATGGTACTCAGCATTGTTATAGGCTCTCACACACACACCTACACACTAGTGTACTGTGCGTGGGAGTGTGTTGGCAAGGAGTAGGCAGTGATATATCACCCTCCCACCTGTGTAGGGCCAAAGGGAGAGAATGGGCAGATGGATATTATTTTACCACTTGCTGGGACGTGGGGGAGGTGTGTGTATATGCTTGCCTTGGGCGGTATATCAGGGTATTTGGAAATGGCCACGGGATGGTTTATCAATTCCGTTGAAATATCTTTATTTTTTTCAATACATTTAAATATTTGTAGCTACTTTTTTATTTTATTTTTTTAAAGCAGATTGTGTTCTTCATTTCACCTGTCACATTATTTTACGTTATGAAGCTTACCCTGTCATGTGTTTGTAAGTAGCACATCTGGAGAAAGCAGGAGAAGGTGAGTCCAGCTGTGCATTGAGGTTGTGTTGTATATTGATCGTCAAATGTGTTTTTTTGCTTTAATAGAGTGATCAGAGATGTGCAACTATAGTTTAACTTCACAGAAAATATATTAGTGCCACATATATCAGGCAGAAAATAGCATCATGTTCATCCAATGACAATAGAAGTGTTACGCTACAGTGGGGCAAAAAAGTATTTAGTCAGCCACCAATTGTGCAAGTTCTCCCACTTAAAAAGATGAGAGGCCTGTAATTCATCATAGGTACACTTCAACTATGACAGACAAAATGAGAAAAAAAATCCAGAAAATCACATTCTAGGATTTTTAATGAATTTATTTGCAAATTATGGTGGAAAATAAGTATTTGGTCAATAACAAAAGTTTATCTCAATACTTTGTTATATACCCTTTGTTGGCAATGACAGAGGTCATTGACAGAGGTCTTGGCTGTTATTTTTTTTCTCATGATGTCAAGCAAGGAGGCACTGAGTTTGACGGTAGGCCTTGAAATACATCCACAGGTATACCTCCAATTGACTCAAAGGATGTCAAATAGCCTATCAGAGGCTTCCTAAAGCAGTGACATCATTGTCTGGAATTTTTCCAAGCTGTTCAAAGGCACAGTCAACTTAGTGTATGTAAACTTCTGACCCACTGGTATTGTGATACAGTGAAATAATTTGTCTGTAAACAATTGTTGGAAAAATTACTTGTCATGCACAATGTAGATGTGCTAACCAACTTTCCAAAGCTATAGTTTGTTAGCAAGAAATTTGTGGAGTTGTTGAATGACTCCAACCTAAGTGTATGTAAACTTCCGACTTCAACTGTATTTATTTTGAATGTTTATCATAGAAAGAAGGTAGCTAGCTACATTTCTTAATATTTTGATTAAAGTTCATTTGCATTTTACCAGAGAAAAATAGCCTGGCTACACTGGACAAAGTACTGGAGAGCGCTGCCTGCTGATATAATGCCGTTTGTGAATTCTCATCAAAGTTTACCTGAAGCACAAAATGAGTCTGATGTTGAGCAGAAATGACAATAAACATTTTTATTGGCCTCCCGAGTAGCGCTGCGGTGTAAGGCACTGCTAGCTGCTTCACCACAGATCCTGGTTCGATCCCAGGCTGTGTCACAGCCGGCCGCAACCGGGAGACCCATGAGGAGGCGCACAATTGACCCAGCGTTGTCTGGGTTTGGCCGGCCGAATTGTCCTTGTCCCGTCATGCTCTAGCGACTTATGTGGCGGGCCGGGCGCATGCACGCTGACACGGTCGCCAGGTGTACGGTGTTTCCTCCGACACATTGGTGCGGATTAAGCGAGCATTGTGCCAAGAAGCAGTGCAGCTCGGCTTGGTCGTGTTTCGGAGGACGCACGGTTCTCGACCTTCGCCTCTCCCGAGTCTGTATGGGAGTTGCAGCAATTGGACAAGACTGTAACTTCCAATTTGATATCATGAAATTGGAGAGAAAAGGGGGTAAAAAGTGTTTTTAGATCTGCGTTTTTCAATATATTTCTTATGTGTTTTGTCTTTCTTTCCTGTGTGAAATTTTAAGAATTCTGCATTTAACTAGCAAGTTAACTTGCGTTATCTAAGTACTGTAAGTGACTGAATTAATAAGGTGACATAATATTGCTGTTAGATATCGGCAGTGGTTGAGAAGTCAAAGCCCTTTAAATTTGTTATCTGTACAGCTGCCACTGCTATCTTTTGATTTCCTTGCGTTTTTTCTCCTCTCCATTCTCTGCCCGTCTGCTCCTACCCCATCTTCTCAGCAGAGCAGGCAGGCCGGTTGCTCTAACTACTCCAGAGTCCAAACAGACACAGCATGTACACATGCTGCTCCAAAGCCAGCACTGTTCTTCCTTCAGACAAGCATCCATCAACATTTTGTTCATTTGCACAATTTCTCTTGTTCACATTATTTTGTAATTGTCCAAACATACCAAAAATTACATTCTGTATTTTCTGCCTAATATATGTAAAACTTTATTGGCTGGATTGCCAGTCTTTGCAATTTGTTTATTTTGCACTCATTAGCAGATTTACCTAGCAGCCTTCATGGAAATTCGCTATTATTTGTGCACATTTTGTTAGCCCATTGGACATCTATTACTAGATTGCTTTCTTTGAGTTTTTGGCACCCCCTTGTATACTAAGACGGTAATACCATAAATCCTGGGATGAGGACGGGTATGACGATATGATCATCTGGATACCGCCCAAACCTTGTGTGTGTGTTTGTGTGCACATCCTAATCTTTGCAACCCAAATCACTATAATCGCGTAGTACCTACCTCGCTGGGGTGGCCAGCTGATTAGCATGTACAGCGCTGGGTGCCATGGTAACAGCGGCAGTTGGTGGTAGTTGATGTATGCATGTGGCATTTGAGAATGAGGGGGGGGGGGTCCTTATCTCTCTCTACAGGCATACGGCTGAACAGCCTCATCTGATGATGAGAAACATGTTCCTGCTTCTGTAATTTCCTCTGTTTTGTTCCTTTGCTTCCATTAAACACAGCACTTTGGGGCCTCCCAAGTGGCGCTGCAGTCTAGCATGCTGACCAGAACATCGCCATGTTGATTTTGTCCACCCACACAAGACGCGATCAGGACACGCAGGTTGAAATATCAAAACTAACTCTGAACCAACTATAACAATTTGGGGACAGGTCGAGGAAGCAAACATTTATGGCAATTTAGCTAGCTAGCTTGCCGTTGCAAGCTAATTTGTCCTGGGATATAAACATTGGGGTTGTTATTTTACCTGAAATGCACAAGGTCCTCTACTATACAATTTAATATACAGATAAAAGGGTAAACAGAATTCATTTCTAGTAATCTCTCCTCCTTCAGGCTTCTTCTTCTTTGGACTTTATATGGTGGTTGGCAACCAACTTCAAGGTGAATTACCACTACCGACTGGAGTGTGGACCTCAATTCATTTTTCAATTACCCACGTGGGTATATGCTCCTAAACACTGATGGGAGAGGCGGGGCTTGCAGTGCATCAAGCGCCACAAATAGAACCAAGTTCTATTTTTAGAGCCAGGCTATGCCGATGCTAGTTGATGCGCACGTGCAGTGTGTGTGCAATGCTTGAATAATATGTAGGTGTGAAATTTATTTTGCAACGCGAGTGGTATGGTCAGCATTTAAGGCACTGCATCGCAGTTCTAGAGGCATCACTACAGACCTGGGTTCGAGCCCTGGTTGTATCACAACCGGCAGGGATCTGGAGTCCTATAGGGCGGCGCACAATTGGCCCAGCATCGTCCGAGTTAGGGGAGGGTTTGGCCGGAGGGGCTTTACTTGGATCATCGCGCTCCAGCGACTCCGTGCGCCTGCGGGCTAGCCAAATGCACAGGTCTTGCATACCCAGGTCTAATGTAAAAGGCTTCCATGTAAAATAATATTCAAATGTAATGCTCAGCCAGCTCCATAAATTGGTATCTCTCTCCTTTCTTGCGTGCCTTAACCGCTCTTCCAGGCACTTCCAGAGGATCTGCACAGCACATGTGAGTGTGTGCGCGCTCACATGTGAGTGTGGTTGTCTGTGTGTATTGATTAATGCATAAACTGGATTGATCTCTGCGGTCTCTACTGTACTACTGTACTCTCTCAATGGACAAATCAGTGCCTTTTAGTTAAGCCGGGGGTGGGCAACTAGTGTTCTGGAGAGCCGCAGGGTGTGCAGGCTTTTGTTCCAGACTGGCACTAACACACCTGATTTCAAATGAGCTGGATGATGTTCATAGCAGCCCTCAAGTTGAGCTAATTACCACCGTGACATAACACTCAAATCAAATTTGATTGGTCACATACACCCGCAATAACATCTGCTAAATATGTGTATCGAAATGCCTATGTTCCTAGCTCCAACAGTGCACTAGTATCTAACAATTCACAACAATACATACATCTAAAAATTAAATATTAGGAGTGGCATTGACTAAAATACAGTAGAATACAGTATATACATATGAAATTAGTAAAACAGTATGTAAACATTATTAAAGTGATGAGGGATTCCATGTCTATGTATATAGGGCAGCAGCCTCTAAGGTGGAGGGTTGAGTAATCGGGTGGTAGCCGGCTAGTGATGGCTATTTAACAGTCTGATGGCCTTAAGATAGGTGTTTTTCAGTCTCTCGGTCCCAGCTTTGATGCACCTGTACTGACCCCACCTTCTGGATGATAGTGGGATGAACAGGCCGCAGCTCGGGTGGTTGATGTCCTTGATGATCTTTTTGGTCTTCCTGTGATGTCGGGTGCTGTAGGTGTCCTGGAGGGCAGGCAGTGTGCCCCCGGTGATGCATTGGGCAGACCGCACCACCCTCTGGAGACCCCTGCGTTTGCGGGCGGTGCAGTTGCCGTACCAGGTGGTGATACAGCCCGACAGGATGGTCCTAATTATGCATCTGTAAAAGTTTGATGGTCTTAGGGGCCAAGACTAATTTCTTCAGCCCCATGAGGTTGAAGAGGCGCTGTTGCCTTCACCACACTGTCTGTGTGGGTGGACCATTTGCCCTGGGGGGTACGAACAAAGGATCCGGATTCGGGAAAGTTGTATTTCTGGTCTTAACACGGGGGAGTTAGCGCTCCTCTGCTATCCAAAAGTAATTTCCGGCTGTATGTTATAACACAAAAAACATTCTGGGCTAATAATGTAAGAAATAACACACAAAAAAGCACTTCAAAGTTGCTTAGGAGCTAGAAGCAGAGCTGCCATGCATGGCAGCGCCATTTTGTCTGTGTATCAGTTGATTAAATTACGTTAAAATGATCTCAGTATGCCTGCTCTTTTCTCCATGGAGTACCATTTTCTGGAGGCATTGGGCTGTTTCTGTGTAGGAGCTATATAATGTTTGTTTCAACCCTGTCTGGCCATGTTGTTTATGAACATCACTTAGCGCCCTGCCTTGTGCTGCACTGTATGGAGCGAGGCCTTAAATACTTTAATTTCCCCAGTGTCACGTTGTGATTGACTGCCAGCCCAGCCCACGACAGTGGGAAGCACAAAGGTCTGCATGTACACAGTGACATGCACAGGCAACACATAAATCCACTGTGGCGTATTGTCATCATCGATCACGCCTGTAAATGCTCTAATCTCACAGGGACCTGGATGTACATTGAGCCTGCTCTCTCTCTCTCTTTTTCTCTCTCGTCAGTAGTGTGTTTCAGAATATGGCTCTGTTGTAGTGTGGGTCCTATTTTGAGAGAACTGTCCTGTTTTTGGAGAGCACAGGGTGTTGCTGCAGAATATATTGTCAACAGTCCAGCACAAACGCACTCACACAGGCGAACGCACACTCATTCATATTTCTCTTTTAATGACCCCAAATAAAAAAACAAGGTGCAATATGGCCCCCTCGAAGTCTTCTCCAGATGAGACCACATACACTCCACCTCTCCACTGGGGAACAGCGTGTGTGTCCTGTACTTACCTGTTGCTAAAGATGAAACTGAACAAAAAGCTCTACCAGTGCCTGCTGCAGGGTTTGGTTCTGGCTGCCAGGGGGTTATGTAACCACATCCCACCAAAGAACACTGCAGAAAGGTGCTGAGACAGCCAGGCAGGAGAAACGTGCTGATAGGGTTTGTTTGCTCTGCTCACTGCCGCAGAATATATCACGTTTGTTATGTAGAAGGAAAGTTACTGCACTGTAGTCGGACAGATTTTCAATCATGAACACATGCTGTTGATACGGACATGGAGAGAGTAGGAGAAGTGTGTGTGTGTGTGCGATATGAATGACCAATACGTGTCAGAGCAGTGCTGAGTTAAAATAGCTGTGAGTCCACAGTGACTGACTTTTTTACAAAAAGACACACACACAGCACATGCACTTCTCCGTCCCTAGAACATCACACAACAACACACCACTGCTGATGGCTGACACCCACCCACACAGAATATCAACACATGAAAATCAGATGAACCATGTGATGTATAGTAACATCCCTTTTTTCTTTGTCAGTTCAAATGCAGCCTCAAGCTTTTCCTTCCTCTATACAGTGTTGTCATTGATGGAGGTGATGTGCATCAGGTATGTCTTCTGTCTGTGTACTTGCTCATGTGATGGCTCTCCCTGTCACTCTGCATCATCCTGTGGAGAGCTGAGCTGTGACGTATGTGTTAGCAGTCTCTCTGGTCCACTCACCCATCCCCATTACGCCACCACACAGCCACATCCCAGCCAGCCTCTCATATGGGTTCAATACCAGTGTCATGACTGTGTGTGGTGGGGGCTGACAAACCCTTGAAGTGTAAAACTATTATATGCCAAATGTTATGCTCAATGTGATGAAGTGACAGAATAGTGGTTCATACCAGCCATTTTGGCTCTAGTCTTTCTCCAATAGTGTCATCATGAGTGGTAGCCCGGCCTTGGGTTAGCCCAAGATGTCTATTCTGACCCTGATGCAGCTTCAGAGCAGAGCTCACAGTCAGCAAGATGCCTACTTTGGTATGGGAACATAGGGGGGGACAAGCCAGCCCCATCGGTCAACGTTTTGACACCCATTTAAAACGTGTCTGTCTCAGCTGCCTCCAGGGAAAGGGGTGATGAATATTCTCTACAACCCAAAGGGCCAGCCCTTACTGCATCAATCCACCATGTCTGTCTGTTTGCCCTTTTCTGTGGCAGGTCACAGGTCACAAATCTTGCTGTTGTGCTTGCACACTATTATTTCACCCAATAGAGATGGGAATTTTCGAATTCTTTGTGGATCTGTGTAATCTGAGGGAAATAAACTCAGCAAAAAAAGAGACGTCCCTTTTTCAGGACCCTGTCTTTCAAAGATAATTTGTAAAAATCCAAATAACTTCACAGATCTTCATTGTAAAGGGTTTAAACAATGTTGCCCATGCTTGTTCAATGACCCATATACAATTAATGAACATGCACCTGTGGAATGCTCTTTAAGACATGAACAGCAATTAAGGTCACAGTTATGAAAACTTAGGACACTAAAGAGGCCTTTCTACTGACTCAGAAAAACACAAACGTAAAGATGCCCATGATCCCTGCTCATCTGCCTGAACGTGCCTTAGGCATGCTGCAAGGAGGCATGAGGACTGCAGATGTGGCTAGGGCAATAAATTGCAATGTCCGTACTGTGAGACGCCTAAGACAGCCCTACAGGGAGACAGGATGGACAGCTGATCGTCCTCGCAGTGGCAGACCACGTGTAACTACACCTGCAAAGGATCGGTACATCCAAACATCACAGCTGCGGGACAGGTAGAGGATGGCAACAACTGCCCTAGTTAAACCAGGAACGAACAACTGTCCGCAATAGACTGTCCGCAATAGGCTGAGAGAGGCTGGACTGAGGGCTTGCAGGCTTGTTGTAGTAAGGCAGGTTCTCACCAGACATCACCAGCAACAACGTCGCCTGTGGGCACAAACCCACCGTCGCTGGACCAGACAGGACTGGCAAAAAGTGCTCTTCACTGACGAGTCGCTGTTTTGTCTCACCAGGGGTGATGGTCGAATTCGCGTTTATCGTAGAAGGAATGAGCGTTACACCGAGGCCTGTACTCTGGAGCGGGATCAATTTGGAGGTGGAGGGTCCGTCGTGGTCTGGGGCGGTGTGTCACAGCGTTATTGAACTGAGCTTGTTGGCATTGCAGGCAATCTCAACGCTGTGCGTTACAGGAAAGACATCCTCCTCCCTCATGTGGTACCCTTCATGCAGGCTCATCCTGACATGACCCTCCAGCATGACAATGCCACCAGCCATACTGCTCCTTCTGTGTGTGATTTCCTGCAAGACAGGAATGTCAGTGTTCTGCCATGGCCAGCAAAGAGCCCGGATCTCAATCCCATTGAGCAGGTCTGGGACCTGTTGGATCGGAGGGTGAGGGCTAGGGCCATTCCCCTCAGAAATGTCCGGGAACTTGCAGGTGCCTTGATGGAAGAGTGGGGTAACATCTCACAGCAAGAACTGGCAAATCTGGTGCAGTCCATGAGGAGGAGTTGCACTGCAGTACTTCATGCAGTCCCCCTTTGTTCAGGGACACATTATTCAATTTCTGTTAGTCACTTGTCTGTGGAACTTGTTCAGTTTATGTCTCTTGTTGAATCTTATGTTCATACAAATATTTACACATGTTAAGTTTGCTGAAAATAATTGCAGTTGACAGTGAGAGGACGTTTCTTTTTTTACCAAGATTGTGTCTCCTATAGTCATACATTTGGCAGGAGGTTAGGAAGTGCAGCTCCCGCTCTTTATCGGTATATCAGTATATCTTTATCAGTATCTCGGGCGCGGCCTCCCACTAAAATCACTTCCATCCCCATAACGGTTCACCGAGTAACCTCCAAATTACATTAGCAAAACATTTCCCTGATTTAACAACAGCCATCATTCCATTCCTCCAGCCCACAGAGGACTAGGGGGACTGTGTGTGTGTGTGAGGGCTGCGTGCCAAACATGCTTAACTCATCAGTCAGATCTGCCTCCACTGATTGTATGCCTGATGATACCATTTTAATTGTATTGATTGAATGTATGAGAGAGAAGCAGAGTAAAATAGTGTGAAATACATTCTGTCAGGCCACATTTAGATGGACGTTGACAATTTATTCTCTCAAAAACATCCATATTTCATTCTCTCCTGGAAAACTCAGTCGATAGTTTGTTTTCTATAATTGGGGCCGGTTCCAACAATAGAAAAAACATGTAACTAGGCCTAATGAGCTCCGTAGTAACAATGATCCAGTGAATATGTGGCCTGCAGTTACAGAAATGACTGCAATTACGCAGGTATGGATTTGGTATTTAGGCTATGCTGTGATCACAGCCTCACACAGTGTGTAGTTGCTATGGCACTAACTCTGGCTAATGAACTCGATCACTTCATCCCGCGGCTGTTTACTCTTTGCGCTGTGTGTTCGTATGCGCGTGACATGTTGCTCTGTATGAAATCTACTCGTCTGATGGAGCACCACTGAGACTAGTTAGTGACTCAAACCTTTCCTTAACTAATTCAGTATTACTGTGGTGTAAATAGGCTCATCCCCATCAGAAGCTCGCCTCTGACACATCTCATTCAGGGAAGCATGAATGACGGTGGCGAGTTGTCATGGCATCTTTTGCCCTCGCAATGGAGACTGTGATGGACTGTGGCAGTCGGGCGGGGGCAGAATCATTGGGGAGCTGTCCATCAGGAGAGGTTAAGGGACTGATAGGAAGTGACAGAAGGGGAGGGGAGGAGAGCGTGTTGAATCTGCGGATCCAAGGTTCAGCATGCTTCAATGCTCCCTAGGGCCTCACTGGTTATGCAACACACATCAAAACACTGGGAAGGGGACAGAGATGGAACTATAGTGACACATTACTTTTGACCTCAGAGTTAGCATTCAGTGCACAAGTACCGTGATATCTCTGAATTAAAGTGAAAAGTTATCATCCAAAATACTATACATTTTTCCGGTAGGCGATATTGCTCTTGTGTCATCTCTCTCTCTCAAATGTTTTTGTTTCTTAATCCTCTGACCTCTTAAATATCTTAGACAAATCTGACTGCAGTGTGAAACTGCAGCAGTTGTTGATGGTACTGAGACCGGGAACAGGGACAGAATACATCATCAGTCACCTTCTGGACAGCGGCGCTTAAACGCAGTGGCGACCTTTTTTGATCCTGTCAGTTCACTAATTTGTTACACTTAGACTACTGCAGTTATTGAATGCCTCTTGGGCTTATGAAGTAAATGCTTTATTTGTGTATTTTGAACAAAGCCGTGCTGAAAGCTATGGGCTTTTAAATTCGAGACATGGCAGATTGAACCATCCTGTGGGTCAGTTTGTCAGAGTTTTACAGCAGCATCAAGATGACGTGTGTTACAACACTGCCTCTATTAAAGTGCCGAGGGAGTCTAATGCTTGACTTCCAGATGGACCCTGTTGATCTGTAGCGGTTAGATAATTGTGTCCAATATGCAGAACATTCCACCTATCCGAGAGCAAAATGGGTTGAATGGGTCTTTCTATAAATAAAGAGGTCAACATTTTCAAAATGTTTTGGATATACATTTAAATATGATTTTCTTGCAGCTTCATATGTGTAGTTAAAAAAATAAGTCGGTGGACACAATGAGACCGTAACTCCACCTAGCAACAATAAAATATCCACATGTCATTCAAAATGTCACAAGAAACATGGACACCGCATGTTTCTTTCATGCCTAGTTGCCAGGTCTTTTTGTGCTTTTGTCAAATTCTCTATCAGTTATAGCCATGCTAAACACTGCTGAAGAATGAAAAAGATAAACAGCATGTATATATGTTTTAATAGTTGATATAATACAATAACACTGTTTTGTCAGTAAAATCATTGACACTAATAATTATCAATAATAAAATCATTATCAGTAAACTCTTCAAGAATTGTCTGTGTCTGAAAACTAGCTACTACTTGCTTACTTCTTGCTTCTTCTGTCCTTGTTTCCTCCACTCCTTGCCTCTCCTTGAAAGTGCATTGTAGCTTGAGGGGAGGAACCTTCACTCCTCTCCCACTGTGCTTTGAGAGGGCAGGGAGGAATAGGGGAAACAAGGGGATAAGCTCAATTGCATTTACCTGATTCCTCACATCCAGTTCATTAATAAGTAAATACACACTAAATCTTATACAGAAATTGAGGAATCTTACCTTGTAACTGTGGCATGGTATGGGCAGCTAATAATCGATTAACTTCTTTCTGATCAGTGGGACGCTAGCGTCTCACCTCGACAACATCCGGTGAAATTGCAGAGCGCCAAATTGAAGTTACATTTCTATAAATATTTAACTTTCATAAAATCACAAGTAAAATACATCAAAATAAAGCTTAATTTGTTGTTAATCCAGCCAACGTGTCAGATTTCAAAAAGGCTTTACGGCGAAAGCAAACCATGCGATTATCTGAGGACAGCGCCCCCCATACCAACACATGAAAAAAAATTCAACCAGGCAGTTGCGACACGAAAGTCAGAAATAGCGATATAAAAAATGCCTTACCTTTGAAGATCTTCTTCTGTTGGCACTCCAAAAGGTCCCATAAACATCACAAATGGTCCTTTTGTTTGATAAATTCCTTCTTTATGTCCCCAAAATGTCAATTTATTTGGCACGTTTGATTCAGAAATAAACCGGTTCTAACTTGCCCAACATGACTACAAAGTATCTAATAAGTTACCTGTAAATTTGGTCCAAACATTTCAACCAACGTTCCTAATCCAACTTTAGATATCCTAAGATATCCTAAAATGTAAATAATCGATAACATTTAAGACGGAATATACTGTGTAAAATAGCAGATAAAAACAACGTGGAGCGAGCTCCTGGTCATGCACACGAAACAGAAGAGTCTACTTGGATTGACACTCACAATGAACAGCCCTACTTCTTTTCTCAAAAGAAAATCAACCAATTTTTAAAGACTGTCATCTAGTGGAAGCCATAGGAACTGCAACCAGGTTCCTCATAAATATAGTTTCCCATAGAAAACCAATTGAAAACACAGTGACCTCAATTTTTTTTTCCTTGGATGGTTTGTCCTTGGGGTTACGCCTGCCAAATAAGTTCTGTTATACTCAGACATTTAACAGTTTTAGAAACTGTAGAGTGTTTTCTATCTTAGTCTACCAATTATATGCATATCCTAATCTACTTTGGGCACGCTTTTCATCCGGATGTGAAAATACTGCCCCCTATCCCAATGACGTTAATGAATAGATTGATAGAATGGAGTTAGAAGGATGAACTGATAGGACAGGACGTGTTGGCTGTGCACTTAACCAATGACAGGCATTGCACATTTAACCCCAACCACATGTGAAAATAAAAATATCAAGGTGTTTTTTTTTGGTTTTATATGCAAAAACGAATAAACAAGCCCTTTTCACATTCCTGATTGCTCAGTTTTACCTTGGAAAACAAATGATCAAAACATACATGGACCGTAATCTTACCCCTTGACATAATATCCATGACGTTATCTTGACCGCCGTAACAATCTAGACACCAAAATGTTCTGTCAATTCTCCAGATCAACATTAATTCCCTCACTTTGGCTGTTGTTCAATCACGTGCAGTATCTCACACATCCTTACCTGAATCAGCTGATGCTGCGTGATAATTTCCCCACCTAACTAAACAGTGAGACATCAAATGAGCATCAATCAACTATTATGCGTAATTATTGAAGAACCCTGTCAATGACCGCATCGATTTTTGTTTGATTCATCTTGGTAAAGTTACACTTTCTGTTAGAAGCATTTGATTTTGCAATCTAGACATTATTTTGGATGTGTGTGTCCATGAAAACTGTTTTCATGGACACACATAAAGAAAAGGCATATTATTATGAATGAATTTGTAACTGCTCCAAACAGTCCACTACAATAAATGCTCACTGGTACCCCAGTCTATAGAAAGAACTTAATACCATATTGCTCATACCCATCGTATTTACATGAAGTAGGTATTCTAGGGGGTTGGGACTAGGTGCCAGGGGTTGATTTGGAACAGTATAATTTGAAGCCTGACGGATGGGGCCCACAGTGTGAGGCTGTTGAGTATTAGATCCCTTTCAGCATGTCTTCATCACTCAGTAGACTGTAAACAAACTATCTGGTTAGACTGTAAACTCTCCTTCCAGACTCAGACTGTATGCTCTCATTGGCTGGTCCTCGCTTCATATTCGTCACCAAACCCACTGGCTCCAGGTCATCTATAAGTCTTTGCTAGGTAAAGCCCTGCCTTAACTCAGCTCACTGGTCACCATAGCAGCCACCACTCGTAACACGCACTCCAGCAGGTATATTTCACTGGTCACCCCCAAAACCAATTCCTCATTTGGCCGCCTCTCCTTCCAGTTCTCTGCTGCTAATGACTGGAACGAATTGCTAAAATCACTGAAGCTGGAGACTCATATCTCCCTCACTAACTTTAAGCACCAGCTGTCAGAGCAGCTTACAGATCATTGCGCCTGTACATAGCCCATCTGTAAATAGGCCATCCAACTACCTCACCCCCATATTTTTTTTTTTTTTTTTTTTTTTTTTTTGGCTCCTTTGCACCCCAGTATCTCCACTTGCACATTCATCTTCTGCACATCTATCACTCCAGTGTTTAATTGCTAAATTGTAATTACTTCGCCAGTACGACCTATTTATTGCCTTACCTCCCTAGTCTTACCTAATTTGCACACACTGTATATATATATTTTTTCTTCATATTGTGTTATTGACTGTACGTTTGTTTATTCCATTTGTAACTCGGTGTTGTTGTTTGTGTCACTTTGCTTTATCTTGGCCAGGTCGCAGTTGTGAATGAGAACTTGTTCTCAACTGGCCTACCTGGTTAAATAAAGGCTAAATACATTATTTTTTTAAAAGTACAAGACCTCCATGTTACTGTGATTATCAGCCCATTAGCAGGGATCTCATTGATCAAACTAGAAGCTTCAATCTCTCACACACACGCTGCTGCATTAATTTAATCAGAGAATACAGATAGGACATTGATTATATTGATTAAAAGGCGTTCTAATGAGTGACCTCTGAACTCCACACACAGCTCTTATCTACTTAGTCTACATCTATAGGCATTCTTCAGATACTACAGAGTATGTGGCCTGTGTGTTTTTGTGTTATCCAGTATGCACGTATTCCATTCAGTCCCTCGCTTATTTCCTTCCCTGAGCACTGTGTCAAACTGGAGCTACCTCAGGGAAACCAACAGTGAAAGTGATTTTAGAGGGAGAGAGTGAGCGTGACACACTATCACACAAATGACTGTTTGTTGGCTATTCAAAGCAGCCCTGATCCCCATAGATACTCTATAGTACACAGACAGTGGCTTTTGGGTCAGGAGTGGTTTTCGAGTCATCATAGTAGACATGATATCAAACTGCAAAGGGAATGTAATTACACAATACACTCTAATGACTTGATAACTTGGCTTTCAATCCAATAATCATCCATTGTTTGTGATCACCATGACACATAAAATTGTGAGTCATTAAATCACATGAATTGAAGAAAAATCTGTATGTATGCTCATGCTGTGTTTGCATGACTTGGCATGTTTCCTATAGCAATATTGTCATGTACTGTACTGTCGCTGTTGTAAATCTTTTGTTTCCCTATCAGAGGCAGTCAGTGGAGAGAGGAAACACTGTACTGTTAATGTAATTCACTGACTGATTCAATGATTTACCATGGCCCTCTGACCTACGTCACTGTAATAGTGCTGCTAATATCAGGGCTATAGTGTGTGTGTGTGTTTTAGTGCTGCTAATATCAGGGCTATAGTGTGTGTGTGTTTTAGTGCTGCTAATATCAGGGCTATAGTGTGTGTGTGTTTTAGTGCTGCTAATATCAGGACTATTCCAAGGTTATACCAGGTGACTTATGTTAGAGGAACTGACTGAGGCTGTGGTGTTTCACATCAGAGCTGGGAAGACAACATTTTGGGTTGTGTGTGTTTCCTCCTGAGCTCTTTGACTATGGGAATTTGAATGAGGGCCATTTGAAACAAACCTCACTGGTTTTACTCCTATGCTGAGCCCTGTGCTGTGGAGTGTGTTTTTAACTGTGTGTGTGTTTTGAGTTCAGTGCGGGGGACTGCCTATGTGGATTTGGTATAGAGAGTGTTGAGGTTGATCAGATGATTTTGTTTGTTGTGTTGAAGTGACAGAAGTTAAGGACATATGGCTTTTTTCTTTGAGGCTGTGTGCGCCATTCGCTCGCTCATCTCACCCCACGATCATCATGGTAAAGTTGGTTCACTGTGTCTATCTGTGTTGTGTCTGTCCATTTCTGCCTGTAGTCAATGTATTTGATGTGATTGATTCATGCCTTCCTGGCATTTTATTGAAATTGTATTTTAACTTCTGGAATGGTGGTGTTATTATGTGGGCATTCTGAAATGGTGAGATTTGTGACCCTTGTGTAAGGTCAGGTCCATAATTATTGGCATCCTTGATAAAGATTAGCAAAAAATAAATAAATAATAATAATACAAACACTGAGCTATATTGTATGCAAAAAATAAGTTTTACTTATATTATTTTATACTAATACATTTGCTCAAAGATGTAGTTTTCTTTAACACGTAATATTTATTTTATTCTTCAAATACAGAGGTCAAAATGATTGGCACCCTTGTTGTCTTGGACCATTACGCCTCCATGCAGAATCTTTCCAGATTCAGACGCCCTGTTCAGTTCAAACCACATATTTTCATTTGGATTCATGTCCAGAGACTGAGATGGCCATTGGAAAAATATTGATTTTGTGATCAATGAACCATTTCTTTGTGGATTTTGATTAGTGCTTAGTTTTATTGTCTTGGTTCTTAACAAGGGCCCCAGTACCCATATCTTAGTTGTTTTGTATTACTTGTTAAACTAAATCTATTTCTCTGAGCAATTGTATTAGTATAAAATATAATACAAAAATAAATAATTGCATGCGATATTGATCAGTATTTGTATAATTTATTTTATACATTTTAGCTCATTTCCATGAAGGGTGCCATAAATTATGGACCTGTCTGTTTTCTCTATAAAATTACCCTCTTCAGTTGGGAGAGTTGATCCTCTTACGTGACGTTGTCATGTAATAGCATGTCAGTTGTGTGTCGTTCATGTTAAAGTTGGCCCATCTAAACCCGTCAGTCTCAGGGGTAGTACTTATCTACTCCATTGAAAAGTAATCGCAGGTTAGACTTGCCTGGGTAAGTATGTCGCCGCTCAACTGGAGAATCTCTCATGGACCGACTGACAGACATAGGAGAGTATTGATTTTGTGCGTGTTGGCAATGGGGGAGATTAGATTGTCAGAAAGCATTAGCTGATTGTGTGTGTGAGAGCGGATGTTTGTGTGTGTGTGTCCTTTGGGAAGGCAGTTATTACCACTGAGCGCTAGTGGAGCTTGGGGAAGGGGCCAGGGCCTGTGTTAAGTGGACTGACCCGTTTTCAGTTTTCACCACACATTGCACAGCTGCCTTCTGTAAATGGTATTTTGCTTGTATAAAGTACAAAGGTAGGCTATAGGCTTATCACTTCTCTATCTCTTCACTAGAAAGGTAATAATTCTTCACGCTCCACCTGTCTTCCTCTTCCCTGTTTGCATTTGTAATTTGTTAACGTACACAGAGCGCTACGATTATTGACTCTCTTCCTCCTCTTCCTGAATTTCACACACAGCCTCCTTGCTATGTTAGCCTACAGAGAATGGCCTCTCACTGTATATACACAATGGGTTTCTGAGGCTATTTCTCCCTTTTTTGTTGAAATTAATTTAAATTAACTGTTGAAAATGAAATAACTGATATGCTTACACTTTGTCATTCTTGTGAGGAATGTCTAGAATGAGGGATGCACATGTTGATGTTCTGAATACCACTGCTGTTGCAAGATGATAAATCAGAATAGTTGGAGAATGCCTCAGTAAGCTTTAGAGTAGATGTTCAGTTTGAATAGACAACAGATCTATTGCTTGACTAAACAGTAAGTACATTCTGCCTCAGTAATTACACAATGTGGGCAGTCCTGCGTCATTGGAACAGTCGGACCAGGGTCTCATGGACTTAAGGCACGGACACACCGGTTGGGTTTTCCGCCCATAATTTGTAAAGAGACTCTACATGTAGAAATGGGCGAATTCAGCAGTCAGACGCCCACCGACAGGGTGGTCCCTAAAACCCACCGCTCCTTCAGCAAGCGATTGAACGTAGACAAACGGCAGACTGTAATTTGGTGCGATGTGTTTTCTCCTTTTAGTTAGTTGGACTCATGTCTCTGTTGACCATTTAGAGCTCCTGAAGTAATTTAACATGATGACTGCTCCGGACTTGGATTCTCTTTAGGAATGGTACTACTGTTCACTGAATTTGTTTGTATTAGTTAGCCTAGCTCTACAATGTGTGTTGGTTTCAGAGTTGTCTCTTTCAGTGCAGTGCTTCAACTAGCTCTGTTCTAGCACCTCTCTCTGCCCTGTTGTTTTAGTCGTCCATCACTACAGATAAAGGCCAGTCTCTCACGGTGGCCTTTCCCTCTGGCCTTTACCATACAATGAATTAGTGATGCACCAGCTCAGTGTTTACTGGGACTTTATGGTTGTTTATGGCGGACGTCTTTATCTCCTTGACCTACTACACTTTCTTTATTCTCCCCAATTTCGATCTTGTCTCATCGCTGCAACTCCCCAACGGGCTCGGTAGAGGCGACGGTCGAGTCATGCGTCCTCCCGCCAAACCGCGCTTCTTAACACCCGCCCACTTAACCCGGAAGCCAGCTGCACCAATGTGTCGGAGGAAACTCTGTTCACCTGACGACCGAGGTCAGCCTGCAGGCGCCTGAGGTCAGCCACAAGGAGTCGCTAGAGCGCGATGAGTCAAGTAAATCCCCCCCTGTCCCCTCCCCTAACCCAGACGGCGCTGGGCCAATTGTGCGCCACCCTATGGGACTCCTGATCACGGCCGGTTGTGACACAGCCCGGGATCGAACCTAGGTCTGAAGTGACGCCTCAAGTACTGCAATGCGGTGCCTTACACCGCTGCGCCACTCGGGAGTCCGGAAGCCTGTATGTTTTATCTGAACGCAGAGCAGTGCCAGACGTACACACACACAGCCTTTCTGGGAACTGGTCACAGTTGTTCACTTCATTTTTCCTTAATGAAGAAGCCTCTTAATGAGTGTTTCCCAGGCAGTCAGGCAGACATTTCTAGGTTATCCCTGTCTGTCTGTCACAGCTACACATGCCCAATTAGGATAATCAGTTAAACAGAAGATGATTGTGACCATGATTGTGTCGCTCTTGCTGCTGGTGAGTCTCTGATCCACCTCTACGCAGACGACACCATTCTGTATACTTCTGGCCCTTCTTTGGACACTGTGTTAACAACTCTCCAGATGAGCTTCAATGTCATACAACTGTCCTTCCATGGCCTCCACCTGCTCGTAAATACAAGTAAAACCAAATGCATGCTCTTCAACCGGTCGCTGCCCGCCCGTCCAGCATCACTACTCTGGACGGTTCTGACTTAGAATATGTGGACAACTACAAATACCTAGGTGTCTGGTTAGACTGTAAACTCTCCTTCCAGACTCACATGAAATATCTCCAATCCAAAGTTAAATCTAGAATCGGCTTCCTATTCGCAACAAAGCATCCTTCACTCATGCTGCCAAACATACCCTCATAAAACTGACCATCCTACCGATCCTTTATTTTGTAAATGACATCGCCAAAGTAGTCTCCAATACCCTACTCAATAAATTGGATGCAGTCTATCACAGTGCCTTCTGTTTTGTCACCAAAGCCCCATATACTACCCACCACTGCGACCTGTACGCTCTCGTTGGCTGGCCCTCGTTTCATACTCGTCATCTACAAGACCCTGCTAGGTAAAGTCCCCCCTTATCTCAGCTCGCTGGTCACCATAGCAGCACCCACCTGTTCCACGCGCTCCAGCAGGTATATCTCTCTGGTCACCCCCAAAACCAATTCCTCCTTTGGCTGCCTCTCCTTCCAGTTCTCTGCTGCCAATGACTGGAACGAACTACAAAATTACAAATTCTATAATTTAGCCCAAACAACTACCGCTTCCCCTACTGTATTTATTTTGCTCCTTTGCACCCCATTATTTCTATTTCTACTTTGCACATTCTTCCACTGCAAATCTACCATTCCAGTGTTTTACTTGCTATTTTGCGTTTACTTCGCCACCATGGCCTTTTTTTGCCTTTTACCTCCCTTATCTCACCTCATTTGCTCACATCGTATATAGACTTATTTTTCTACTGTATTATTGACTGTTTGTTTTACTCCGTGTTGTTGTATGTGTCAAACTGCTTTGCTTTATCTTGGCCAGGTCGCAATTGTAAATGAGAACTTGTTCTCAACTTGCCTACCTGGTTAAATAAATGTGAAATTAAAAAAACTTCCACACTCACACATAATGTTCTCATGCTGACTAACTTTTATTGAGACATATAAAAGTCACACAGACACATGTTAGTGCAGAGCGATTAGTGCTTTTTGAGGTTGTTTCGGTTCTAATTTATTTATTTATTGTACATTAAATGCACTATGCAATATGTGGGTTGAATTCCATAACAACACAGAATAAAACGATTAATAAAAGTCCCATGATGGTAGTGACTGCCCATTACGGCTCACTTGTTAACCATCATTTATTCACTTTACTTTTATAAAATATTTCAGTTATTGTGTAGTATATATTACATTTGTTTTATTTGATGACTTTATTATTTTATTCCAAGTAATCATCTCCATAGAGCTGCTGCGTCTGCTGTCTGACAAAATCCCTATTTTTGTAGATTTTGTAGAAATAAGGCATACTTTTATGACTGCTGAATACCAACTATCAATCACAGATCAGGGGTTTCCAAGCCCCCCTTCCAGCATTGGGGAACATCCCGCTCCCCCCACGTCTATTTCTATGGGAACAAGCACTTTTAATTACAAACTGTTCACACCCCTCTTGTTGTTTGAGAGGAAAAAAAGAAGCTCAATTTCCTATAATTCTACATATTTTGTCCTGGGGTGCAGAGAATTGTGCAGTTATAAAGCTAATGTTCTTGCAATTTTATACATTTTGCCATGTCTAATGTGTGTCCATGTGATATTTGAGTGACACAAACATTACAACAAAATCTATGGGCTAAAAAAAACAACTAAAAAACATGAGCTGACATGGGCTAGTTGATCCGGACATTTCTTACAAATTATAAATAGCTCTCGAAGGTATGCAGTGACTGATGTGATTAGGAAAACTGATGATGTACTATCTAATTTCGAAATTGCACCATGTAATAGTAGAATGCACAAATTTCAAGAGTAAGTTGAAAGCTGGACAGAGTTGGGAGAGTAGACCACTACCTGGAAAAACATTATCTAAGTCAGAGATATCTCGCAAAGTAACAGCTGCTCTCTGTATCATCTCACATTCTCGCATTCTTGTCTCTTCCGTAGCAGGCTTTAAAAAAAACAGACCGGACAAGTAGATGCGCAATGGATTATGGTCATTGTCATTAGTTTAGCACATAAAACGTGGTAATTATGTGGAATATTGTCCTGTTGGAAACCACAACACACTACTAAATTAGAGTTAAGGCTGGATCTGATTTCTCTCACAGAAAAAAACTAAATGAAAGTATTATAGGAATTTCATTCCTCTGTTCTAATACCCAATTAAAATTAAACACGGTCAATTAATAAGAATTTGTAAGACCCTTATTTTATAGAAATAGACAGAGCCCGGTCTTAAAGTCAAATAGCAGCCTTTATTCACGAGAGTACTGCTCCTTACACATTTTACCACAGGTTATAAACTGAAAATGACGTCAGCGTTTTCTAAATGTTCTGTCTCTTCTTGACACTGGTAGAAAGGCTCTATAGTTCTCAAGCCTTCCCTCCTCGCCTAGAGCCAAGGTCAGACAGTGTAGATAAGCATTCTAGTCAGTCTGGAGAAATAGTTAATTCATTTCTACCAAGGAACAGACAGTCATTGTTCTAAACTCTTGACCACATTCACACACATTATATTCAGTACTGGGATCAAGAAAACTCATACACATGCAGAATAGTATTCTGATTAGTACATATACAGTAACATAATCGTATTCGGATTAGTACATATACAGTAACATAATAGTATTCTGATTAGTCAGTCCTGATTGAAGTGTATACATAATTAGTCATCATTGATAAAAATTCCCTTAACAGAAAGTCAAATAATTTGAACCGACATCGGTCAATTATTCTGAAAAAAATATATAAACGCAACATGCAACAATTTCAACAATTTTGCTGAGTTACAGTTCATGTAAGGAAATGCCTGCCCATTCCAAATATGCCTGCCCATACCAAAACCTCACCGCCACCATGGGGCACTCTGTTCACAACGTTGACATCAGCAAACCACTAGCCCACACAACGTCATACCCGTGGTCCGCGGTTGTGAGGCCGGTTGGACGTTCTGCCAAATTTTCGAAAAATCCGGAGGCAACTTATGGTACGGAAATGAACATTAAAATTTCTGGCAACAGCTCTGGTGCGCCAATTGCATGCTCCCTCAAAACTTGAGATATATGTGACATTGTGTTGTGATAAATCCACACATTTTAGTGGCTTTTTATTGTCCCCGGCACAAGGTGCACCTGTGTAACGATCATGCTGCTTAATCAGCTTCTTGATATGTCACATCTGTCAGGTGGATGGATTGTCTTGACAAAGGATCAAATGCTCACTAACAGGGATGTAAACAAATGTGTGCACTAAATTTTTGAGAAATAATGGAAAATGTCATCTTTTCTTTCAGCTCATGAAACACAGTAGTTTAAAAACCGAAAAATAACAGGTATTTCAGTTAATCGCTCAGCACTAACACACCTACAGAAACTTCCACACACAGATAGAAACATAGATGCGCGAGCACAGACACAAACAAGCACACACGGATAGACACACACAGACACAAAGGAACACACACACACAGCAAAGAACATGCAAATGGGAACACACAGATAGAAACACAGACAGACCGGCAAACCTAAAAACGAAGAGCGGTGGAGAGCGACAGTAAAGGCCAGCGTGTTTGTGTGTGTTGGAGAGCTGCAGGCAGTGTCGTGATAGAGGAGAGCGAGAGAGCATAGGCCGACTGGCTGACCTACATTCACCCCAATCCCCGTATTAGATCCCCTCAACCCCCTCCCACTGGATACACCATGATGGGTAGGTGGTGGCAGTCCACAAGTTAGACTGGATTTTCAGCTTATTCTATGAATCTTCCAACTGGGAATTCTGGAAGAGCAGGGAATGTTGGGACAGTTTGTTGGGAATGTTTGACTATCTATTTATCTTTGAGGCCGTTATCCATTCTCCATCTTCATGTAGCTCTGTCGGATGATATGGCGATTCTCTCCCAAGCATGCAGGCCTCTAACTCTGTAGATAATATAAGGAAAGAGAATACATTTGGGCTATGTAATAAAAACTTTAGACTGTAACTTCGTAACATAACGATAGTTTTGGTCATGTAGTGTACATAATCCTATGTTGACACCTCAAATCTCATTCCAAAATCATGGCTATTAATATGGACTTGGTCCCCCCTTTGCTGCTATAACAGCCTCCACTCTTCCCGGAAGGCTTTCCACTAGATTTTGGAACATTGCTGCGGGCACTTGCTTCCATTCAACCACAAGAGCATTAGCATTAGAATTTTTTTTTCTACTGTATTATTGACTGTGTGTTTTGTTTATTCCATGTGTAACTCTGTGTTGTTGTCTGTGTCGCACTGCTTTGCTTTATCTTGGCCAGGTCGCAGTTGCAAATGAGAACTTGTTCTCAACTAGCCTACCTGGTTAAATAAAGGTGAAATTAAAAAATTAAAAGTGAGTTTGGGCACTGATGTTGGGGGATTTAGGCATGGCTCGCAGTCGGTGTTCCAATTCATCCCAAAGGAGTTCGAAAGGGTTGAGGTCAGGGCTGTGTGCAGGCTAGTCAAGTTCTTCCACACCGATCTTGACAAATAATTTCTGCTTTGTGCACAGGGCCAGCATCATGCTGAAACAGGAAAGGGCCTTCCCCAAACTGTTGTTACAAAGTTGGAAGTACAGAATCGTCTTGAATGTCTTTGTATGTTGTAGTATTCATATTTCCCTTCACTGGAACTAAGGAGCCTAGCCCGAACCATGAAAAACCGCTCCAGACCATTTATTCTAACTGCACCAAACTTTACAGTTGGCATATGGCATTGGGGCAGGTAGCAGTCCCCTGGCATCCGCCAAACGCAGATTTGTCCGTCGGACTGCCAGATGGTGAAGCGTGATTCATTGCTCCAGAGAATGTTTTTCCACTGCTCCGGAGTCCAATGGTGGCGATATTTACACCACTCTAGCCGAGCTTGGCATTGCGCAAGGTGATATTAGGCATGAGTGCAGCTGCTCGGCTATGGAAACCCATTTCATAAAGCTCCCGACGAACAGTCTTTGTACTGACGTTGCAGTCTGGAACTCTTTAGTGAGTGTTGCAGCTGAGGACAGACACATTTTATGTGCTACACGCTTCAGAAAGAGGAAGTACATTAGAGTGTCTAGTTTGAGAAACTGATGCCTCACAAGTCCTCAACTGGCATCTTCATTAAATAGTACCCTCAAAACACCAGTCTCAATGTCAACAGTGAAGAGGCGACTTTGGGATGCTGGCCTTAAGTTCCTTGCTAGCATAAACTTATCTTAGATTTTTTTGATATCTTATCATAATCACTAGTTAACTACACACGGTTGATTATATTACTAGGTTAACTAGCTTGTCCTGCGTTGCATATAATTAATGCGGTGCCCGTTAGTTTCTCATCGAATCACAGCCTACTTTGCCAAACGGGTGATGCTTTAACAAAAGCGCATTCGCAAAAAAAGCACAATTGTTGCACAGATTTACCTAACCATAAACAACAATGCCTTTCTTAAAATCAATACACAGAAGTATTTTTTTTTTAAAACCTGCATATTTAGTTAAAAGAAATTCATGTTAGCAGGCAATATTAACTAGGAAAATTGTGTCACTTCTCTTGCCTTCATTGCACGCAGAGTCAGGGTATATGCAACAGTCTGGGCAGCTTTGCTTACTAATTTGCCAGAATTTTACGTAATTATGACATAACATTGAAGGTTGTGCAATGTAAGAGCAATATTTAGACTTAGGGATGCCACCCGTTCGATAAAATACGTAAAGGTTCTGTATTCCACTGAAAGAATAAACGTTTTGTTTTCGAAATTATAGTTTCCGGGTTTTGACAATATTAATGACCAAAAGCTCGTATTTCTTGTGATTTATTATATTATAATTCAATTTATGATTTGATATTTCATTGAGCAGTCTGACTGAGTGGTGGTAGGCAGCAGCAGGCTCGTAAGCATTCATTCAAAAAGCACTTTACTGCATTTGCCAGCAGCTTGCTGCACAGCGCTGTTTATGACTTCAAACCTAACAACTCCTGAGATTAGGCTGGTAATTATAATGTGCCTATACAAACATCCAATAGTCAAAGTTAAATTAAATATAAATGGTATAGAGAGAAATAGTCGACGTGTCATAATTCCTATAATAACTACAGCCTAAAACTTCTTAACTGGGAATATTGAAGACTCATGTTAAAAGGAACCACCAGCTCTCATATGTTCTGAGCAAGGAACTTAAACGTTAGCTTTTTTACATGGCACATATTACAATTTTGCTTTCTTCTCCAATACTGTGTTTTTGCATTATTTAAACTAAATTGAATGCTTATTTATTTGAGACTAAATATATTTTATTTACGTATTATTTTAAGTTAAAATAAGTGTTCATTATTAATTCAATATTGTTGTAATTGTCATTATTACAAGTGCGTATCTATCTATCTTCAACAATCGGTATTGACTTTTTTTGGTCCTCCAATAATCGGTATCGGTGTTGAAAAATCGTCTTAGGTCGACCTCTAGTACGTACGGTCACTGTGGGGACGACGTCATCGATGCACCGATTGATGAAGCCGGTGACTGAGGTGGTATGCTCCTCAATGCCATTGGATGAATTCCGGAACATATTTCAGTCTGTGCCAGCACAACAGTCCTGTAGCTTAGCATCCGTGTCATCTGACCACTTCCGTATTGAGCAAGTCACATGTACTTCCTGCTTTAGTTTTTACTTTTAAGCAGGAATCAGGAGGATATAATTATGCTAAGAATTTTCCAAATGGAGGGCGGTGAAGAGCTGTGTGTGGATTAATGGTGGTCAAGAGTTTTATTTTCTCTGGTTGCACATGTTACATGCTGGTAGAAATGAGGTAAAACTGATTTAAGTTTGCCTGCATTAAAGTCCCCGGCAACTTGGAGCGCCACTTCTAGATGAGCATTTTCTTGTTTGCTTATGATCTTATTAGAGTTGTTTGAGTGCAGTCTTAGTGCCAGCATCAGTTTGGTTGTAAGTAGACGTCTACGAATAATATAGATGAGAACTCTCTTGGTAGATGGTGTGGTCTACAGCTTCTTCAAGTTCGAGGTTAGTAAACTCTGTTCTGATGTCCAGAAGTTATTTTCGGTCATAAGAGATGGTGGCAGCAACATTATGTACAAAATAAGTAAACTCCCCGTCATGTGATTTTCCTTGACATATTTTACTTACCAGACACCACAATGGCAATATTTTAATAGCCAATACTGGCAACGATGACAGGCTGCTGGCCTCATGTTTTATTACAAATCAATGATGCTGTATTAAGATTTACACTGTGAAATATAAAAGGGTACATAGGGCTTCACATGAGTCTGAATTTACCAGTCATGTACAGAAGGTTTATGTTTTGAATAAGCAGTGCTTAATGAAGCATATAAAGCCATATGGCTGCAGTTATAATGGCTCTATAGCCCTGTGCTCAGTCAGCTGGCTCTCATGCCCTTGTCACCCAGCACAACAGATGGCATGATGCGTTGCATGGCAACACAGGCAAGCCCCTGTGGTGTATGGGGAGGACATAGTAGTTGAGTGACAGGTGGGTGGTCCATTAGCTGTGTTGTCAACCACGTCAGTGACTGACACATGGGTTGGTCCCGCCCCTCTGGGTCCGGTTCATATTAGGCCTCTTGTCTATGTAGGCCTATATGCTATTGAGGATTTAAAATTCTCTCCGACACTGCTTTAATTTTCAATTTGGTCATCATAGCTAGATCCTTTCAATACTACTGTGTGTTGTGGAGAGAGGCTTTCTAGCCAGAGTCTCTCTAGCTGAAGGGCCTAGACATTAATAATATGCATACCACCGTGCTCCACACTCTCATGCTCCAAGTGCATTCTCCGAGCCACGTAGCCATATTGACTGAGAATGGACGAACCCATTTACTGAACCTTCCTCCATCTAGCCAGGACAATGGCAATAGAGATGAAACAAGATATACAGAAAGCAAATTTTTACTTTTTTATTTTACCTTCATTTAACTAGGCAAGTCAGTTAAGAACAAATTCTTATTTTCAATGATGGCCTAGGAACAGTGGGTTAACTGTCTGTTCAGGGGCAAATGTTTTACTTCATACTGTAACTATCAGCTAGCTATATGTGAATTGTAATAATGTAGCTAACTAGATAGTATAACAGGCAAAAATGTAATAAAACCAATGGTATCCAAGGTAGAGGTCAATTCTTCGTGGGTAGCTAGCTAAAAGTTATTTTGTAGGGGGCAGTATTTTGATGTTTGGATGAAAAACGTACCCAAATGAAACTATTTCTCAGGCCCAGAATCTAGAATATGCATGTAATGGTCAAATTAGGATAGAAAACACAACACAACAAAATATTGTCTGTTAGTATAACAGAACTGATATTGCAGGCGAAAACCTGAGGAAAATCCAACCCGGAAGTGCTGTTTTTCCTGAAAGCTCTCTGTTCCATTGCCTGCCTTCGCTCCATTTAAAGGGATATCAACTAGATTCCTTTTCGTATGGCTTCCACATGTTGTGAACAGTCTTTAGACATAGTTTCAGGCTTTTATTTTGAAAGATCACATCGCGTCATTGTATGGCTGGGTGCCAGCAGCATTTTGCATGCGCAACAGCTTGGAGCAGACATTTTCTCTTTCTCTCCTATTGAAGAAGCTACAGTCCCGGTTGAAATATTATCGATTTATATATTGTAAAAACAACCTGAGGATTGATTATAAAAAAAGTTTGACATGTTTCTACGAACTTTACGGATACTATTTGGAATTCTCGTCTGCCCGGACATGACCGCTCGAGCCTGTGGATCTCTGAACATAACGCGCCAACCAAATGGAGGTATTTTGGATATAGAATAATCATTATGGCACAAAAGGAACATTTATTGTGTAACTGGGAGTCTCTTGAGTGCAAACATCCGAAGATCATCAAAGGTCAGCGATTCATTTTATTGCTTTTCTGACTTTCGTGACCAATCTACTTGGCTGCTAGCTGTTTGTAATGTTTTGTCTGCTGAGAGAGATGTCCTTACATAAATGCTTGGTATGCTTTCGCCGAAAAGCTTTTTTGAAATCTGACACGCCAGGTGGATTAACCTCTAGTGTCGAGCAATCCCGTATCCGGGAGCGTAATCATAGCCTCAAGCTCATTACCATAACGCAACGTTAACTATTCATGAAAATCGCAAATGAAATGAAATAAATATATTCACTCACAAAGCTTAGCCTTTTGTTAACAACACTGTCATCTCAGATTTATAAAATATGCTTTTCAACCATAGCTACACAAGCATTTGTGTAAGAGTATTGATAGCCTAGCATAGCATTAAGCCTAGCATTCAGCAGGCAACATTTTCACAAAAACAAGAAAAGCATTCAAATAAAATAATTTACCTTTGAAGAACTTCAGATGTTTTCATTGAGGAGACTCTCAGTTAGATAGCAAATGTTCATTTTCTCCAAAAAGATGATTTGTGTAGGAGAAATTGCTCCGTTTTGTTCATCACGTTTGGCTAAGAAAAAACCCTGAAAATTCAGTCACTACAACGCCAAACTTTTTTCCAAATAAACTCCATAATATCGACAGAAACATGGCAAACGTTGTTTAGAATCAATCCTCAAGGTGTTTTTCACATATCTATTCGATGATAAATCATTCGTGGCAGTTGGGTTTCTCCTCAGTAGCAAACGGAAAAGTACTGCAGCTGGAGATTACGCAATAATTGCGACGGAGGACACCAAGCGACCACCTGGTAAATGTAGTGTCTTATGGTCAATCTTCCAATGATATGCCTACAAATATGTCACAATGCTGCAGACTCCTTGGGGAAACGACAGAAAGTGTAGGCTCATTCGTGGCCCATTCACAGCCATGTAAGGAGTCATTGGAACACAGCGCCTTCAAAATCTGGGGCACTTCCTGTTTGAAATTTCATCTACCTCATCTACAGGTTTCGCCTGTAGCATCAGTTCTGTGGCACTCACAGACAATATCTTTGCAGTTTTGGAAACGTCAGAGTGTTTTCTTTCCAAAGCTGTCAATTATATGCATAGTCGAGCATCTTTTCTTGACAAAATATCTTGTTTAAAACGGGAACGTTTTTCATCCAAAAATTAAAATAGCGCCCCCTATATCCAAGAAGTTAACAACAAGCTAAGCTGTGTTTTGCTATATTGTACTTGTGATTTCATGAAAATTTAACTTTTTGTAATATAATTTTAATTTGGTGCTCTGCAATTCAGCGGATGTTGACGAAAATGATCCCGCTAATGGGATGGGTGCATCAAGAAGATAACAGTAGTAGCTAGCCAGTTAGCTCTATTGACTTACTATGGGCTTGCGACCTATGCACACTACAGTGGGTATTGTAGGCACCCAATACCCACAGTCTGTTTCATTTTGTCTTAGTTACATCTTACAAAACAGTACATTGGTTATGTACAGTACCAGTCAAAAGTTTGGACACACCTACTCATTCAAGGGTTTTTCTTTATTTGGACTATTTTCTATATTATAGAATAATAACGATGACATCAAAACTATGAAATAACACACATGGAATCATGTAGTAACCAAAAAAGTGTTAAACAAATCAAAATATATTTTATATGAGATTCTTCAAAGTAGCCACCTTTTGCCTTGATGGCAGCTTTGCACACTCTTGGCATTCTCTCAACCAGCTTCACCTGGAATGCTTTTCCAACGGTCTTGAAGGAGTTACCGCATGTGCTCAGCAGTTATTGGTTGCTTTTCCTTCACTCTGCAGTCCAACTCATCCCAAACCATCTCAATTGGGTTGAGGTTGGGTGATTGTGGAGGCTAGGTCATCTGATGCAGCACTCCATCGCTCTCCTTCTTGGTCAAATAGCCCTTACACAGCCTGGAGGTGTGTTGGGTCATTGTCCTGTTGAGAAACAAATGATAGTCCCACTAAGTGCAAACCAGATGGGATGGCATATCGCTGCAGAATGCTGTTGTAGCGATGCTGGTTGTGTGTGCCTTGAATTCAAAATAAATCACTGACAGTGTCACCAGCAAAGCACCATCACACCACCTCCTCCATGCTTCATGGTGGGAACCACACATGCGGAGATCATCCGTTCACCTACTCTGCGTCTCACAAAGACACGGCTGTAGGTACCAAAAATCAGACCAAAGGACAGATTTCCACCGGTCTAATGTCCATTGCTCGTGTTTCTTGGCACAAGCAAGTCTCTTCTTCTTATTGGTGTCCTTTTAGTAGTGGTTTCACACAGTCTCCTCTGAACAGTTGATGTGTCTGTTACTTGAACTTTCTGAAGCATTGATTCGGGCTGCAATTTTTGAGGCTGGTAACCCAAATGAACTTATCCTCTGCAGCAGAGGTAACTCTGGGTCTTCCTTTCCTGTGGCGGTCCTCATGAGAGCCAATTTCATCATTTGTGACTGCACTTGAAGAAACTTTCAATGTCCTTGAAATTTTCTGGATTGACTGACCTTCATGTCTTAAAGTAATGATGGACTGTCGTTTCTCTTTGCTTATTTAGCTGTTCTTGCCATAATATGGACGTGGTCTTTTACAAAATAGGGTACAGTATATTCTGTATATCACCCCTACCTTATCACAACAAAACTGATTGGCTCAAATGCATTGAGAAGGAAAGAAATTCCACAATTGAACTTTTAACAAGGCACACCTATTAATTGAAATAAATTCCAGGTAACTACCTCATGAAGCTGGTTGAGAGAATGCCAAGAGTGTGCAAAGCTGTCATCAATGCAAAGGGTAGCTACTTTGAAGAATGTCAACACTTTTTGCTTCCTACATGATTCCATATGTGTTATTTCATGATTTTGATTTCTTCACTATTATTCTACAATGTCGAAAATAGTAAAAACCCTTCAATGAGTAGGTGTGCTAAAACCTTTGACTGGTTCTATATGTGCTTTTGTGCTTATTCAATGCCATTACTGAGGATACTTATCTAGTAATGCCACGGCTAATCTGTATTGTAGTAGTTATTCTGTAGTAGTCTATAGCCCTGGATAACATACTAGTTTTTGCACTACAGTATTCATTCAGCTGTGTCCAGCTTGTTGTGGGGCAGGTTCAATCTATCTTGTCCAGAATGTCCAGCCTACACATTTCCCACATTAGTTCCCTTCTCGCTCTCTCTCCCTCTCGCACTCTCATTGTCCACCCTCTCCCCCCCCCACCCTCTCTCTCGCTCTTCCCCCCCACCCTCTCTCTCCCCCCACCCTCTCGACCCACCCTCTCCCTCCCCCCACCCTCTCGACCCACCCTCTCCATCTTACTCTCTCTCTTCAACATGGGTCTGTGTTTCCCATCATTCTTTATGCACTGTATCCTAACCCTTCTCCTCTCTCTCCTTCAGATTTCAACTATAACACAGACGGGTATGACGGTGATGCAGCAGAGGATCATAAGAGTCAGGACGGTTCAGAGACCATGCCCTTCATAGACGAGTCCCCCACCATCTCCCCCAGCCTGTGTGCATGCGGCCCTGATGGAGATGCCATCTCCCCTGTCCCACCAGAGGACCTGCTGCCCGGGGTGAGTCCCATACACACATGCGTTTACGCACAGACACTAGGGGTGAAAGAGTTGACAAAACTCACGGTACGATACAGTAGTGTCACAGTTCGGTATTTTATACAGTGCCTTGCGAAAGTATTCGGCCCCCTTTTGAACTTTGCGACCTTTTGCCACATTTCAGGCTTCAAACATAAAGATATAAAACTGTATTTTTTTGTGAAGAATCAACAACAAGTGGGACACAATCATGAAGTGGAACGACATTTATTGGATATTTCAAACTTTAACAAATCAAAAACGGAAAAATTGGGCGTGCAAAATTTTTCAGCCCCTTTACTTTCAGTGCAGCAAACTCTCTCCAGAAGTTCAGTGAGGATCTCTGAATGATCCAATGTTGACCTAAATGACTAATGATGATAAATACAATCCACCTGTGTGTAATCAAGTCTCCGTATAAATGCACCTGCACTGTGATAGTCTCAGAGGTCCGTTAAAAGCGCAGAGAGCATCATGAAGAACAAGAAACACACCAGGCAGGTCCGAGATACTGTTGTGAAGAAGTTTAAAGCCGGATTTGGATACAAAAAGATTTCCCAAGCTTTAAACATCCCAAGGAGCACTGTGCAAGCGATAATATTGAAATGGAAGGAGTATCAGACCACTGCAAATCTACCAAGACCTGGCCGTCCCTCTAAACTTTCAGCTCATACAAGGAGAAGACTGATCAGAGATGCAGCCAAGAAGCCCATGATCACTCTGGATGAACTGCAGAGATCTACAGCTGAGGTGGGAGACTCTGTCCATAGGACAACAATCAGTCGTATATTGCACAAATCTGGCCTTTATGGAAGAGTGGCAAGAAGAAAGCCATTTCTTAAAGATATCCATAAAAAGTGTTGTTTAAAGTTTGCCCCAAGCCACCTGGGAGACACACCAAACATGTGGAAGAAGGTGCTCAGGTCAGATGAAACCAAAATTGAACTTTTTGGCAACAATGCAAAATGTTATGTTTGGCGTAAAAGCAACACAGCTCATCACACTAAACACACCATCCCCACTGTCAAACATGGTGGTGGCAGCATCATGGTTTGGGCCTGCTTTTCTTCAGCAGGGACAGGGAAGATGGTTAAAATTGATGGGAAGATGGATGGAGCCAAATACAGGACCATTCTGGAAGAAAACCTGATGGAGTCTGCAAAAGACCTGAGACTGGGACGGAGATTTGTCTTCCAACAAGACAATGATCCAAAACATAAAGCAAAATCTACAATGGAATGGTTCAAAAATAAACATATCCAGGTGTTAGAATGGCCAAGTCAAAGTCCAGACCTGAATCCAATCGAGAATCTGTGGAAAGAACGGAAAACTGCTGTTCACAAATGCTCTCCATCCAACCTCACTGAGCTCGAGCTGTTTTGCAAGGAGGAATGGGAAAAAATGTCAGTCTCTCGATGTGCAAAACTGATAGACATACCCCAAGCAACTTACACCTGTAATCGCAGCAAAAGGTGGCGCTACAAAGTATTAACTTAACCTTTCTGATCTCCCCATCCCGGATCCGGGTTCGTGAATACAGACTCAAGCTCATTACCATAACGCAACGTTAACTATTCATGAAAATCGCAAATGAAATGAAATAAATATGCCATCTCTCAAGCTTAGCCTTTTGTTAACAACACTGTCATCTCAGATTTTCAAAATATGCTTCTCAACCATTGCAAAACAAGCATTTGTGTAACAGTATTGATGGCTAACGTAGCATTTAGCATTAACATTCAGCTGGCAACATTTACACAAAAAAACAGAAAAGCATTCAAAAAAATCATTTACCTTTGAAGAACTTCAGATGTTTTCAATGAGGAGACTCTCAGATAGCAAATGTTCAGTTTTTCCTGAAAGATTATTTGTTTAGGACAAATCGCTCCGTTTTCTGCGTCACGTTTAGCTATGAAAAAACCCCTGTATCCAGGATTGTGTAAATCTATCAGCAAGCTCATTAGCATAACACAACGTTAACTATTTATGAAAATCGCAAATGAAATGAAATAAATATGCCATCTCTCAAGCTTAGCCTTTTGTAAACAACACTGTCATCTCAGATTTTCAAAATATGCTTCTCAACCATAGGAAAACAATCATTTGTGTAAAAGTAGCTAGCTAGAGTTAGCATTTCGCGTTAGCATTTAGCGTTAGCATTAGCGTTAGCATCCAGCACGCAACATTAACAAAAACATAAAAGCCTTCAAATAAAATCATTTACCTTTGAAGAACTTCTGATGTTTTCAATGAGGATACTCTCAGTTAGATAGCAGATGCTCAGTTTTTCCAAAAAGATTCCTTGTGTATTAGAAATAGCTCCGTTTTATACATCACATTTGGCTACCAAAAAAAATCCATAAATTCAGTCCTCAAAACGCAAACTTTTTTCCAAATTAACTCCATAATATCGACTGAAAACATGGCAAACGTTTTTTAGAATCAAGCCTCAAGGTGTTTTTCACATATCTCTTCATTGATACATCGTTCTTGGATACATGCTTTCTCTCCTGAATCCCAGGAGAAAATGACCGCACCTGAAGATTACGCACAAATTTAGACAAAGGACACCGGGCGGACCTCTGGAAAATGTAGTCTCTTATGGCCAATCTTCCAATGATATGCCTACAAATACGTCACAATGCTGCTAAGACCTTGGGCGAACGACAGAAAGTGTAGGCTCGTTCCTTGCGCAATCACAGCCATATAAGGAGAGAATGGAAAACAGAGCTTCAGAAATTCTGCTAATTCCTGGGTGATGCATCATCTTGGTTTCGCCTGTAGAATGAGTTCTGGGGCACTTACAGACAAAATCTTTGCAGATTCTGAAACTTCAGAGTGTTTTCTTTCCAAAACTGTCAAGAATATGCATAGTCGAGCATCTTTTCGTGACAAAATATCGCGCTTAAAACGGGAACGTTTTTTATCCAAAAATGAAATAGCGCCCCTAGAGCTCTAACTGGTTAAGGGGGCTGAATAATTTTGCACGCCCAATTTTTCCGTTTTTGATTTGTTAAAAAAGTTTGAAATATCCAATAAATGTCGTTCCACTTCATGATTGTGTCCCACTTGTTGTTGATTCTTCACAAAAAAATACAGTTTTATATCTTTATGTTTGAAGCCTGAAATGTGGCAAAAGGTCGCAAAGTTCAAGGGGGCCGAATACTTTCGCAAAGCACTGTATATGCAGGCCTCAGCGGATCATGCAGCCCTCAGGTTCATTACAAATAAGAAACGTCTAATACATCATTGTGATCCCTACAGCGCTGTTGGCCGGTCGTCATTGACCTTGCGTAGGCTTAAACACTGGTATACACTGATTTATAAGGCCATATTGGGTAAAATGCCATTTTATCTCTGTTCTTTTTTAGTCAGGTCAGTAAATACATATCAATTATGGTCACATTCTGATTTGCTTCTAACAGTGCCAAAAATTAGAACAGGTCATGGTAGAAATAGTTTTAGTTACTTAGCACCGTGGTCCTGGAATTCTCTCCTGAACATTTTAAAATGTGATGATCTAGTTTTGTTGGTGGAGTTTAAACACTTGATCGATGTATATACCATATAGTGTAATTGTTTTTAGTCCAGCTGTTTTTAGTCGATGTTTGTGTTTTTAATGTAATATGTAATTGTTGTACTGTCTGTCTGTTTATAGTTTTGTTTAATGTTGTGTATGTAAGTTATTTTGTCTGAAACGTTGTTCCCCCTGCTGCTATTGGATCAGGTCTCTCTTGAAAAAGAGATGTTCTCAATGACAAAAACCTGTATAAATAAAGGTAAAATAAAAAAAAATCTAATAAAGGTAAAAATTAAAAATAAAAGATGCCACCATTGTATTCAGGATCATTGTTTTCATAGGCAGGACCATGGAAACTGATGGAATGCTCTGTGCATTTCAGTGTTGTGACTGTTTTGAGAGGTTTGCACACTTTGATGACTTCCTCTGCTTGTTTGTCATTTTCAGACTAAGTCACAATATCTTTGACATTGTTCCTCACAGCTTGATCAGTCAGTGTAGAATACAGCTCAACTTTCTGCTCAAGGTATCTCTCAACCATGTCACAGCTTGATCAGTCAGTGTAGAATACACCGCAACTTTCTGCTCAAGGTATCTCTCAACCATGTCATGGCTTGAATTCCATCTAGTAGGGACATCTTGGATTAGTTTGTGGTTTGGCAGCTCCAACATCTCCTGTTTTGTCTTGAAAACATGTGCAGAAGTTGTGCTTTTATGAAAGAAGGATACCACTTTCCTGATCTGTCCTATGAGGTGAGAGATTGGATTCACTGTCATTGCTTTTTGAAATGCTAGATTAATAACGAGAGCAAACCATCCTGTCTGTGGAATCATTACATTACCCCCCTCCAACTTCCACACTGCAACTACTTCCCTTAGCTCCTCCCCCAAGTTTACACTGGTGTGACTCCTCTCAATGGGACGTGTTTGAAACACATGGCTGTTTATCTCCCACTCTGCCGTAATGAAATGAGCCTTACAGTAAGGTAGCTCTCTGTAGCTCTAGACGTCCAACTGTTTGTTGTTAATCCACCACTCTAATAGGCTATCAGCAATGAACAGAGTCTACATGTTGTAGAAGTTGTATCCACCACTCTAATAGGCTATCAGTAATGAACAGAGTCTACATGTTGTAGAAGTTTTATCCACCACTCTAATAGTCTATCAGTAATGAACAGAGTCTACATGTTGTAGAAGTTTTATCCACCACTCTAATAGTCTATCAGTAATGAACAAAGTCTACATGTTGTAGAAGTTTTATCCACCACTCTAATAGTCTATCAGTAATGAACAGAGTCTACATGTTGTAGAAGTTTTATCCACCACTCTAATAGGCTATCAGTAATGAACAGAGTCTACATGTTGTAGAAGTTTTATCCACCACTCTAATAGTCTATCAGTAATGAACAGAGTCTACATGTTGTAGAAGTTTTATCCACCACTCTAATAGTCTATCAGTAATGAACAGAGTCTACATGTTGTAGAAGTTTTATCCACCACTCTAATAGTCTATCAGTAATGAACAGAGTCTACATGTTGTAGAAGTTTTATCCACCACTCTAATAGTCTATCAGTAATGAACAGAGCCTACATGTTGTAGAAGTTTTATCCACCACTCGTTGGTAATCCCCGTTATAGTTTACAGGGAAACCGAAATGTTGCCAGACGGCAGACCTGAATAATACTGGGGGGTCTTCTAGTTCTGGCTCGCTATGTTGTTCCTTTGCATTTAGCTAACTTCTAATTCCTTCATAAGCTAACGTAAACTCGTACATCGCCTTGGTCTGTACAATTGCCCTTATTTTATTTTCAATACCATTGTAAAGCACAATTTCTCCCCTTTCCAACAGAATCAATTACATGACCTAAACACTGCCTGTTTCTGCATAATTCAAGCAGGCAATGAGTCCAGTCTGGTCTTTTTTTTTAAATGGCGGGTGGGGAAGCGAAACTAATGCGTGATAGTGACAAGGAGAGATCAGTGTGGGAAAATTGCTTTTTTTCACTCGATCTGTCCAACTTATCACCTTATCGCCTCTAAAATGTAAATAAAACACTATAAAGAGTTTATATAATGTGTGTGTCGAATTTTAATAGATTTTTTTAGGGCGGTGCTAAAGGATGAGAGGAGTGCTACACCTGGTGGAGAGAGATTGTAAGACAGAAATAGTTGCTTTATGCGTGCTGTATGTTACGACATGACACGTCTAGATGTAACGGAGGGTCCGATTCTCCAAGACTATAGAGCCATTACCATGTCGATCAACACTTGAATAGAAATCTAGTTCACACCCCCGGTTTTGACGTCAACACAGTCGCTACAGTCCCATTAGTTTTCTTTGTAGCCTCGTTTGAATGTTGCGGTTGCGCACATTTGTATGGAATGGGGTGAGTTTACGTTAATTGCTGCTACGACGGTCTCTCAGCTCTGTTCTCGCTGGAGTGAAATAACTAATGAGCAGAGCTGCATACAGCTACGAGACGAAACAACTTCATAAAATAAAAAAATATTTTGATATTTAATCTATACGCCAGTGGTTTATGCAATAATTATTTTTTTTACAATGAAATGTGTATATATATTTTCCTAGCTATAATATATGATTAATGTATTATTCGGTTCGCAGTGCGTACCGAACCGTGGACCCTGTACTGAACGGTTCAATACGAATACACGTAGCGTTTCACCCCTAACTGGCGTAAAGGACAGTATTGCAGAGGTGCACAACTCCGGCTTGCAAGGTCTGGGGCCGGGTTACTTCTTACTCCTGTCAGTGCTTTTGCTGCAAACACTTCTTATTCCTACTGTGAGAGTAATTAATTGTGGTCACAACCAATGTCCCCTCTAATATTTTTCTGCTGAGCGCAAACTTGAACGTTGTGAAACATCTGTGCAACTTCTAGTGCGTGTTTACTGTGTACACTGAGGCTGTAACTACTTTAAATTGTAGTTTTAAGTGGCCAATTAGGCTAGAGTGGCTATTTGATCATAATGTAGGCCTACCACAGTGGACTCGCATAAAAAACCATGGAGAAAATGCATCCCATAAGATTTTAACATGGAAATAGGAGTTCTATTATTCAGCCTACAGTAGCAGCCAATGTGTGGTGTTCAATGTAGGCCTGCATTCCATGAGACTTAAACAAATAAAATATGCAGGGCATTGACATGTTTATCCACTTGTCCTTCAGAGAATGAGGTGACTGTAAATGTTGGTGTGTTGTTTGAAGCAAGAAACCACCAATAAAATGCATTATTTTTCCCATACCATTATTACAGAAAATCTGACACATTATGCTACCTATTGGCTACTTCGCTCATCCAAGCCTCTCTCAAAATACAACACTGCCCCTTTAGGACAAAAACAGCTCTACCTGACTCACTTTTCAAAGATGTCGAGAAATGTACACGTTTTGTGCTTTTGTAGGAAGCAACCACTCCCCTATTGCTGACTACAAATGATCTAGAACTGGGCTAATAACTCACTAACTAGCAAAGGATATGAACAACATGTGCACACGTGGCTACATGTAGCTCTTGTTTTGATCTCAACTGATGGCGAAACTCAAGTCACACCACATTATTGTACACAAATTCATGTTGTTATTCCTATGAACAGAGAAAGTGAAATATTCCTCGATATTAGAAAAACCCAAGCCTCTAATAATAACAGCAACGCAAGCCCATAGATGCACTTTCCTACTCATTCATTACTGCTGCAGTGCTTATTGTAGTGCTGAGTGGAAATAGGAAGAACACACATTTTATGGGTTATGAAAGCGTTGAATACAAAATAACAACTTAAACATGAACTTACTCATAAAACAGCAGCTCTTTACTGTATTTGTTGAGTCTCTGTAGTAATTTTTTAAAAACGTTTTGAAATCTCACAGTATCAACTTTTCTGTAGCTTTATTTTATGTGTGCTAAGTTATGGTAGACATGGTAATCTGAGCCATCCGATTGGCCATCGGTAGGCCTATGGTGCACTTGATTTTATCTCTTGGCCCGCTGAGAAGGCGCAGGGCAGCTGAATTGGGTGCACCTACCAACATCAGCCGAGACAAAAAAAAATAGGAACAAGGCTTTATCATTGGGTTTTTTACAGAAATGTTTGGCGATCGACTAGGAATGCCTTGGAGATTGACCGGTTGGTGACCACTGCTCTAGAAAGTTGAGTGAAGTTCAATCTTGTGCATCTCTCTGTGGGCTGATATTTCTTCTGCACAGCAGTCCCAGAGAGCTGCGCGACAGTCTCGGGGGACTGCGTGTCCACATGCAGTTTAGAGGGAACATTGCTCACAACTGCACTTCAAAACACAGTTTGAGAAGAAAGCCACAATGTTTGTGGGAAATGAAGTCCTCCACTACCCACTGATGATACAAATGACTGTCTTTGGTAATATTGAGCCTACTTCCTGTATGCCCATAGAATTCTAGTGGTTAATTACATCTTCACAGTAACACTGCAGGTGCTGCATTCATTCACATCCTCGGAATGACATCGGTAGCTATTAGCACTAAGCTACAATCTGCTGTCCTCTCTCTGAGACATAGGCCTTTTGACACTGCATGGTTCTTAGCCCCAGGCTAAGACTGTCCCTGGGCTAGCTTATCCTGTGTTCACACAAGCATTTGTTAACCCTGGGCTGAGATTTAGCCATGGGCTAAGGATTCACACTTGTATTCCAAAGCCCTGAGCTAACGAACAAACACAGCATGCGACCAACAATCTATCTCGGCGACACAACCAATGTTATAAGTAAATCATTTATTAAGATATTATTTCCTCTTGCTTCTAATCTCGCATTTTATTTCCAAGAGTGATTGTTTGTAAACCTTGCTGTCTGACATCGGAAACTGTTAAACTTTTTGAAACGTTATCTCGCCCATGTACGTAGAATGCTGTCCACGGATGAGACAAACTTTTCCGATCCAGGCAAAAATCATGCAATATTATTATTATTATTATTATTATTATTATTATTATTATTATTATTGATTGTAATATCGAATTAAATGTCAAAAGAAAAGTTACGAAAGTTTTTTGTTTTCAGAAGAAAATATGAAATAGTTAAAATGTAGCTGCAGGACACGTCACAGGCATCACAAGCATATGCAAAATAAGCAAAAGTGCAGCTTTTGTGATTGGACAGTGAAAGTTCTATGTGTTGTTCTTGACCTTGTTTCACACTGGCTCTTTTGGGACTGTTTCTGGGGCTAGCCCTGAAAAGTCTGTGCTAACCCTGCTCCAGAGTAGGGCCAGCTAGTCCTGGGCTAAGGTTGGTGCTAGCCCACTTAAGAAAGTGCAAGTGTGAACACTCGCTTAACCCCAGGCTAAGATCTCCCTTAGCCCAGGGCTAAGCAGGCTCTTAGCCCTGGGCTAAGGTGCAGTGTGAACATGCCTAGGATGTCAGAACTCAGCACAGCAGAAAACCCATATATGTCAGCATTGCTATCAGTTTAATATGAATAACATGTATGACAGAGACAATAAATAGTCCTGACTTTAATGACTGTCTGAATGGTAATACACTAACCCAGCTGTTGGGAATACGTCCTCAGTGAGCAGGGCCCAAGGGGTAACGTACTAATGTCAGTGGTGGTATTAGTGACAGTAGGTTAGGAGCACTGTGTGTGTGCACAGGTGTGTCTCTCGATTCTTACACCCTGGGCTCTCGGCAGGGACAGAGCTGAACCCGTCCTGACCTCTATCTTCCACGAAGGCCTCAGGCTGACTGAAAGGTCATGTGAAACAGCCGCACAAAAATGGAATGTGTGTAAAAAGTTAATGGAAAAAAAGCTGAGACCTGGGGTGTGTTTGTAGTGTTACGTCACACCGTATTGTCAACTAAGGAGCGACCGCTTTTAGTCTAACTGACTTATTTTATACACCTGGAATCTCTACTTCATGCTGAAGAGAACAACATTGTCAGTTGTTCCAACAGAGTAGCTTGCAGTCATATCTCTATCATTGTGACAGGTTTCCTTCCTCATGTACTATATGGTTCAGTACAGGCCAGTGGTACAGCTCCATCTCCACCTAGTGGTGGGAGAGAGACATCGCACCAACAGACATTTCCTCTGCAGCAGTAACTTCTGCAGTGGGCTTACACAGCAAATTGATCTGCAAAAGGATGACTTATGAGGCAATGGTCAGAACACATAAGCCGGGCCGGCCGGCTGCAATAGAGCCTGGACTCGAACCCAGAATCTCTAGTGTCACTGCAATGCAGTGCCTTAGACCACTGCGCCACTCGGGAGGCCCTTTCCACGCCATTTTGCCCATTGGGAGATGCTATTCTCCACAGTGGGCATATATTTTAGTGAGCATAAGGGTGCACGCACTGAGAACGAAATCTATTACATCTGCCAAACTACAGTATGGATGTTACTGTTTCTTTAGGGAGTGCTTCTACACCTGCATTGCTTGCTGTTTGGGGTTTTAGGCTGGGTTTCTGTACAGAACTTTGAGATATCAGCTGATCTAAGAAGGGCTATATAAATACATTTGATTTGATTAATAACAAAGATGAAGTAATGTGTTCGCTGAATTTCCATCATGTTTGCTATTTCATCCAGCCACAGAAGAAATATAAGCTAAGCAATTTATTTTGTATTTGAATTTTGCATTTTTAAAGTTAGGAGATATTATTTAGACAAAGTAATGAGACTTGGATTGCAAGTATATCTCCATGATAATATGGTAAAGTTGGCCTCATGTATAGGCACTCTAACAAATAGATAAGACCAAGGACATCCCAGATCAGTTAACAGTTTTTAATGAAGCTAGCAATGCTAATGCCAAATGTATAAAAAAATATATATATAAAAAAACAGTGGTGAAAAAAGTACCCAAATATCATACTTGAGTAAAAGTTGAGATACTTTCATAGAAAATGACTCAAGTGAAAGTCACTCGGTAAAATACTACTTGAGTAAAAGCCCAACAGTATTTGGTTTTAAATATATTTAAGTGTCAAAAGTAAATGGAATTGCAAAAAATGTACTTAAGTATCAAAGTAAAAGTATGAACCATTTCTAATTCCTTATATTAAGCTGATCAGACGCTAATCAGACAGCACACTATTGATGGATAGCCAGGGGGGACACTCCAACACTCAGACATTATTCACAAACAGTATGTGTATTTAGTGAGTCTGCCAGATCAGGCAGTAGGGATGACCAGGGATGTTCTCTTGAGAAGTGTGTGAATTGGACCATTTTCCTGTAACAATATAACAAGTACTTTTGGGTGTCAGGGAAAATGTATGGAGTAAAAAGTGCATAGTTTTCATTAGGAATGTAGTGAAGTAAAAGTCGGCAAAAATATAAATGGTAAATTACAGATTCCCCCTCAAAAAATACTTAAGTAGTACTTTTAAGTCTTTAAAGTCTTAACTTGTTTTTTATTTTTTCAGTAGTGTAAAGTACTTATCACATTGGTGTAGAGAGAGAGAGATGCTCACACACATACAGCTTATGAAGCTAGGTATACTGTTAAACTCACACTATATCACACACATTAATAGATTGCTTCAGTTGGATTAAAGTCTGTTTTTAGTAGTTGAAGAGGTCTACATATTGTGAAGTAGAGGGAGAGAGACAGATGTTAACAGTTTATGCAGCTCGGTCTACTACTGTACAACTCACACACACATCATGCACATCAATGTATTATGGCATGATCATTGATCATACTGACCGGAAGTATTTTAAACATTTGTTTTGCAAATGGACAGGGAACAGTTCATCTGATTCTGTTCATCTAAATGCAAATCATACATCTGTGATTGACAGTATACAAGTATTATTGCATGTTGACTCACCAATCACAGTGAAATTAGATTAAATCTAGCCATGATTAGGGCTGTGGCGGTAACGAATTTCGTCAGCTGGTGATTCTCAAACAAATCACTGTCGGTCTCACAGAAATTTACCGTTAATTAACAAAGACATTTGGCATCTCCTGGCTTCCACACGCCTACAAGCCATTTTTAAAAACTAATAAAATATAACTATTTTCTCCAAACGATTTGAGGGAATGCGCACGTGCGGCTAATCTGTTGAGTTGTTAACAAAGAAATAGGTACTCCTAAATGCTTAATTTAGAGTTATTTATGTAACTTTAGTTGTTCTACAAACGTTGGGCTAAATGTTTTGATTTTTAATACACTGTAAGGCTGCATGATGAGACTTTTACAGTCGTATGAAATAGTTTGGGCACCCCTGACAATTTCCATGATTTCCATTTATAAATATTTGGGTGTTTGGATCAGCAATTTCATTTTGATCTATCAAATAAGTGATGGACACAGTAATATTTTAGTAGTGAAATTAGGTTTATTCGATTAACAGAACATGTGCAATATGCATCAAAACAAAATTTGACAGGTGCATAAATTTGGGCACCCCAATAGAAAAATCACATCAATATTTAGTAGAGCCTCCTTTTGCTAAAATAACAGCCTCTAGACGCTTCCCATAGCCTCTAATGAGTGTCTGGATTCTGTGTGAATGTATTTTGGACCATTCCTCCTTACAAAACTTCTCCAGTTCAGTTAGGTTTGATGGTTGTCGAGCATGGACAGCCCGCTTCAAATCATCCCACAGATTCTCAATGGTATTCAGGTCTGGGGACTGGGATGGCCATTCCAGAACATTGTACTTGTTCCTCTGCATAAATGCCCGGGATGATTTTGAGCAGGGTTTTGGGTCGTTGTCTTGTTGAAATATCCAGCCCCGGCATAACTTCAACTTTGTGACTGATTCGTCAACATTATTCCCAAGAATCTGCTGATATTGAGTGGAATCCATGCGACCCTCAACTTTAACAAGATTCCCAGTACCGGCACTGGCCACACAGCCCCACAGCATGATGGAACCCCCACCAAATTCTACTGTGGGTAGCAAGTGTTTTTCTTGGAAAGCTGTGTTATTTTGCCGCCGTGCATAACGTCCCTTGTTATGATCAAATAACTCAATCTTTGTTTCATCAGTCCACAGCACCTTATTCCAAAATGAAGCTGGCTTGTCCAAATGTGCGTTTGCATACCTCAAGCGACTCGGTTTGTGGCGTGTGTGCAGAAAAGGCTTCTTCCGCATCACTCTCCCATACAGCTTCTCCTTGTGCAAAGTGCACTGAATTGTTGAACGATGCACAGTGACACCATCTGCAGCAAGATGATGGTGTAGGTCTTTGGAGGTGGTCTGTGGACTGTTTTTGACCGTTCTCACCATCCTTCGCCTTTGCCTCTCCGATATTTTACTTGGCCTGCCACTTCTGGCCTTAACAAGAACTGTGCCTGTGGTCTTCCATTTCCTAACTATGTTCCTCACAGTGGACACTGATAGCTTTTTGTAGCCTTCTTCTAAACCATAATGTTGAACAATCTTTGTTTTCAGGTCATTTGAGAGTTGTTTTGAGGCCCCCATCTTGCCACTCTTCAGAGGAGAGTCAAAGAGAACAACTTGAAATTGGCCACCTTAAATACCTTTTCTTATGATTGGATACACTTGTCTATGAAGTTCAAGTCTTAATGAGCTCACCAAACCAATTGTGTGTTCCAATTAATCAGTGCTAAGTAGTTACAGGTATTCAAATCAACAGAATGACAAGGGTGCCCACATTTTTGCATAGCCTATTTTTCACATCTCATTTAATTTCATACAACTTAATATTGCTACACTAAAAATCTTTGTCTGGACAATACCCCAGTACTCAGCTTTTATTAGAAAATGAATGGCATGCCACTGTGATCATTTTCTGGGACGACAGAGTAAATTATTATGCAGCCTCAGAGGGGTGCCCAAACTTTTTCATATGACTGTATGATGATTTGAAAAAGTTGCTTGAAAGGCATGAGCTCTGCTTAGTTTTCTGGGCAGGCTGTACTCACTCCAATAGTCTCTCATTCAAAATTTGACAAGCATTTGATAATGCCTCGAATTTCATGGTGACATCCCCTTTGTGGCCGTAATGCACCCTAAAAAAATCCATGCCTTTTGCAGGCCGGAGTGCTGAGTTGTGCCCTTCTCCCTGCGTGTGCTGTGTAATCCAAAGCGTCTCTCACTCACATGGCTCTCCATCACGTGATCGGGTCTTTCTCACAGGCTACAAGTGAAGATAGACACATCGTGGACGCAACTGCGTGTGTCCTTATCCAATTCCGAGGTGCATATTGAAGATATTGGAAGAACTGTCCACATTTACTTTGTCAGCCAACAAGATGAGGCCTAACGAACAGCAAAAGCACTAGTATATGTCAATCTACAATCCCCCATAGTACAAAAGTCAACCAATTATTTTCTGCGCGAGAAATACTTTTTCCAAACAGTCTGGGACAGTTGTGGGATGCGATAGATCCCAAATTTATACAACCATTAGCATCAAAAACTATTAGGCTATTTCGTCACATTATAAGTGAAAATTATCGTCCCCAAATTTGAAACTCACGCACTGCTTATAAATGCCAGTTAGGCTCTTCACCCCTTGTAAAGCGGATGAATCTGCTTAATTTTAAGAAGTTATTTGGCCTTTAGTTGTGATACAAACCTCATTAAAACAAATAGGCCTATGGGCTAGGTTACATGAGGTGTGCGACTATGATTCGAGTAAGTCACACAAAAAAAGGCTTTGTTTCTTATGCTGGGCGTCATTCACAAGTGATAGGCTAATATTGTCACCCATCAGACTATTCTTGATTTAATCTTGTCTTTACATATACTAAATAATATGTGACATTTGTTTTTATTTAGAATGGACCGTTATAATGCACCTGTCTCGAAACAGGGGCAGCGGGAGAAATACATGTTATTTATGCACTTAAATAGCGAATGGAGGATGCTTTTCCCGTGGTTTATTCTCCTGCCAGCCAGGTAGGTTATACTCCTGTTGTAAATATAAGCAATGTGCTTAATATTAGGAAAGTTGAGAAATAAATATAGTAGGCCTAGCCTACAGAAAGCTGATGGGATCCTCGTCTTTTTATTAGTGGCCATCACAGTTTTCTCCTGCAATTGCATAGCCTATAGACATGTTGCGCTCAAGGGCTCTCATGAATGTCATGCTCTTCTCAAACCCTACTTCCCAACCTGAGAACTCTGTTCTGCTACTGGTCTCTTGGCCCTCCCACCCCTACGGGCAGCTCCCGCTCAGCCCAGTCCAAGCTCTTCTCTGTCCTGACAGCCCTATGGGAGGGCAGCTCCCGCTCAGCCCAGTCCAAGTTCTTCTCTGTCCTGACACCCCTATGGTGGAACCAGCTAAAATAGCAGAGTCCCTACACATACATGAAACCTTATCTCTTCGAAGAATATCTTAAATACCATCTTAATAGCTCTGGCTTTGCTCAAATCAAAGTGTATTTGTCACATTTGTCCACAGGTGTAGACCTTACAGTGGAATGTTTACTTACAGGCTCTAACCAATAGTGCAAAAAAGGTGTGTGTGTTGACATGCATCAGACAGTCCTTGCACTTTGAAACCCACACCCATGGTGTCTTATAGCACCACTCGCTGGGTGAAATGGCGGAAAAAAGACTGTGCACACACCCGGCGTTACAATGACAAGTAGCACAGCAGATGACTGCTGTCTGAACACACATTTGATTTGGTCACTTGTAACTTTTCATTTGGACAGTCAGTATTCTAAAACGGAATAGAAAAACAAAACTGATTTGAGCATTAAGGCATACAGTGTGAACAAGGAAATAGTGGCTATACATATGCCTGCCAGGGAGACTGACTAAAATCATTATTTGCTGTTGATTGAGCAGTGATTAGAATCTAGTGTTGGGTTGAAAACTATTAATGATGAAAATGTAGGCTAGTTACTGTATGAGTGTTGTTTAATGGAGACTGTTTCTATATGTACAGTGTATTCATAAAGTATTCAGACCCCTTGACTTATTCCACATTTTGTTACGTTACAGCCTTATTCTGAAAAGGATTAAATAAAAATAAATCCTCAGCAGTCTACACACAATACCCCATAATGACAATGTGAAAACAGGTTTTATAAATTGTTTCTAAATTGATTAAAAATACAAAACCGATAACTTATTTACATAAGTATTCAGACCCTTTGCTATGAGACTGAAAATTGAGCTCAGCTTCATCCTGTTTCCATTGAGCATCCTTGATGTTTCTAAAACTTGATTGGAGTCCACCTGTGATAAATTCAATTGATTTGGACATTATTTGAAAAGGCACACACCTGTCTATATAAGGTCCCACAGTTGACAGTGCATGTCAGAGAAAAAACCAAGCCATGAGGTCAAAGGAATTGTCCATAGAGCTCAGATCTGGCGAAGGGTTCCAAAAAATATCTGCAGCATTGAAGGTCCCCAAGAACACAGTGGCCTCCATCATTCCCAAATAGAAAAAAGTTTGAAACCACCAAGACTCTTCCTAGAGCTGGCCGCCTGACAGGGAGACTAGTCAGGATCGAGGGAAAGATGAACGGAGCAAAGTACAGAGATCCTTGATTAAAAACCTGCTCCAGAGTGCTCAGGACCTCAGACTGGGCCGAAGGTTCACCTTCAAACAGGACAACCTCCCTAAGCATATGACCAAGACAACGCAGGAGTGGCTTCGGAACAAGTCTCAATGTCCTTTAGTGGCCGGCCAGAGCCTGGACTTGTACCCAATCGAACATCGAGAGAGACCTGAAAATAGCTGTGCAGCGACGCTCCCCATCCAACCTGACAGAGCTTAAGAGGATCTGCAGAGAATGGGTGTGCTTGCCAAGCTTGTAGCGTCAAACCCAAGAAGACTTGAGGCTGTAATCGCTGCCAAACGTGTTTCAACAAAGTACTGAGTAAAGGGTCTGAATACTTATGTAAATGTGATATTTAAGTTTAAAAACATTTTTAATACATTAGCAAAAATGTCTAAAACCTGTTTTTGCTTTGTCATTAGGGGGTATTATGTGTAGATTGATGAGGGGAAAAAACAGTTTGAATTCATTTTAGATTAAGGCTGTAATTTAACAAAATGTGAAAAAAGTCCAGGGGTCTAAATACTTTCCAAATGCAACATGCAACAATTTCAAGATTTTAGCTCATGTAAGGAAATCAGTCAATTGAAATAAATGTATTAGGCCCTAATCTATGGATTCCACGACTGGGAATACAGATATGCGTCTGTTGGTCACAGATGCCTTCAACAACAAAAAAAGTAGGGGAGTGGATCAGAAAACCGTTCACTGTCTGATGTGACCACAATGTGCCTCATGCAGCGCGACACATCTCCTTTGCAGAAAGTTGATCAGGCTGTTGATTGTGGAATGTTGTCCCACTCCTCTTCAATGGCTGTGTAAAGCTGCTGGATATTGGCGGGAACTGGATCTAGAGCATCACAAACATGCTCAATGGGTGACATGTCTGGTGAGTATGCAGACCATGGAAGAACTGGCACGTTTCAGCTTCCAGGAATTGTATACATATTCTTGAGACATGGGGCTGTGCATTATCATGCTGAAACATGAGGTGATGGCGGCGGATGAATGGCACGACAGGATCTCATCACGGTATCTCTGTGCCTTCAAATTGCCATCAAATGCAATTGTGTTCATTGTCTGTTGTCCATACCAAAACCCCACCGCCACCATGGTGCACTCTGTTCACAACTTTGACATCAGCAAACCTCTCACCCATACAACGCCATACACATGGTCTGTGGTTGTGAGGCCGGTTGGACGTACTGCCAAATTTTCTAAAATGACAGCTTATGGAGGATAAATTAACATTACATTCTCTGCCAACAGCTCTGGTGGACATTCCTGCGGCCAGCATGCTAATTGCACGCTCCCTCAAAATTTGAGACATCTATCGCATTGTGTTGTGGGACAAAAACTGCACATTTTAGAGTGATCTTTCATTGTCCCCAACACAAGGTGCACCTGTGTAATGATCATGCTGTTTAATCAGCTTCTTGACATGCCACACCTGTCAGGTGGATGGATTATCTCGGCAAAGGAGAATTGCTCACTAGCAGGGATGTAAACAAATGTGTGCACCATATTTAACAGAAATATGTTTTTTTTGCATATGGAACATTTCTATGATCTTATATTTCAGCTCATGAAACATGTTGTATTAAAAAATGTGTGTATGTATGTTTATACAGTATATCACAAAAGTGAGTACACCCCTCACATTTTTGTAAATATTTGAGTATATCTTTTCATGTGACAACACTGAAGAAATGACACTTTGCTACAATGTGAAGTAGTGAGTGTACAGCTTGTATAACAGTGTAAATTTGCTGTCCCCTCAAAATAACTCGACACACAGCCGCTAATGTCTAAACCGTTCCCCACTTTATTTTAAGAATGTGAAATGTCAGAATAATAGTAGAGAATTATTTATTTCAGCTTTTAATTCTTTCATCACGTTCCCAATGGGTCAGAAGTTTACATACACTCAATTAGTATTTTATAGCATTGCCTTTAAATTGTTTAACTTGGGTCAAATGTTTTGGGTTGCCTTCCACAAGCTTCCCACAATAAGTTGGGTGAATTTCCTTCATTCCTCCTGACAGAGCTGGTGTAACTGAGTCAGGTTTGTAAGGCCTCCTTGCTCACACACGGCTTTTCAGTTTTGCCCACAACCGTCCTTCACGGTTGGGATGGTGTTCTTCAGCTTGCAAGCCTTTCCCTTTTTCCTCCAAACATAACAATGGTCATTATGGCCAAACAGTTCTATTTTTGTTTCATCAGACCAGATGAACATTTTGGACATTTCTCAAACAAGTACCATCTTTGTCCCCATGTGCAGTTGCAAACCGTAGTCTGGCTTTTTTATGGTGGTTTTGGAGCCGTGGCTTCTTTTTGCTGAGCGGCCTTTCAGCTTATGTGGATATAGATACTTTTGTACCTGTTTTCTCCAGCATCTTCACAAGGTCACCAAAGTACGTTAATCTCTAGGAGACAGAACGCGTCTCCTTCCTGAGCGGCATTACGGCTGCGTGGTCCCATGGTGTTTATACTTGCGTGCTATTGTTTGTACAGATGAATGTGGTACCTTCAGGTGTTTGGAAATTGCTTCCAAGGATGAACCAGACTTGTGGAGGTCTAAAATTATTATTTTTTAAATTCTGAGGTCTTGGCTGATTTCTTTAGATTTTCCCATGATGTCAAAGCAAAGAGGCACTGAGTTTGAAGGTAGGCCTTGAAATACATCCACAGATACACAGCCAATTGACTCAAATGATGTCAATTAGCCTACCAGAAGCTTCTAAAGCCATGACATAATTTTCTGGAATTTTCCGAGCTGTTTAAAGGCACAGTCAACTTAGTGTATGTGAACTTCTGACCCACTGGAATTGTGATACAGTGAATTTTAAGTGAAATAATCTGTCTGTAAACAATTGTTGGAAAAATTACTTGCCATGCACAAAGTAGATGTCCTAACTGACTTGCCAAAACTAGTTTGTTAACAAGAAATGTAAGGAATAGTTGAAAAATGAGTCCATCCTAAGTGTATGTAAACTTCCGACTTCAACTGTATATACACACACACTGAACAAAATGTGTATATATATGTATATATATTTGGGAGGTAGTAGCAATAATTTCCCTGTGTGTCTCAGTCAGTTCCATCAGTTATTATCTTTGCTTTTTAAATCCCACAATCTGCTCTGCTTTATGTCATCAATACTTCTGCCTCAGGTCACATGATCAGCATGTTGACCTCTGGTTGGTTGGCCTGCAGAGCTCTGAGGAAAGGGGAAACACTCAAACCCAAATATTTTTCTTCATGACTTGCAGGAAGCCATTTCCCTGTTTTGAGGTGTGAAGAGTGTTTTTAGATATCTGTTTGCTACTTATTTTCTGTTTTTTCACATTGTTTAAAAAAAAGTAATATCCTCAATTAACTTGATACAAGTGTACAGACAAATTACATTTTATAAGGTATGGTCAATAGAGGAGAGAACAAGATATTTCTTTGCAGAACTGAAAAGCTATAAATGCTTTTCTCTTGTGAAATGCAGGTCGTAAAAGGATTAATACAACCCCTAACAGTAGAAGTGTGTGAGATTTGACCATAGCTGGATTTTACTCTGGGTGTGTCAGTGTCCCCTATGTCTAACAGTGTCCCATAGTACTTCTCATTGACTAGATCTTTTCATCGACACTGAGTCCCTCTCCATGGAGTCTGAAGGCTATTGGACAGTGGGAGGTCCTTTCCACAGGCCTGTTATAAGTGTCTCTCGCTCTGTCTGTCCAGTCAGTGACTCACTGTTTGGTTGTGTTGAACAAGGGAGCATGGCCATGGGTCTATTAGGAGAAAACCAACACAGCAAATAAAATAAGTGTCAAAGTTTCCACCCTGCTGGAAATATACGCTCTGCAGTGCTGAAGAGCTCCGTGTGTGTGTGTGTGTGTGTGTGTGTGTGTGTGTGTGCTCACGCATGCGGACATAATAAGTAACATCTTTTATGTTATGCACTCTGATCTTCATCACTAGATCACATTGGAAGTCAGAAAGATCAGTTTGATTTTTTGTTTTTAAGTATTTTTTTTAAATTCCAAGTGCTGACTGTCTCTTTATATCAAGAAATATAAAGCAGCTATTTCTGTTATGTCCATTTATTTTCATTTAGCTACTATATATGTGGTCATGTTTCTTGTGGTGATGCGTCACTCACAAAGCCATTCCACTCCTCTCTTGTTTATGTGGTATGTTTATTTGGTTACGAAGCGATTGTTCTATAGGCCTACTCTGTGCTTGTGCAGAAACCTCTATATATTCAGGAAACGGCATCTGAACTCTGACCTATAATTACATACACCTAGAACAGCATTCACTCAGAGAGAGTGAGAGAGAGCGCGAAAGAGAGAGCGAGAGAGAGCGGGACCCTGTGAGGAAGTGACTGGGGGTTGTGCTCTCTGGCCGTTGCTGTGGAGAGAGGAGGGGAGGTGGGGAGAGGCCTCATCGACAGAGGCAGAACAGTGACACACACCAGGAAGACGGGGGAAGGGAAGGAGGTAGGCGGGGCTCGCTCTCTCCTCATGTTCGTTTTGTGTTACGAAGCGAGTGTGTATGTGTGTGTCTGCTGCGCACAACACCAGCAACAGCTGAATGAAGTGGAGCTCCAGCTAAAGGCTATCTGGCTCTTAACAGAAGGATAAGGAACAAGAAGAGGAAGAAAATAAAGACAGACAGCGAGAGAGACTAAACAGCAGAACATTAAGTATTTCAAGGAGGGCTGAGGAGGGTTGTGGGCCCTGAAGGAAGGACTAGACCGGCTTTCTGCACTGGAGGAAGGACTAATGTGCCAGGTCAGGCCGAGAGAAGCCTGAAGAAGGAAGGGAGAGAAGTAGCAAGACAGGGAGCAGGCCTTGTTAGGAGGAACATGGAGGTGGATGAAGAGAAGGTGTTGTGCTACCTGGACAAAGTGCTGGAGGATGAGGATGAGAATGTGTTTGAGTGTGGAGACATGGATCTGGAGAGTCCACTCCCACCAGGAGACATGCTGATGACTCCTGTCCACAGGCAGTTCAGGGTGAGTCTCAGGCTGCGTCCACAATGGCACCCTATCCCCTATATAATGCACTTATTTTTACCAGATAGGGCTTGACAACATAGGGCTTTGGCCAAAAGTAGAGTGCAATATGTAGGGAATAGGGTGCCATTTCAGATTTGTCCTCAGCCTTCCACTGAAACAGGATTTGACAGCAGGAAGAAACTGCCAACGCACCACTGCTTGCTCACTCATACACAGCCTAGGTCTTTACTGTGTGCCTGGCTAAAAATAACCAAGTGGGTAGTCTTATTGGTGTCTTTTCACAATGTGGCCTCAGTGTGTGTGTGTGTGTGTGTGCAGACCTCCACTGTGATAGGGTTGTGTGTTGGCCAGAGAGCTCCTTACAGACCCCTCAACCTGATGGGTGGAGACATGCTCCAGTCTGAACCAGATTTACTCTCCTCCTGTCACGTTGTATTTATCTCTGGGGAGAGGAGGGGTGGAACGAAGGAGGAAGAGAGGAAGTTAATGCTGTCAGAATAAATATTTCACTGACATCACTCGCACTGACTGACATGTGTGACAGTGAGACCATGAAGCGTGTGTGTTCCTACAGGTAGGGCTTGATCGCATAGTGCGCTATGTAGGCGATAGGGTGCCATTTCAGATTTGTCCTCAGCCTACTGATCGGACGGGGAAGAAACACCCAATGCAGGCTAGGTGTATACTGTGGTGTCAGTATAAAACTGTAAGTGACGTCCCTCACGCTGACTGACGTGTGTGTGTGTGTGTGTTCCTACAGGTTGAGTTGGACTGATAAAGAAAGACAGTGCTGCTCTTAGCCAGCCTCTTACCAGCTGAGTCACCTGGCTGTAACACATTAAGCAGTGCATCACTGTGATTGGGAAAAGAGCATTGAACTCAGCTTTGTTGAGTACTGTACAGTACATGCCTAAGTCATAAACTAGGCAGGTTTATTAGAAAAGGTGCAGCAAACTCCTAAGTCACGTTTAGTAAACTCCTAGGTCACGTTTAGTAAACTCCTAGGTCACGTTTAGTAAACTCCTAGGTCACGTTTAGTAAACTCCTAGGTCACGTTTAGTAAACTCCTAGGTCACGTTTAGTAAACTCCTAGGTCACGTTTAGTAAACTCCTAGGTCACGTTTAGTAAACTCCTAGGTCACGTTTAGTAAACTCCTAGGTCACGTTTAGTAAACTCCTAGGTCACGTTTAGTAAACTCCTAGGTCACGTTTAGTAAACTCCTAGGTCACGTTTAGTAAACTCCTAGGTCACGTTTAGTAAACTCCTAGGTCACGTTTAGTAAACTCCTAGGTCACGTTTAGTAAACTCCTAGGTCACGTTTAGTAAACTCCTAGGTCACGTTTAGTAAACTCCTAGGTCACGTTTAGTAAACTCCTAGGTCACGTTTAGTACCCTAATATTGTGGACTGCTGCAGATAGAAATGTAATTTGTAGTTCCTTATTCCACATGTCAGAAAGGTGTGTTTGTTGTGCTACAGAATATATTGATATGTGAAAGTTCCACAACATTGTGCCTACAGGTTCGGGAGCGTCTTCCAGACATACAGTAGCCCTCTGGAGAAGAGTTTTTCCTGTCTGTCCTCAACCTCCACTACTTCACACTGGGCCTGGGAATTACACAAGTCTACTGGCTCTTTATAGGCATATTTATCTGTTTGTGTGTCGTCCAGAATGCTCAGGATGATTACAAGCAGAGTGCTTTGAGGCCAATGTTTAGGAGAGAGGAGTTACTGTGACTTAAGTGTGTTTTCTTTGGTCTAATGAAATAACATCTGTGCAAACAAACACAGTGCCACGTCACAGAACACAGAACCTGAGCCTGGCCTTCAGTAGCTCAGCCACATCTCTGTGTGTGTGTTTCATGTCACAGTGCTTGTCAGACTGCTGCCTGTCTGTAGAATAAAAGCCCTATATAGTGGCAAACCTGTCAAACCGCCTCAGCACTGTGAAGCGTTGTGCAGCGTTGTAAAGTGCTGTAAAGCCTGCATTAGCACGCTGTTACTGTAGGAAGTCCTGGCTCTATCTGTTTCATTTTCCATTTGCGAGAGCATGGCCATCAAAAAACCACAGCATTTCCTGGAAAGGACACCGATTCCACCTCTGTTTCCTTCAGCAGTGCGTTGGGCAACCTCTTAAGTCATCCTGACTCCTGTCAGAACTAATAGAGGAGCACCGTTCTCAGTGCACTGTCCTGGTCGAGCCTAGAGGCACAGATTTACACTTCCGTTCAAACGATTGGGGTCACTTAGAAATATCCTTGTTTTTGAAAGAAAAGCTTCTTTTTTTTTGTCCATTAATAATAACATCAAATTGATCTTAAACACAGTGTAGACATTGTTAATGTTGTAAATGACTATTGTAGCTGGAAACGGCAGATTGTTTTATGGAATAACTATATAGAGGCCCATTAACAGCAACCGTCATTCCTGTGTTCCAATGGCACGTTGTGTTACCTAATCCAAGTTTAGCATTTTAAAGGGCTAATTGATCATTAGAAAACCCTTTTGCAATTATGTTAACACAGCTGAAAACTGTTGCCCTGATTTAAAGAAGCAATAAAACTGGCCTTCTTTAGACTAGTTGAGTATCTGGAGCATCAGCATTTGTGGGTTTGAGTACAGGCTCAAAATGGCCAGAAACTAAGAACTTTCTTCTGAAACTTGTCCACTTTCTATTCTGGTTAGGGACAGTTTGTGCTGTTCTGTGAAGGGAGTAGTATACAGCGTTGAACGAGATCTTCAGTTTCTTGGCAATTTCTTGCATGGAATAGCCTTCATTTCTCAGAACAAGAATAGACTGACGAGTTTCAGAAGAAAGTTCTTTGTTTCTGGCCATTTTGAGCCTGTAATCGAACCCACAAATGCTGATGCTCCAGATACTCAACTAGTCTAAAGGCGGACAGTTTTATTGCTTCTTTAATCAGGACAACAGTTTTCAGTAGTGCTAACATAATTTCAAAAGGGTTTTCTAATGATCAATTAGCCTTTTTAAAATTATAAACTTGGATTAGCGAACACAATGTGCCATTGGAACACAGGAGTGATGGTTGCTGATAATGGGCTTCTGAACGCCTATGTAGATAATCCATTAAACAAAAATCTGCCGTTTCCAGCTACAATAGTCATTTACAACATTGACAATGTCTACACTGTGTTTCTGATCAATTGGATGTTATTTTAATGGACAATAAATTAGCCTTTCTTTCAAAAAACAAGGACATTTCTAAGTGACCCCAAACTTTTGAACGGTAGTGTACATTTTTGTCATTTAGCAGACACTCTTATCCAGAGCAACTTACAGTTAGTGCGTTCACTAGGTGGGACAACCACATATCACAGTTATAGTAAGTACATTTTTCCTCAATAAAGTAGCAATCAGCGGTCAGCGCTAGATGAAGGATTTGTTTAGCATAATTTATCCAGGTTAGTTTCATTCAGATGAAATCTCTTAAGCAAGGCAGACCTAGTAGGACCTGGTAAGAGAGCAACTGTACTCCGTTCTGGTGGTTCAGTCTAATGCCACTAACTAGTAAGACCTCTTACCCTTAACAGTGGAAGTGGAACCTCCCATGTCCCGTCACTGTGATGACTTGGTGTTAGTCGGATCCGTGAGGTCATTGGGGTTAATAAGGTGAGGTACAGTGTGAACTCCTGGTACTCCGTCTCCCGGCCTGTCTCTTATCAGCCTCTGCTCATCTTTGCCTGCTGATTACATGGGAAGGATTTGCTCCTGTTAATAATTAATCCACCTCCCGCTTCCACTCATTCTGCACACACACACACAGTCACACCCACACACACACAATTCAGCAGAAATTCCCAGTAGACAGCCTCATCAACAGTTGTCAGATGGTATCAAAGATTCTGTTTTACATGTATCATTTGTCTGTCTGTTTGCTCTGATACAATATGTTACTTTTCCTTTGTTACCTTCACCTGTTGACTGCAGCTATATGTTAAAGACATGCTCCGGTACTTTGGCTGCTAGTAAGTCTTTTTTAAACCTCCCGCTTTGGGCTTAAACCTCCCACCGTAGAGCGAGAGAGAGAGAGAAATGACGTGGTGCACATATCAGCACATTTGTGACGTATTAATCCACATTTTGGCGACCACTTTTTGGCTCGTGGTCGCTACTTTCAGAACTACTGGCAAAAAAGGATACAAAGTACCAGATAATATCTTTAAAAATGGTTGGTGTGGATACATTATAAGAGCCATGGGACTAGTTTGTGTGGTTGGTCATTAAGTTGACCCTTGAGTTCTATGGGTGTGGTGAGAGAGACCGTACGCTATAATAATACATTATACTACTGGGCCCTGTCAAAACGTTTCATCCAACAGGTTTTATGAGAACACAGTCTATTGTTTTCCTTAAAGGCAATCTTGCAGTTCAAATAACTCCCTCCCCTGTTTTGGTAAAAAGCTCCGGGATGGGGCTGGAGAAATGTAACCACTCTCATATTCGTAGACAGAACTATGGATGGGAAGTCTCACCATCAATGATATCAACATGATAGTTTGAACCATGTTTTCAAGCTATACAGTATTTGTTTACAGTTACATTGTTTACAAACAATGGAATAAAACAAGCTTATATTTTGGCTTCTGGTGGGATATGACTGTCCTTTAAGAATCAATGGATATCATTGCTTTAGAATTCCAAAAATGGATGGACCAATCACAGATTACCACTTTAAGTTTTAGTGTGAATACATTTAAATTAAAGCATATAAATGGGAGTGCTCAAAAAGCCTCTAAATTTGGTTTACAGGCTATTAGTCTTCTGGGTGGGACTTCCCCAAGACTGAGCAATACAACAACTGTACCATTTATGTAATGTTTCCAAAAGGAAAATAAACCCTCGTTTTTTCCAGACATGTTTGGTATTAAAATAAACAGCCAGTATTTTATTAATTCATGTGATCTGGCTGTTGAGTCTTCTGCTATTCTCCTTTCACATTAAATAGTATTGTAACTGAAATCCATACTGACTACTTTTAAGGAACTGGAGGAATGAAACTAGTTAATTCAACCCTGAGAGCCACATGAGTCGGAATGAACTGTAATATGGGTTTGTATTGTCAGAACTGGGCCCTTTGATCACACGAAAGCACCTGGCTAGGGCTGTAGCTTACATTGTTCTCTGGGTGTACACTGTGTGTGCGTGTCACCTGTTGAAGGCTAGTGTGTGTCGTTTTGAAACGCATCCCTGGTGTGTGTGATTGTAGGTGTGGTTTAGTAGGACAGCAGACAGGGTGAGCTCCTGGTCCTGCTTTAACAAGAAGGGTCTGAACCTGCCCAGCCTTATCCACACAAACTCTCCCTCGCACTCTCTCTTCCTACCTCCTCCCTTGCTGTCTCTCAGGGCCAAAACAAACACCTCCACTTGGACTTGATTGCCCTCTGCCTGCCTAGTGCCCATGACTAATTGTGAGAGGAGAGTAGAGGGCACCAGGAAAATGACCATTGTGGGAGGAGAGTAGAGGGCACCAGGAAAATGACCATTGTGGGAGGAGAGTAGAGGGCACCAGGAAAATGACCATTGTGGGAGAGTAGTAGAGGGCACCAGGAAAATGACCATTGTGGGAGGAGAGTAGAGGGCACCAGGAAAATGACCATTGTGGGAGGAGAGTAGAGGGCACCAGGAAAATGACCATTGTGGGAGGAGAGTAGAGGGCACCAGGAAAATGACCATTGTGGGAGGAGAGTAGAGGGCACCAGGAAAATGACCATTGTGGGAGAGTAGTAGAGGGCACCAGGAAAATGACCATTGTGGGAGGAGAGTAGAGGGCACCAGGAAAATGACCATTGTGGGAGGAGAGTAGAGGGCACCAGGAAAATGGCCTCTCTTGTACAAATACAAATATATGTGCACTCATACAAGCTATGTACACAAAAACTCACATCAAGATTTGAATCTGCTTGATCTTTTCCTATCCAGTGAGAGGCCTCACTTAAAGTTATGAGCCAGTCCATAGTGTTTGTGCATGTGGCTGTGGCCCTACAGACAGAGCCAATGTGTTTATTCCAGTACTGTGTTGAACACCACCATGCCCTGCCACCACTGTTTTGACATACTGTAGTATCATAGTAGTGTATAGAAGCATGTATGACTGATGTCCTTTTCTTTTGGCCTCTCTGCAGGGTGACATCGAAAAGGGTCTGGAGATGAAGAAACTGGTTCTGTCTGGCTTCCTAGCCAGTGAGGAGATCTACATCAACCAGCTGGAGGCTTTGCTTCTGGTGAGGCGTGCGCGCACACACACGCTCACTATCAAGGACACGATATGGTGGACTTACCCCCGCTCTTCCCTTTCCTTTATGTAGTGCTGTCTGTGTGGGACTGTGCTGGACAGCATTAGCCCTCAGGCCAGTGTGTTGGCACCATGGTGGCTCCAAGTAGAGCCGCATGGGAGACTGGGTTCCTAAAAGCATTATGCGTTTTCGAGAAGTTGTGCTCTCATCTCTGTGAGTGCTATTAGTGGTTAGTGGTCAGTCATATTTAGAACAGAATAAAGGCCAAGCGTATCCTGAACCAGGATGACTGTGTACCCCATGCAACTGCAGCTTGATGTCACATCCTGTCTGTCTCTGCACAACTGTAAAATGGGTTCAGTATTACAAACCAGGGTCTTAAACAGGAACGACCGTTACGAGTGCAGCAGGTAGCCTAGCGGTTAGGTTAGAACGGGATCCTGAGTGGCGCAGCAGTCTAAGGCATTGCATCACAGTGCTAGAGGTGTCACTACAGACCCGAGTTCGATCCCGGGCTGTATCACAACCAGCCGTGATCGGGAGTCCCAAAGGGCGGTGCACAATTGGCCCAGCATTGTCTGGGTTAGGGGAGGGTTTGGCCGGGGTAGGCAGTCATTGTAAATAAGAATTTCTTCATAACTGACTTGCCTAGTTAAATTAAGTTTAAATCTAAAATTAAATAGTGTTGGGCCAGTAACCCGAAAGGTTGCTGGTTTGAATACCTGATCCATCAAGGTGAAAAATGTGTGCCCTTGAGCAAGGCACTTAACCCTAATTTGTAAAACAACACATTTCGCTGCACCCTCTCCTGGTGTATGTGACAATAAAATAATAAAATAACTATATAATATATATATATATATATATATATATATATATATATATATATATATATATATATATATATATATATATATATATATATATATATATATATATATATATATAACTATAAACAGCAGTTGGTTCCACAACCTCCTCAGTTTTATGTGGAGTGGTGCAGGGCAGAGGACTGAATGGACGGCTGTGTGTTGTGGTGCGTCCTGCAAGATTTCAGTGGGCCTGGCAGGTCTGGCGACACACCGGGGCGCTTTCCTGGTTGAGAGGTGATGGTGATGAATGGTGGTTGTGTTTATCTGGTTTGGCTCCACCTGCTCGACCAGCGCCACTCTGCCCAGACACACACACACACACACAGCCCAACACATTGAAAACAATGACGTCTTGCCGTGGTAGGTAAACAGTATCTGTATACAGCATACACTTCCTACAGAAAGTATTCATACCCATTGAATTTATTCCACATTACAGTGCTGTGAAAAAGTATTTTCCCCCTTTCTAATTTTCTCTACTTTTGCATATTTCAGATCTTCAACCAAAACCTAATAGTAGATAAAGGGAACCTGAGTGAACAAATAATTGCATAACTTTGTTCATGAAATAAGTATGTAACACCCAATGCCCCTGTGTGAAAAAGTAATTGCCCACTTACGCTCAATAACTTTTGATGTAATGACTCCGACCAAATGCTTCCTGTAGTTTGTTGATCAGTCTCTCACGTCGCTGTGGAGTGCATTCCACAGGAAGAACCTCATACCAACAGTCAAGCATGGTGGTGGTCGTGTTAGTTTCGGGATGCTTTGCTGCCTCAGGGCCTGGACGACTTGTCTTACTAGAAGGACTCATGAATACTGCTCTGTATCAGAGAATTCTACAGCTGAATGTCAGGCCGTCCGTCTGTGAGCTGAAGCTGAAGTGCAGCTAGGTCATGCAGCAAGACAATCAAGTCTACATGAAAATGGTTAAGCAACACATTTGAGGTTTTGGAATGGCCTAATCAAAGTCCAGACCTAATCCCAATTGAAATGTTGTGGCAAGACTTGAAATGAGCAGTTCATGCTTGAAAACTAACAAATGTCAGTGAGTTAAAGCAGATCTCTATACAAGACTTGGACAAATGTCCTCCACGGTGACGTCAGAGACGGATCGACAACTACAGGAAGCATTTGGTTGCAGTTAAATGTGGCACAACCAGTTATTGAGTGTAAAGGAGCAATAACTTTTTTGAATTGAGTGTTGCATAGCTTTGTTAATTAAATACATTTTAAATAAGTGTCAATGTTTTGGTTATCTGTGAACTCAGATTCCCTTTATCTAATATTATGTTTTGTTTGAAGATCTGATAACATTTAGTATCAAAAATATACAAAAATCAAGAATATCAGAAAGTGGGCAAATTATTTTTGATGGACTGAATGTGTTACAGCCTGAATAAAATATGGATGCAATGTATTTTTTCCATCCATCTACACACAATACCCCATAATGACAGGGAAAACATGGAATTATACATTTTGTATTTTTTTTTTGAAAATTAAATACAGAAATCTAATTTACGTAAGTATACACACCTCTTTGCTATGACACTCCAAATGGAGCTCAGGTGCATCCAACTTCCTTTGGTCATCCTTGATGTCACTACAACTTGATTGGAGTCCATGAGTGGCCAATTCCAATTGTTTGGACATTATTTTTGTAATTTTTTTAATTTCACCTTTATTTCATTTAACCAGGTAGGCCAGTTGAGAACAAGTTCTCATTTACAACTGTGACCTGGCCATATAAAGCAAAGCAGTGCGACACAAACAACGACATGGAGTTGCACATAAATGTGCAGTCAATAACACAAAAGAAAAGAAAAGTAGAAAAATGTATGTACAATGTGTGAAAGTGTAGAAGAGTAGGGAGGTAGGCAATAAATAGGCCACAGTGGCGAACATAATTACAACTTAGCATTATAAACAGAGATGTTTATTACAATGGGTCAACACAAGGGCATTTAGCCCATAGCATTGCTTATGAAAGCTAACATTCTGTAAGCTAATGCATCGCTTTCTCATAGTAACACTATTGTTATGACACTGATTTTCAACCGGGATGTGGAGATGGAGGACCTTAGCAACACATGAATGACGTGGTGGTGTGATTCTGTTTTGATTGGAGGGAAAATATTTGTGATATCCTCTCTTTTGGATTTCCCTCAGGGTTGAAACTCTTATCTGTACTTGATAAGCCTGGGATCATCCGCCAGTCCCTGGCTTATCAAGTACAGATAAGAGTTTAACCATCCGGAGTGAAATCCCAAAAAAGAGGCAGTGATGTCACTGTGGTGCTCAGGCTTGGTGCCTGTGCAAACATTTCTAAACAACATTTTGGGATGTTTGGTTCGATTTGTAATTGTGGTCTGTTCAGAGCTGTGTTTCCATCAGTACTAAAAGGAACAGCTCAGCTCTATTCTACTCTGTTCTCCAGTCTTTGGTCATGCTGCAGCGCCCACCCCTAATAATAAAGCACTGCTGAGCACCGCCCAGGATCATGATGATTTATGTGTTGAAAGCGTCAGTGCAGGTATACACACACAACACACACTAACTATTTTCTGAATGTGTGTGTGTGTGCAGCCCATGCGCCCCCTGAAGGCGACAGCCACCACGTCCCAGCCGGTGCTGACCATACAGCAGGTAGAGACCATCTTCTATAAGATCCAGGACATCTTTGAGATCCACAAGGAGTTCTACGACGCCCTCTTCCCACACATCCAGCAGTGGGATGAGAAGGTCGCCGTTGGACACCTCTTCCAGAAACTGGTAAGGGTGGCAATCAATCAATCAATCAACCAACCTGTCAGTCAATCATTCAGCTGGTCAATCTATCAATTTATCATCAAGATTGATGATTTGAATTAGGTGTTGAATTAGGTGTTGAATTAGAGTTGAATTAGGTGTGTTAGTAGGACTGGGTTGGAATACAAACCTGCACAACTCTTGAGACTCCAGAAAGATGGAAGAACAGGAAGTTGGAGGACAACTTGGAAATCTAGTTCAAATGAATTGTATTCCAGTGTCTGCCTGCCTGCCAGTGCCCCCCCCCCCCCTTCCAAAGCATAATCTACTAGTCTTCCAACGATACAAGTGTTGTTCAGACATTAGGGGGAGAGAATTTTTATTAGAGAAAAATAGACTATAGTATCCTTAACAATGCTAGTAAAGGATACTATAATTATCACATTTCACATTGGATTTATTAACTACAAAAAGGTTAGCTGTATTTTTATTTATATTCTGGTGCTGCTCCACACACCCAAGCTTGTTAGCTAGCTAGCTAACTCTGGTCCAGCATTTAGCCAACTTTCTGAAGTTCAACTTCAAATACATTCATTGATCCTTCATAGAAGCCGGTCATCCGTGGGTATGATTATGCGGGCCTAATTCAGGTGTCATTAACAACAAGATGCCCAGCGCTTCCTCCTAGCTCTCTCCCCACACGTAAAATTTCAGTCGCAAAAGTCGCGCCCTGCACTTGTCTGTCCGAGCTGCTCAATCCGCTAAATGCCGGGTTTAAAAAATATATATTTCAGAGGTTTAAAAATGAACAGAAAGGAACAATATAAACAGTTGTTTTTGGGGTTCGATCTGAACCAGTTCAGAACTTTATTTTGCTGGGCAGAACAGTGGAACGGAACATTACATTTTAAAAAAAATTATTAACGAAATTATTGGAAAATTATTTTGATTCCAACCCCTGATTGTAACTGCATAGATTTCACATGTATGGTATCACCTCCCTCTGTTCAATCTATACCCCTCTAGGATAAACATTCAATTACACTGGGGTCTGCCCAGACATTAGTCTCTATTCTGCTCCTACTCCCCCATCTATCTCTCTCCCTACATCAGTTTCTCTAACAGGCTGATTTCTGACAATTAAATGTTCATGTACTGTAGGCTCTCGCTCTCTCGCTCTCATATATTTTTACATTTCTTATTATGTGTTATGAATCCAATTTGTATATAATGTACACCGTCTCTTTCCTGGATTACACTGCTCATTAAACCCCGGAGTGTGGAGCCTGATTGGTTTAGGGAACGGTTCCATGAATCTGATTGGGTTAGGAGTGTTCTGTCTCATAAGGAAGGTCTCTAAAGGAGTTAGGGCTCTCCATGTGATACAACACCACTCTGACAGAGCAGACTGATGTGATTAGCAGTTAGTACGGTGTTCCACTTAGTATGGTGTTCTGCATTTATGTGACTGTATTGTTTTGTCGTAGAAGCAAAGTTTTAACCTCCATTTTCAATTGGATAGAAAAGATTCTAAATGTTCATTATACTGACGTAACTGTATATTCGGTTAATTCATTTAGTATGTTTTCAGTGGAAGACATCAAATTATGCATGTGCAGGCGCACACACACACACCACAGATGTCTCGCCGACATCCATTAGCAGAATCATCCAGTTCCATCTGGGAGGTGTGTGTGTGTGTGTGTGTGTGTGTGTGTGTGTGTGTGTGTGTGTCGCATGGCGACTAAACATTTAGACAGGCCTGTCTGTGAGGGAGCCACCAAACAGTGTACAGATGGTGTCATAATTACACAGCACACTCCCCACTGCTCCCCGTGTGGGGCACTGGAGACACTACAGTAGAAACAGAGAGGGAGATGCAGGGGGATCAAAGGAAAGAAGCAAGGGGAAAGAGAGAGGAGGGGAGTGGGAGAGGAGGGGAAAGGGAGAGGAGGGGAAAGGGAGAGGAGGGGAAAGGGAGAGGAGGGGAAAGGGAGAGGAGGGGAAAGGGAGAGGAGGGGAGTGGGAGAGGAGGGGAGTGAGAGAGGAGGGGAGTGAGAGAGGAGGGGAGTGAGAGAGGAGGGGAGTGAGAGAGGAGGGGAGTGAGAGAGATGGAAATCGTCAGTGTTCCAACTCCTTTCTTTCCCTCTATTTATTTTTTTCTTTCTTTCTCTCTCCTATCCTCTCATACATTTTTCTCACCCTCTCCTATGTCTCAGGGTGTTTTCTAGTACCTAAGTGAGAGACGGAAGTGCTTCTGGTGAGAGACCGAAGTGCTTCTGCCAAGGATGTAAATGTTGCTAGGAGACAGCCTTTGCCATGACGACTGATTGGGTCAGAGGGTTCTCTCCAAATCTGCAGGGAAAGATGGGTACAGGGGAGCATAATGGAAGATGAGCCAGAAGGGGAGAGAGGAGAAGGGAAAGAATATTGATCTCTGCTTTGAAGTGTCCTCAGAGACCTCATGGTTTCTCCACTTCTCCTCTCCAACAGTGATAATGCTTCACACCACACGGGCAGAGGACGAGAGCGGGGGAGGGAGGGATGGGGGAGGCAGGGCAGAGCACACATACAGTAGCTTAACAAGTTCTAATTAATCTAACCTCTCATTTATTTCACAGACCCATACCTTTCTCACTCCCTCCATCAATGTTTTGACTAGCTCTCCCTTGTCCCTTCACCGGAGCTGTTTATGTATTCATATTCATTTCCTGGTCCAATTGCCTTCATTAGAATGCACAGAGAGGCCTGGGCGTTGCAACTGGCTGATTTGACTGTGCTCCAATCAGGAACGTGGGACCCGAAGCAGGGAAGGGCATTGTGGGGATGTGATTAGAAGGTGTCCAAGGGAGAGATAGCTTCTAGCCAGCGGAGCCGCGGCCCTGCTAACTCTGGTAGTGTGTTGGAGTTGATTTAAAATCAGTCCTGGACTCGATGGAATTTATAGTCTGCATCGTTCACAATAGATGTTCTTCACGCCTCTCAGGAGAGATCATTTGAATGGGTATTAATTTGGTGCCAAACAGGGGTGTCAAACTCACTTTGCCCCTGGGGATGCAAAATAGTCCTCTATCCATCTTTTTTTTATTTTGCTATGCACTCTGACTGTGAAGTTTTCATTTGGGGGATTCTTAGTGAGCTGGACACAGTCAAGAAACTGAATGAATGTAGGTCCATTATCATTACTACACTGTTTCCAATTTGGTTTTAGTCATTTTAAAGTATATTGAGTTACATTTTTATACAGTGTATTCGGGAAGTAGTCAGACCCCTTCCCTTTTTCCACATTTTGGTAAACGTTACAGCTTTGATCTAAAATGTATTAAATATAAATTTTTCTCATCAATCTACACACAATACCCCATAATGACAAAGCTCCGAGAAAGGATTGTGTCGCGGCACAGATCTGGGGAACGGTATCAAAACATTTCTGCACCATTGAAGGTCCCCAAGAACACTGTGGCCTCCATCATTCTTAAATGGAAGAAGTTTGGAACCACCAAGACTCTTCCCGGCCAAACTGAGCAATCAGGGGAGAAAGGGCCTTGGTCAGGGAGGTGACCGATGGTCACTCTGACAGAGCTCTAGAGTGTCTCTGTGGAGATGGGAGAACCTTTCAGAAGGACAACCATCTCTGCAGCACTCCATCAATCAGGCCAGACGGAAGCCACTCCTCAGTAAAGGGCACATTGACAGCCCGCTTGGAGTTTACCTAAAGGACTCTCAGACCATGAGAAACAAGGTTCTCTGGTCTGATGAACCAAGATTGAAGTCTTAGTTCTGATGCCAAGCGTCACGTCTGGAGGAAACCTGGGACCATCCCTACGGTGAAGCATGGCGGTGGCAGCATCATGCTGTGGGGATGTTTTTCAGCGGCAGGGACTGGGAGTCAGGATCAAGGGAAAAATGATAAACTTAGCAAAGAACAGAGAGATCCTTAATGAAAACCTGCAACAGAGCGCTCAAGACCTCAGACCGGGGCGAAGGTTCACCTTCCAACAGGACAACGACCCTAAGTACACAGCCAAGACAAAGCAGGAGAGGCTTTGGGACAAGTTTATGAATGTCCTTGAGTGGCCCCGCCACAACCCAAACTTGAACCCGATCGAACATCTCTAGAGAGACCTCAAAATAGCTGTGCAGCGACTCTCCCCATCCAACCTGACAGAACTTGAGATGATCTGCAGAGAAGAATGGGAGAAACTCCCCAAATACAGGTGTGCCAAGCTTGTAGATTCATACCTAAGAAGACTTGAAGCTGTAATCGCTGCCAAAGGTGCTTCAACAAAGTACTGAGTAAAGGGTCTGAATACTTATGTAAATGTATTATTTCACTTTGGTATTTTTTATATATTTTTTTATTTTTATAATAACCTGTTTTTGCTTTGTCATTATGTGGGGAATTGTATGTAGATTGATGAGAGGGGGGGAAAAAACAATTGAATCATTTTAGAATAAGGCTGTAATGTAACACAATGTGGAAAAAGTAAATGGGTCTGAATACTTTCTGAATGCACTGTATATATACATTTATTTAACTTTATTTATTTATCTCACGGGCTGTATTTTTGACACTCCTGTGATTGGGTTCCTCTTAGAGGGAGTTGAATTGCGTCATCCAATACCCCTCTCCAGTCTTGGGTGTAGTATGGGTAGTTCTAAACATAGAATATGTAAATTTTTTATTTTTATTTTACCTTTATTTAACTAGTCAGTTAAGAACAAATTCTTATTTTCAATGACGGCCTAGGAACAGTGGGTTAACTGCCTGTTCAGGGGCAGAACGACAGATTTGTACCTTGTCAGCACGGGGGTTTGAACTAGCAAACCTTCCGGTTACTAGTCCAACGCTCTAACCACTAGGCTACCCTGCTGCCCCTAAATAAAGGAAAGTTCATTTAGGAGTGGACTTCCAGACAACGTCATTTTCATTCTCCTCCTCTTCATCCTCCTCATCCTCCTCCTCCTACTTTTCCCGCTCTCCACGGTGTTAACATTGTGTCCTCTCCTCTGTGCTCCAGGCCAGCCAGCTGGGGGTGTACAAGGCTTTTGTTGACAACTACAAGACAGCGGTGGAGACAGCAGAGAAATGCAGCCAGGCCAACACCCAGTTCCAGAAGATCTCTGAGGTAGATGTTGGTCACACACACGTAAACACACAAAGCACACTCACCCCATGCACATCAGTTGTGAGGGCTGAAATGTGTACTAATATATGGTGTTGTGTATGTATTTGTGTGTGTGTGTAGTTTTGGGGCCGTGTGTTTTCCCAGCCTGACAGTCTGCTGCATCAGCTCCATTCCTCTTCATTAGCTCCACTCAGCCTCAACCAGGCTCTGGGTGTGTGTGTGTGTGTGTGTATCTGGGTATGTGTGTGTATCTGGGTATGTGTGTGTATCTGGGTATGTGTGTGTATCTGGGTATGTGTGTGTATCTGGGTATGTGTGTGTCTCTGAGTGTGTGTGTGTGTATCTGTGTCTCTGGGTGGGTGTGTGTGTCTCTGGGTGGGTGGGTGTGTCTCTGGGTGTGTCGTGTTTGTGTGTCTCTGGTAGAGGTCGACCGATTATGATTTTTCAACGCCGATACCGAATATTGGAGGACCAAAAAAGCCGATACCGAATATTGGAGGACCAAAAAAGCCGATACCGAATAATCGGACGATTTTAATTATTATTATTTTTTTTTGTAATAATGACAATTACAACAATACTGAATGAACACTTATTTTAACTTAATATAATACATCAATCAAATCAATTTAGCCTCAAATAAATAATGAAACATGTTCAATTTGGTTTAAATAATGCAAGAACAAAGTGTTGGAGAAGAAAGTAATGTGTGCCATGTAAAATATGTGCCATGTAAAAAAGCTACCGTTTAAGTTCCTTGCTCAGAACATGAGAACATATGAAAGTTGGTGGTTCCTTTTAACATGAGACTTCAATATTCCAAGGTAAGAGGTTTTAGGTTGTAGTTAATATAGCATTTATAGGACTATTTCTCTCTATACCATTTGTATTTCATATACCTTTGACTATTGGATGTTCTTATAGGCACTATAGTATTGCCAGTGTAACAGTTTAGCTTCCATCCCTCTCCTCGCACCTACCTGGGCTCGAACCAGGAACGCATCGACAACAGCCACACTCGAAGCAGCGTTACCCATCGCTCCACAAAATACTCCAAATCTAAAAGCGAGTGACGTTTGAAACAGTATTAGCGCACACCCAGCTAACTAGGTAGCCATTTCACATTGGTTACACCAGCCATTAGGCTGATAGGCTTGAAGTCATAAACAGCGCTGTGCTTGCGAAGAGCTGCTGTCAAAACGCTGCTGTTTGAATGAATGATTATGGGCCTGCTGCCGCTCAGTCAGACTGCTCTATCAAATCAGACTTAATTATAACATTATAATACACAGAAATATGAGCCTTTGCTCATTAATATGGTCGAACCCGGTAACTATCGTTTCGAAAACAAAACGTTTATTATTTCGGTGAAATACGGAACCTTTTGGTATTTTATCTAACTGGTGGCATCCATCAGTCTAAATATTCTTGTTACATTGCACAACCTTCAATGTTATGTTATAATTACGTAAACTTCTGGCAAATTAGTTCGCAATGAGCCAGGCAGCCCAAACTGTTGCATATACCCTGACTCTGCGTGTAATGAACGCAAGAGAAATGACACAATTTCACCTGGTTAATATTGCCTGCTAAACTGGATTAGTAGTTATAACTAGTGATTATGATTGATTGTTTTTTATAAGATAAGTTTAATGCTAGCTAGCAATTTACCTTGGCTTCTACTGCATTCGCGTAACAGGCAGGCTCCTTGTGGAGTGCAATGGTTAGAGCGTTGGACTAGTTAACTGTACGGTTGCAAGATTGGATCCCCTGAGCTGACAAGGTGAAAATCTGTTGTTCTGCCCCTGAACAAGGCAGTTAACCCATCGTTCCTAGGCCGTCATTGAAAATAAGAATGTGTTCTTTACTGACTTGCCTAGTTAAATAAAGTTTAAAAAAAATGGAAATCGGCACCCAAAAATACCGATTTCCGATTGTTATGAAAACTGGAAATCGGCCCAAATTAATCGGCCATTCCGATTAATCGGTCGACCTCTAGTCTCTGGGTGTGTGGGTGTGTCTCTGGGTGGGTGGGTGTGATTCTCGGTGGTAGGGTGTGTCTCTGGGTGGGTGGGTGGGTGGGTGTGTCTCTGGGTGGGTGGGTGGGTATCTCGGTTCTCTGGGTGGGTGGGTGGGTGTGTCTCTGGGTGGGTATCTCGGTTATCTGGGTGGGTGGCTGGGTGTGTGTATGTCTCGGTGTGTGTGTGTGTGTATGTCTCGGTGTGTGTGTGTGTATGTCTCGGTGTGTGTGTATGTCTCGGTGTGTGTGTGTATGTCTCGGTGTGTGTGTATGTCTCGGTGTGTGTCTCGGTGTGTGTGTCTCGGTGTGTGTGTGTGTGTGTGTCTCGGTGTGTGTGTGTGTCTGTGTGTGTGTGTGTGTCTCGGTGTGTGTGTGTGTCTCGGTGTGTGTTTTTTGTGTGTTTGTGGGTGTGTGGGTGGGTGTGTGTGTGTCTCGGTGGGTGTGTGTGTGGGTGGGTGTGTGGGTGGGTGTGTGGGTGGGTGGGTGTGTGTGTGTCTCGGTGGGTGTGTGTGGGTGGGTGGGTGTGTGTGTGTCTCGGTGTGTGTGTGTGTCTCGGTGTGTGTGTGTGTGTATCTCGGTGTGTGTGTGTGTGTCTTGGTGTGTGTGTCTCTGGGTGTGTGTTTCTGGGTGGGTCCTGCTTCTATACCACAGGAGGTTGGTGGCACCTTTATTGGGGAGAACGGGTCTGTGGTAATGACTGGGGCAGAATGAGTGAAACGGTATCAAACACAGAGGGGTTGGGTTAAATGCGGAAGACACATATCAGTTGAAGCATTCAGTTGTACAACTGACTAGTTATCCCTCTTTCCCTTTCCATGGTTTACAGGTGTTTGATGCAATTCCTTGTTCCGTTCCGGCCATTATTATGAGCCATTCTCCCCTCAACAGCCTCCTGTGTTCTATACCGCTAAATTCCTATACCACTAAAATATTATACCACTAAACCTGTAATACACCAGCAATCACAATTCATTCATTTTCTTCCAGAACCTGAAAGTAAAGGGTCCTAAGGACTCGAAGGACTGTAACACAAATGTCACTATGGAAGGTAAGAGATGAGTTCTAATCTAGATGTGTGTCAGAAGGCTGCTATGGCTCTTTCAGACTCTGTAGCCTTGTCTCTTCTGCTTGTGTATGCAGCGGCAGGCTTAGGGAGGCCAGGCTCCCTCCTGTGCATGCTCGCTTCTCTCTCTCTCGCTCTCTCTCTCGCTCTCTCGCTCTCTCTCTCGCTCTCTCTCTCGCTCTCTCTCGCTCTCTCTCTCTCTCTCGCTCTCTCTCTCTCGCTCGCTCTCTCTCTCTCTCTCGCTCTCTCTCTCTCTCTGCCTTTCCCACTCCTCTCTCTCTCTCTCTCCTCTCTCTCTTTGCCTTTCCCACTCCTCTCTCTCTTCTCTTCTCTCTCTCTCTCTCTCTCTCTCTCTCTCTCTCTCTCTCTCTCGCTCTCTCTCGCTCGCTCGCTTGCTCGCTCTCTTGCTCTCTCTCTCTCTCTCGCTCTCTCTTGCTCTCTCGCTCTCTCTCTCTCTCTCTCGCTCTCTCGCTCTCTCTCTCGCTCTCTCTCTTGCTCTCTCTCTCCCTCTGCCTTTCCCACTCCTCTCTCTCTCCTCTCTCTCTTTGCCTTTCCCACTCCTCTCTCTCTTCTCTCTCTCTCTCTCTCTCTCTCTCTCTCTCTCTCTCTCTCTCTCTCTCTCTCTCTCTCTCTTTCTTTCTCTGACTATGGGTGTTGGAGATGGACAGAGAGGGGAGGCAGAGAGAACAGAGAAGGAAGTGTGAGATGGAGATTCTACTGGTACTCAGACTGTGTTGTAACTGCACATACGGTAATGTGTGTGTGTGTGACAGTACATTTGAAGTAACTTGTGTGTATAGAAAAGCCTTTGTAATCTGTCTTTAATCCTGTACTGAGTATTTTGTACGTGTGGGGTGTTTTCTGATTCTATAGTGTTGTGTAGCATTAACAATTGCACCTGCCTGTATGTCTAAATGACTATATATGTAAGGTTCTTTCTTGGCTGGTACTGTGAATGGGTTAGTGTGGATGTTGCATGCTAAAGTTCCTGGTGTGTGACAGTGTCTTAAATGTAGCCGGGTGTTATTAGTTAATGAGCTGTTTTGTATTCTGGGTAAAGACAGTCGCTACTCTCGTTTCTTGCCAGGTTCTCTCTATCCTCTCATTTTTGCTCAGCGGGAGAGGGAGACAGTCTTTGTGCTTTCCCGCTTCTGGCAGTAGACGTGTGTGTGTGTGTGTGTGTGTACATATCTGTGTGATGATTTTTACATGTCTGTGGTTGTGCTCACACCTTTCTTTTTTGCATGGTAGGTGGTTAGTGTGTGTTTTTGGTTGTGTGTGCCTGTTCAGAAGTCTACCTGTTTTTACGTATATTTGTCCCCAACGTTGTGTGTGTGTGTGTGTGTGTGTGTGTGTGTGTGTGTGTGGGGGGGGGGGGGGGGGGGGTTAGTGTTGGAAGTTGCGGTGGGATTATCCTCCCCGGCTGGGTCTCCTGTCAGTCTGTCATATCAGCAGACAGACAGCACTCGCCTTTTAAGGTGAAAAGTTTGAGAACGTCAGAGGGAAAAGAAAAGGGATGAACGATAGAGGTGGGGAAGACTGAGTGTAAGAGGAAAGAGAGGGGGAACAGAGTGTGGAAGAAGATGGAGGAGGATAGTGGTGGAAAAAGGAGGTGGAACCCACTGGACACAGACATCATTTCAATGGAATTTAATTGACATGGAAACCAGGTTGATTCAACCGGTGTGTGTCCAGTGGGAAGAGGCTGTGGAGGTGTGTATGATTGCTCCAGTAGATGATGGATGGGTCTCTTTATAAGCAGAGCACGTTGTCAGGACTGACTGTCCCAGACTTCCCCCTCCTCATACACACCATACTTATCAACTGAGTACCATCACCACGCCACTCCAATCAGTGTGTGTATGTGTGGTGTGCGCTCATGTTTTGAGTGTGTGAGCGTTTGAGGGATGTTAAACTGCTCTGTCCGTATTGGGTTAAGCCTGGCAGCAGAGCAAAGTGGAGAAAGACCAAGAGAGAGAAGGACAGTAAAAAGACAGAAAGATATGCAGGAATATTTGTAGTACGTGTGGTACAGCCAGACAGTAACAGTTCAAGTAGAGGTAGGCTTTCGGTTGAACGTTATGAAGTGGAAATGGTTGTCTGTGAAGTCGACACTCTGTTAGTGCTGATGATCAGTTATTCCCGGTTGAGTTAAACTTCACACCGTTCCATCCCACAGATGATAAAGGCCACGTTTTAATAGTTGTATAAATAAAGGAGTATAAACACGTTTAATAATTCTCCCTGTGTTCCCTCCCTCCCTCCCTCCATTAATAATGCTCCCTGTGTTCCCTCCCTCCCTCCATTAATAATGCTCCCCGTGTTCCCTCCCTCCCTCCATTAATAATGCTCCCTGTGTTCACTCCCTCCCTCCATTAATAATGCTCCCCGTGTTCCCTCCCTCCCTCCATTAATAATGCTCCCTGTGTTCCCTCCCTCCCTCCATTAATAATGCTCCCTGTGTTCCCTCCCTCCCTCCATTAATAATGCTCCCTGTGTTCCCTCCCTCCCTCCATTAATAATGCTCCCTGTGTTCCCTCCCTCCATTAATAATGCTCCCTGTGTTCCCTCCCTCCCTCCATTAATAATGCTCCCTGTGTTCCCTCCCTCCCTCCATTAATAATGCTCCCTGTGTTCCCTCCCTCCCTCCATTAATAATGCTCCCTGTGTTCCCTCCCTCCCTCCATTAATAATGCTCCCTGTGTTCCCTCCCTCCCTCCATTAATAATGCTCCCTGTGTTCCCTCCCTCCCTCCCTCCATTAATAATGCTCCCTGTGTTCCCTCCCTCCCTCCATTAATAATGCTCCCTGTGTTCCCTCCCTCCCTCCATTAATAATGCTCCCTGTGTTCCCTCCCTCCCTCCATTAATAATGCTCCCTGTGTTCCCTCCCTCCCTCCATTAATAATGCTCCCTGTGTTCCCTCCCTCCATTAATAATGCTCCCTGTGTTCCCTCCCTCCCTCCATTAATAATGCTCCCTGTGTTCCCTCCCTCCATTAATAATGCTCCCTGTGTTCCCTCCCTCCCTCCATTAATAATGCTCCCTGTGTTCCCTCCCTCCATTAATAATGCTCCCTGTGTTCCCTCCCTCCCTCCATTAAGAATGCTCCCTGTGTTCCCTCCCTCCCTCCATTAATAATGCTCCCTGTGTTCCCTCCCTCCCTCCATTAATAATGCTCCCTGTGTTCCCTCCCTCCATTAATAATGCTCCCTGTGTTCCCTCCCTCCATTAAGAATGCTCCCTGTGTTCCCTCCCTCCCTCCATTAATAATGCTCCCTGTGTTCCCTCCCTCCCTCCCTCCATTAATAATGCTCCCTGTGTTCCCTCCCTCCATTAATAATGCTCCCTGTGTTCCCTCCCTCCCTCCATTAATAATGCTCCCTGTGTTCCCTCCCTCCCTCCCTCCATTAATAATGCTCCCTGTGTTCCCTCCCTCCCTCCCTCCATTAATAATGCTCCCTGTGTTCCCTCCCTCCCTCCCTCCATTAATAATGCTCCCTGTGTTCCCTCCCTCCCTCCATTAATAATGCTCCCTGTGTTCCCTCCCTCCCTCCATTAATAATGCTCCCTGTGTTCTCTCCCTCCCTCCATTAAGAATGCTCCCCGTGTTCCCTCCCTCCCTCCATTAAGAATGCTCCCCGTGTTCCCTCCCTCCCTCCATTAATAATGCTCCCTGTGTTCCCTCCCTACTGCTGTCCATTAATTGCTTGGCATGGAGTTTATTCTGCACTGTCTGGGCACTACGCTGTGTGTGTCTCTCTCGCTCTCTCTCTGTGTCTCGCTCTCGCTCTCTCTTTGTGTCTCGCTCTCTCTTTGTGTCTCGCTCTCTCTCTGTGTCTCGCTCTCGCTCTCTCTCTGTGTCTCGCTCTCGCTCTCTCTCTGTGTCTCTCTCTCGCTATCTGTGTCTCTCTCTCGCTCTCTGTGTCTCTCTCTCGCTCTCTGTGTCTCGCTCTCGCTCTCTGTGTCTCTCTCTCGCTCTCTGTGTCTCTCTTGCTCTCGCTATCTGTGTCTCTCTCTCGCTCTCGCTCTGTGTCTCGCTCTCTGTGTCTCGCTCTCGCTCTCTGTCTCTCGCTCTCTGTCTCTCGCTCTCTGTCTCTCGCTCTCTGTCTCTCGCTCTCGCTCTCTGTGTCTCGCTCTCTGTGTCTCGCTCTCGCTCTCTGTGTCTCGCTCTCGCTCTCTGTGTCTCTCTCTCGCTCTCTGTGTCTCGCTCTCTGTGTCTCTCTCTCGCTCTCTGTGTCTCGCTCTCGCTCTCGGTGTCTCTCTCTCGCTCTCGCTCTCTGTGT